>NC_088654.1:13489699-13721199 GCF_964019385.1 Sycon ciliatum | reverse complement strand
AGCTAAGTAACAAAGCGTAGCGTAAGGCCCTGAGCTTCCAAGCTCTCTCGTTTGGTATTTGTTTGTTTGTGTGTTTGTTTGTTTGTTTGTGTCACGCCTGGCGCTATCCCATATCTGACGGCAAAAAATCAAAGGGATGTTATAAATTTTTCAATTCTCCTATTTTTTTCAGGCATATCCTGGGATTCGAACCCGCACTACCGCCCTACATGCATTCCCCCATACACTTCGCATTCATACCCATTCTTCCAAGTTGCTTCACGTTATGATCTTGCGTTTGAAAGCCCTATTTGAATATTGCGGGCAGCTGTATGTGGCCAGCTATATCCCTACCGTACCGTACCAGCAAAGACGGCTGGCCACAATGCATATTCAAATAGGGCTTTCAAATGCAAGATCATAATGTAAAGCAACTTGGAAGAATTAGTATGTATGCGAAGTGTATCGGGGGATGCATGCAGGGCGCGATAGAGCGGGTTCGAATCCCAGGTTATGTCTTAAAAAAAAAAAGGAATTTTTCAAAGACCGGGTGATGCATGCAGGGCGCGATAGTGCGGGTTTGAATCCCAGGTTATGTCTTAAAAAAAAGGAATTTTTTAAAGACCGGGGGATGCATGCAGGGCGCGATAGTGCGGGTTCGAATCCCAGGTTATGTCTTAAAAAAAGGATTTTTTCAAAGACCGGGGGATGCATGCAGCTCGCGATAGTGCGGGTTCAAATCCCAGGTTATGTTTTTACAAAAAAGGAATATTTTAAAGAATTTATAACATCCCTATGCTTTTTTTTGTCTAGGTCATCAAGGCAAAAAAGCATAGCGTAGGGCCCTGAGCTTCCAAGCTCTCTCGTTTTTTATATTTGTTAAAGAAAGCAATCCTTGGGTTTCCACATTCTTCCAAGTATTTATTGCTTGATTGTCCAAACGAAGAAATGAATAAGCCATTCTCTTCTAACACCCATACACGCGCCCAGTAATAACAACTCTATGATATCCATTATCACATTCATCGCTGAAAACGTCGCTTCTCTGAAACATTGAACATCGCAAACTCACATTTTATATGAAGTGTCCTGGAATTCCGCTTGCCACATTTTATGTGACCAAACTTAAAAATTCCTCGTGTTCGGTATTTTAAATAAAACTACCTTTTGTTTTATCGTTGCAGCACACATTATAACACGTTACCTTTGAGAAGAGCGGGCACAATATTAAAGCAAAATACTGTGCGTTTAGGCAGGCGTTGCATGAGGTAGGATGGTGAGGTGCTGTGTACTCCCCGAACTCTAGATAAAAGCTCACAGTAAATCCGACCCTGTAGGAAGTACATGTACGTTTAGCAGCTGCGATTGAACTGCTTTCCTCGCACATTTTTACTTGCTGTGACACTGTGCTTGTTATGCTTCAGTCCTGCTCTCTCTGTGCTATGCCCCTGATAGAAAAAAATCACTTGGCATGATACTAGCGGACTGGTATAACTCTGCTGGTTTCTTTTTCATGCAGGTCAAGCTGTGTAATAACTCTGCAAGATTTAAACTTGAGTTATTCTCCCCATTTGTAATTGGTGTCTAAAGCATTGATGAAGTTTTCGACAGTTACCAATATTTTTGTATCCACGTGCCCTGTATAGTTGTAAATGGGAAGGCTGTTGGTGTTCGCAATGAAGCGGTGTTATAGCTAGATATCAGGTCGTCGAATGTCAGTTGTCCGTCAGTGTTGTGCCCATTTCTCGCACCTTCTGACTGATTACAACCGGTATCTGGTTTAATACAGTGTTGGACATTGACTCATATTAAACTTGTTCCCATGTGTCCTGTACCATTTTAGTAATATCGCGTGATATTTTGTGGCAACAGACATCCATTCTTTTCATACAAGGCGAAATCTTCGCATTAGCCGCGCCTTACAAGCAAAGCCATGAACGCCCTCAGCAAGCATCCACCTGTTTGGAGAGCGGTGACAGACCCCTGGCGATATGTTAGAAAACTGCGTATTGGAAGCCTGAATGCATTTATAGTCGTCAGCGGGATGGACATTTGGTCTTCGAAAATTTATTCTTACGCATAAGTATCTGTAACATTCGAATGGCCATGGAATCTGGGAAACAGCGAAGCCATGAACACCCTTAGCCCGTATTCAGCTGGCGGGAGAGCGGCGACAGACCTGTGGGGATATCATATTTTGGAAAATTGTTGATTTGCTAGAAGACTGAACACAGTTCTGGTTTTCATTCTGCGAAACAGCGAAGCCATGAACACCCTTAGCCCGTATTCAGCTGGCGGGAGAGCGGCGACAGACCTGTGGGGATATCATATTTTGGAAAATTGTTGATTTGCTAGAAGACTGAACACAGGTCTGGTTTTCATGCTGTGAAACAGCGAAGCCATGAAAACCCTAAGCCCGTATTCAGCTGGCGGGAGAGCGACGACAGACCTGTGGGGATATTTTGGAAAATTGTTGATTTGCTAGAAGACTGAACACAGTTCTGGTTTTCATTCTGCGAAACAGCGAAGCCATGAACACCCTTAGCCCGTATTCAGCTGGCGGGAGAGCGGCGACAGACCTGTGGGGATATTTTTGAAAATTGTTGATTTGCTAGAAGACTGAACACAGTTCTGGTTTTCATTCTGATTGCAATCCTGTCACCGATATAACTACGTACACATAATCCCCTAGATTTTTTTAGTGTTTATTTGAATTCGGATAGCTCAACAGTACAGAAGTACAACTATAAAGAGTACCGAATAGAAGGCCCCGAGAACGGGAAACCAAAAACAAAACAAAAACAGCAACATCAATTTAGATGGGAAGTTTAGCATACAATTGCTATTTGGCAATGGGACTGGCTTGTAAATGTACACGTAAGACAAGCATAAGTAGATAGCAGTACACCAAGTTAAGGGAACGATAATACTACCCAAGCTGTGAGTAGACTTTGGCGTGGTGTTTGTTCAAATCTCACTTTTGGTACTGTGAATCGCAGTCAATCTTTAGCAGCCCAGTCGATGAAACAAGGCACTCTAAATGCCACCAGCGTTGAAGCGACCTCGAACGCCAGTATAAGTGAACACCCTAACGCCGTTTCAACCGCTGCACATTGGCACGTAAAATAACAAGAATTGCTGCACCAGAATACCATCCATCTGTTAGGCAATGTATTTTGAAAGATGAGATATTAATCAGGCCCTCATGGGGGCAGTGCGAAGGATATCCCTATTGCGTCAAGATAATACAGTGTAAAAAATGAAAAATAAATTCGACGGGTTCGCGTAACGGGCAGGTCAAGAACAAGGAGTCGTACAACTCCCTTGTCAAGAACCACCTTTCCGCTTCCGTGGGACGCCACCACCCCATGATCAGGCGTCAGATGCGGCTCCTAAACGGTGGGGGAGGATAGATCAGATCCACCAACCAGAGGCCAAAGGCCTCAATCCCATTTGCCACATCCATGTATTACTCATCCCAGGCCACGAGTTCCCAATTAACTGTGGGTCGCAGCACGGTTGGAAAAATCCTTCCGCTTCCAAGCAGGACTTGAACCTGGTACCTCTCGTTTCTCAATCATGGTCTTAGACCAACCCACTGTGCCTGCCTGCCTAAAGCATAACATGAATATTATTATCTTAGTATCAAAATGGAAACAAGGAAACCGGTGGGGCACAAGTAAAGTTATGCGTTAGAGTCCACCAACTTAACCAGGTTTTGAACAGTCTGACGTGCACAATGTAGCACCAGACTCACAAGGAGTACTGAAACATTCCACGGCAAGGAAGTGAGCTTGAGCACTGCTTGATAGCGCTATCCAACGGCCTTCCAACAGGGAAAAGTAAGTTATCGTGTCCGTTCCCGCAGGGAACTCACGACGGCCGCTAACACCCGGTGAATCCTAGCGGCAGATGCAGCGTCTAATGGTGGGGGTGAGTGGATAAGTCTCACAACCACTGGCACAAGTGCCGAGAAACCCCATTAGCTGCATCCATGTACCCCTTGGCCCTGGGCACAAGCTCCTAGTTGACTGTCGGTTGCAGCGCGGCCGGAGAACCGCTCCCAGGCAGGCCCTGAACCAGGTACCTCTCGTATCTCAATCATGGTCTTTGACTAACCCACTTTGCCTGTGGAAGGTTCATTGATATTAGTGATTATTAGTTGGAACGCCGTTGGTTAGCGCCATCGAGCAAGGTCAAGCTGGCTTCCCCAGCGTGGCTTGTCTCTGCACTCCTTGTCAGTCTGGTGCTACCTTGTGCACGTCTGACTGTTCAAAACCTGGCTTTTGGTGGACTCTTACGCATTACTTGTGCGCTATCGTTTTCCATGTTTCCATTACTTTAAAACCGGAAAGTCTAACGAGTCACAAAGTCTAACGTCCAATTATTTTTCGTTATTTAAAAAAACGTTTTCGCTAGAATCTGATGTCTGTGTAAAGATGCGCATACAGATGGGTGGCCAGGTAGCCATCGTTAAACTTTCTGCACGTAATCATGTCAAAATTACAAAAACGTTAAACTTTTTGGTCGTTAGACTTTCCGGTTTTACAATATTTTCCTTGGTTCACCATCTGAGTACTAGTAATACCCTTCGAATCAAGACACATGCATTGCATGTAGGGGCGACATCTTTGGTATTGCCAACCTAGTGCAGTTGAGAAGGTGCGAAATAGGGTGCAGAATGCAAGTCGACTGTAGAGAACTTGTGTGCAAGGAGAGCAGGATACAATTTCAGGGCTTTCCTCTGGTATCCTCACTACAAAATTACAATGCTATGAGTACACTGAGAACCAATTGATCATACTGCATTCATCCTACCATGCTACCTTGTAGATTTTTAAAAGAGGTCCCAGGGGATGCAAGCCTTGTATTCCGTTATAACATTATAATAAAAGGAATTTCTTACCTAAACTATTTCTTTAATTCTGTTATTCAGTTGTTGAAGAGCCGGTGAAATTGCACGGAGATGTGACGAAGAGAAATTAAGTTATTCCCCAAACCAAGTGGCTCTAAAGACTTAAGACTAAAGAGTTTACTTTGGGAGTAGCTTTTCTACCAAACCGGGGAATTAGAGCTAAAAGGAAGAGTCTATGTTTCTGCACTCGTGCTAATAGCTAAATTTGCGTGAAAAGAAGCATTTAAGCGGCGATTAAAGCTTCCTGCTTGTACCGGTTAGACGCGCTGTGACCCGCACGATATTGCTATTGGATAATCGACACACCTCCTCTCCCCTCGCTCATACTGAAACATGTTTTATCCTTCCGTAAACTGTGCAATGTACCTATTTTGATTCCCTCTGACACACGGGCTCTATTTGAGAGGGGGATTTATTCGAAGGCGGCTTACTGCATAGCAGGAAAATTTCGGACGGAAATATTTTCGGACAAAGTCGAATTCGACCTTTTGTATTGATTCTATTTTCGTACATTGCGCTGCATGCTAAATGCACGTGTTCGCATGCGTTATGCGTATATAACGTCACAGGAACAATTTTTAGTACGGAATTAATTTTAGTACAAAGAGGCTAGGGTTCCCAGTAAAAAGGCAACGCCTGTTGGGAGTTCTCTAGTAAAATAATAAATTCTACTACTACTTGAAAACTCAGATGTTGAGCCATGAATAAATGTAAAACATGTCTCAGTACTCTGTCAGTTTTGTGCCTAGTTATTGCACTTTCTGACTGCATATAGTATCCAGTTACAGTGATGGAGAGTTGCTCTTAACTCGTACCATATGTCCTTTTCCTTTTTACATCTTTAATACCACTACTACTACTACTTTTTTCATTTTTTTCACGTGATGTCCAGCCTCTTTCACTGGCAAAATAAACACATTGAATCTTTTTCCCAAGTGTTCCAAAAACTTCAACTCAAATTTCTAGAAAGAAAGAAAGAAAGAAAAAACACGCAAAAAACAAAACAGCATAATAATGTATATACCTACTTAGGTAAACAGCAGCAAGTTCAACTTCAAGTCAATATTCCAGTCACTGTTACCGCTCGTGCGCGCTAAGCCGGTACCCGGGCCTCTACCACTGCCAGCGCAGCAGAGGTATCACCCACAGCCAAGGCAGACTGGCTAGAGAGCCTTATGCACCCTCGGAGGCACATGGTGCAGGACCGCAAGAGGGAAAAAAGCGATCCTGCACCTGATGAAAGCCATCACATGAGAGTACTGCTCCCCTCTTTTCGCTGCGAACAGAGAGGCCACTCGTTTGTAGAGGGCCGTTGCTGCCTTGCCCATGCCTCCGCTCGCAGACATCACAGCCGGAACAACAGTGGCATGCTCCACTTGTCTCACTCTCTCTTCTCTACTACTACTACAGTCCATTTCAAAACTATAGACGCGTAGGGTTTTTGAAATATTTCAAATTTGGCTGGAGCTTTTTGAGAATAGTTTTCGAAATATTGCTCAGGTCCGCTCCACAATTACTCTCATAGAAGTTCTAAACGATTGGATAACAGACGCCCAATTTGGAAAAAAATTATGCACAAAGTGATCACAGATTTTATGTGGTATAGATGCTGGCATAACGGTTTTTGCCTAGGTACGCGTCTATAGCTTTGAAATGGACTGTAGGCCGTGTACAAAATCGTGCGAAAATAAATTGCGTCCGAAAATTTCCAGCTATACATTATATTCGAGCGCGTACGGTACGTGGATTGTCTTCCATAAGTCGACCGCCGCCCTGTCTAATACAGCAATCTGTATCGATTATAGGAGAGCTATTATGATATATGTACGCCGTGAAGACCTTAAGGGTGCATCATTATCTACTTGTAACCCGCATTGGACTTTACTGCCTTCCGCGGCACTGTGTTAAGTCCTTTTCACGGGTTGGACATTCTACTTTACAATACCAAGGAAGGGCACATGCAGGTCGTTGTTTTTCTTCGTTTTCTACTCAACACGACTCATGTACGTTGTTACCTTGCTTTCAACAATCATTATCTGACTCTATTCCACGGAGTGTGGCAGAAATTCTTACCACGCGTCCGAGGTATTAACACTTGCACCTCCACGATTCGCAATTCTCTATTTCTGAGTACTCAGGACAAACTACAGAGGAGTATAGCACACGTGGAATACAGCCGAACTCGAGTCGGGTGTTTGAATCTCAAGAACATTGAAGAAGATGATTCCTCCTGCTGTGACAGAGGCAAACGTTGCACAACAAGAGGTAAGCTTCGGTCAAAGCCATATAATTGCCCACCAATTTTCTCAACCTAGAAATGTCCACAGCCCCGTTAGGGCCCGGTCTGGCTGCATTAGGGTTATAGACAGACAGATGTGCTGTCTGGCACTTTGGTAAAATAAACAATGGGTCTCGCTGGTTGATCCTAGCCGCATCTAGTTGCACTGCAATCCCATGGCGGATAATGTTCGAAACAATGGCAGGTTCTGCTCGAAAAGCAGTGAAACAGAAAACCTTATGGCCGGTACTTCACTGAATTCTGCACCATTTACTTATCCCAATGTCAAACGCACATGAACCATACCAGAAAAGTACCAAATTCTACGGATTTGTCTGCCGTCATTACCCTCCAGAGGCGTCGCAAGGCTGAATACATATTTCACAGAAATACGATGTTAGAAATATGTTTTAAAATCAAAAGAAATCTTCAGACTTTTCCCGATTGTGTCTTTCCCTCAAACTTGTGAATATTTTTTAAATGACTTGGGGTTTCCTGTGTGCTAGTTTGTACATGAAGTGTGTGTGGGTTTACAATGTGGGCTGAGTCCCACCCGCCTGTGTGGATTCACAGGAAGTGTGAGCTACGAAGTCGGAAGAAAATGTTGCAGGGTCTCTGCTAGGATGATGACTTCACCATAGCCCAGTGGTTAGGACATAGCTGGCTACAAGCTAGAGTCCTTGGTTTGAGTCCAGGTGGTGACAGTCAATTTTTCTTCTGACTTTTGTCTTTCCCTCCAACCAGTAAATATGTTTTTTGGTCACAGAATGCTCCATCAACATACGGCCAAATTATTCTTATGGTCTACATACTCCTCCCTTACTTTGGTGTTTAGAAGAATTATATCGTTCTTCAGGGATATCCTTATCCAAATTCATAAACGGATGTCCCTTTCTTGTCATGCCAGCATCCAATTCTAGTTACCTGGATAATGCGTTATGTTTTCGAAATCTGTTTCACATTCCCAGTGTTTTGCGGGGCAAAGATTGATAATGCCACAAAATAAATTTCACAGTTGTCCGCATCCGCCGTGGGAACGCCTTCACCCTCAAGGACCAATGTCACAAAGACACCGCAAAATCTCTTTCTTCATTACACCTTACTGGTATTGAGATTTCCGTAGTAAGACTTTGCGGAATTGTATGTGACAAAGTGTCTGTAGTCTTCGCTGCAAAAAGTGCTCAATACTTCAAAAAGTGGCAGAGCTTACCACACAGGGCAGAACAAAAGTCTGATGAAAGCTTTTTGAAACACGAAACTCGGAGTTACGAGAAAGATTTTGGTCTCTGTTGTTCTGCCCTGTGTGGATTTGTGTGTGATATATTTTCAATCCAGGATGATGCTGGAACAAACTTTTTACCGTCCACCGCTCTGATCTACCTACCGTATATAGGATGTGGTCTGTCGTTTTTTGGACTCTCAGGAACGCTGCTGGTGATAATATGTTCCAAGTAAGCATGTTAATTTACTATTCTCTCAACCTCATCATTTCAAAGAGAGAATGTCCTTGCCCCTATAAAAGTGATTCTGAAGTGTTGCGAGGTACGTGTGCAATTGGTATTGGCGTTGATTTCTTTCCTCGAACGAATTGGACGCCCTATGTCCAAGTACTCTGAGTAGACCAAATCAGATAATTACACATGTGTAACAAGGATAAGGGAAGTGCAGGGTGAAACAAGCAGGTGAGAAAAGTTCGAAATGATACGTTACGAACCTGTGATTGGCAGCCGTTTTCCGAAAAGTGCATTTGAAATCCTAAATTGAGCTGCAGAAATTAGCAATTTGATTCTAGTACTCGTGCATGCATATATTTCAGTGATATTGCTGGAATTATTCGCTATACAGTATGCTATCATTCTGTTCTCGTTACATGTCTGTCTTGTCATCTCCCTGCGGTACCCTACCTTTCTATGCCCAACCCCCCCCCCCCCTCTCCCCCCCCCCCACACACACAATGGTTGCCTCTTTGCTTTGCCATACCACAAACATTCAACGCGGTGAACCCCTCGATACGCGATTTGCCTTTGGGTCATCCTAATAAAGTTATTGTTATTGTTTTGAGTATTCACATTGATGAAACGGAATAATACTTTTAGAAATATTTCCATGAAGATGAGAAGTGTGGAAGCTCATGTTTCTGCGCTAAACAATGACGTATCCTGGTTTTACTTACAGGAGGTTAAGGCCGAAGCCGCAGCATCAAATGATGTTCGGAATTTGCCTATCAATGCTCGCAGCACTCATTCTATACGTGACTGGCATCAACGCAACCAGCAACAGTAAAGTATGTGCGTCGATTGCAATGGCCTTGCACTACGCCATTCTCTCAGCATTTTTCTTCGCAGCAGCAGATGCGACGCAAATGCATCACCAGTTGTCGAGAGTCACTTCCAGCAACACGGCACTGTTCAATGTAAAACGGGCGCTTGCCATCTCCATAGGTATGTGAAGACTTTCTTTCTCCTTGTAAATGGGCACAACAGCCCAAATGCTAGAACGTATTGGGCACAATGTGGTACTATCTCTCTCTCACTTTCTCTCGCTGTCTCTCTCTCGCTCTCTCTCTCTTTTTATCTCTATAACGCACACAAAGATTTCCAGTGCGTAGTCCTCGTAGTTAGGCCGAGTCGGATTGACGTCTGAGCTTGGTCTGCCCCATGTATTGTTCCTGCAAAGCTGAACTTGCGTAACAACAAACTTGGAAAATTTGCTTCATCACGATCCATGCATACCTAATGAACAATGCCATTCGCGCAGTGATTATGTACATGTACATGTACATGCATCCACGTCATCATTGAAACGGTATGACATGTTGACATACAGAGGTGCATGCACGCAATGTCTGCGTATATTGTACCATTAGTTGCGATTCTTGGAGTGTTGTCTGTTCGTCGACCTTTGACGCATTCATGTATTTTTTTATTTTATTCCTCCCGCAACCCTTTATGTCTTTGTATTTACAAAGGGATTCCGATGGTGACCGTTGCTTCAACGGCAGGAATAACGCATGCCAGTCCGTATGGAAGCTCCGACGGATTTGAGATGTAAGATTGTTTATATTCCCAACGTCTGTTATTCATAGAGTATTTTCGTTCTTAATCGACAGGAGAATTTCGAACATGTCAAACCCAAACTACAAGACTGTTTATTTTAAGAGTAGGCGTGGAGAATTTATTTTATTTTATTTTTTATTTTTTAGGCCTCTTTACGGGTAAATTAAAATTGCAATAAATCATACGCTGGAGAAGAAATCAGAAAACATGCATGTGTGAAATAAAGCTCTTCAAACCCAAACCAAAAAACTTCAAATCACTTTTTTTTTATAATTAAAAAGAACTCAATCAATAAACTCAATAAACTCAATTCAACAGGAGAAAAACAATAACAAAACAGAAAAAAACATTGTACGAAATAATAAGAACACCGATAAACAAGACTGTTTACCGGTATCCTGTCTTCTGTCCTTGGGAGTTCTGGGCCTTGCAATATGTTCTACTGCACCAAAGGAGTGCGATCATTCATTTATCCAAATCAGGCACCCTATCTTGTTGGCATCTCTACCGACTGTATAGGTATAGTGGCAATCCTAAAGTACATTTCACACGGTGAAACCTGTCCACTTCTTCCTTGCCACGTTTTAAGGCTGTAAAGGTCTACTTCAGTAGAATTTAGAAATGAATTCACCTACATAATTATTGTACGAGTAAGCTCAGCTGTTAGGGCGTCAGTGGCCATTATGAAAGCCCCGGTAAGAACGTCAGCCCTGGTAATGTTAGTCCATTTGTCGTCATCACACTTTTCTTGGCTTTTCAGTTGATCACATGTATGAACAAGTCGGAATTAATAAATAGAAGTTCAAAAGCAAAGGACAGGTAAATGCATACAAAGAAGATTGTAGTGAAGCCAAACTCTTTAGCATTTCAAGTGTGTTGTTGAGCTCAAAGTTGGACATATTCAGCCTTGCAAAAACCTGCCACGGCTGTTCGCGCACGGACATCTAACAATATGGAGTCGTTCGGTGCGATTTACGTAACGCGGTACAAACCTCCTGAATACGATTGGAGTTTGCGTTTTGGGATGAAACTCATGTCACTCTCCGTGTGGTTCCACGATTTCGCAAGTCAAACCAGGATTTATTATTTGAAAGCGCTCGAGCGAGATACTCAATATCCAGACAATTTGAGAGAGAAGGAAGGTAAAAGGAACTCCTGCCGTGGTCAACCAGCATCCTGACCTTTTCGAACCTCTCCAAGCTGTCCCTGGTAGTCTGGATATTGACGCACGCACTGATTTTCAGCTTCTCCTCGCCGGGATCACGGGTGAAACTTTCAAATTTGCCGATATGCACTCGAACAAACGCACAATTGGATCTACATCACAATTTCGGGGCTATCTGTGTGCTTGCTGCCTTTTTCAGCAATACCCCACATGTCTACTGGGCAGTTTCCACCAGGCCTCGGCCTCCTGGACTCAACAGCGACTCCAGCGCCATGCCATCTGTCCCCTAAATCGCATGAAAAGGTAGCTCAGCATCGAACGCACGGGACCTGAAGTTTGTGCACGGGACGTGATAAAACTTGGTGAAGATAGCCAGAAGATAGTCCTCTACCTGGGAAAACTGAAAGCTAGACTGGGAAAACTCCTGAAAGGGCTTCTTGACGCAGGCATGTCAACGATGAATCAAGGAACGAGCGAGAAAGAAGGCTTGACTTGTGCAACGCGGAACAAACTGTTCCTGAGACGAAGTTGGCCATGTGAGGTACCAGCGGAAAGCTAGTTTCAAGAGGAACACGGAATACCTGTTTTCCGGGTAAACCTGGCCTGGTAGCTTTCTAAATCGAGCGAAAACCACAGCGAAATCGGCTGCTGAGAATTTGAAAATTCAAATTTCCTTGCCGATCCAGCCCAATCGAGACTTTTGGCTGCCATCTTGTTAAATGTCCAAATTTCGCGAAAAAAAACAGCCGTGCTGCGGGAGTACACAGTGTGATTTTATTAGACCAAAGAAACTTCCCGGAGCAAACACAGCTCATGCAATCTATGACAACTGAACTAAGGGGAGGTACACTGTTGGACGTCGGATATCCAACATTCCGAGTTGCACTGCCTTGGGAACGTTACGTACATGTATGTATGTATGTATGTATGTATGTATGTACATGTATGTATGTATGTCCATCCATCAGGGATTGTAAGTGCTTGACATTCCGTCTTGTAGCTACCACGTTCATCATTATACCATTTGCTGTCTCTCTCATTGGGCAGATGCTGGATCAACGACAGAACCGTTCTCTACAGCACATTCCTTGCGCCGTTGGGAGCTCTGCTACTCTACAACTCAATTGTTCTGGCCAACATTATGGGCTTGCTGTGGCGTGGAAAGGTGGACATGATAACTGGTCGTCGACAGCAGCACACTGCTGGTCTGAACCTGCTGAGTGTGGGTATGTCCCTCTCAGCAGTGCTCTGCCTTGCATGGCTGATAGCGTTTTTGATGCTGCTCAGAGAGCACGCAGTAGTCCAGTGTTTGTTTACGCTAGTAAACACGCTCTACAGCCTCGGCGTCTTCTGGCACACGATCTCCGAAAAGGATGTGCGGACGGGCGTGAAAGATCTCTGCTATCCCAGCACAGTATCATACATGGGTGAAGACGTGGGGTCATATGGAAAGGAGGAGCCTCCAAAGCCAGTGCTTCAAGCCAGGACCAGCTCCATCGCGGATAACGACAACAGTTGTCCCTTCGCGTTGCCTTCCACCATACAAGATAACGAGGCTGCTGCTATTAGCTTCACTAGAATGAGCTTCCCGCTGGTATCTTCGGCCGACATAGCAAACTCTCACCATAAGGAAAACGTCTGCAGTGGCCCTGGACTTTAGTGGCACATACGACTGTAAGCCGTAGATATTTACGTCTGACAGAATTACCATTTCCGTCTGGTCATCATACAAAATAAGCCCGAAAATACTCTTTACCTCTGCTATCATGAAGCATGATCAAGCTGAATATTTCAACGCTCCGTGTCCATGTGCATCGGCGTGCAATCCTAATACTATGATATTCATGATCCTAATACTATGATATTCATGATCCTAATACTATGATATTCATGATCCTAATACTATGATATTCATGGAAAGCCAGTAAACTCACAGCCCAGTAAACTCACGATGTACATGCACATTTACATGCATCAATAAATGCTTCAATATATAGTACAAAATAAAAATTATGACTAGAAAATAGGTTGTGCTCGCCACAAACAAACTATATGCACTGCGATAACGATTCTCCCACACCAACAATCGATTGACCCGCTGTTACAAGTAATGATTTCATGCCACTCTTTCTCGGCAATACTGCCAAACTCACGTGAATCACGTGGTCTTCGTAGCACCGACCCTATAAAATGAATAAGCAGAGAAAATGATTCCCCTCAGAATTTCTCACCTTGCTCCCCTTATGTTCAGGCTGCCCGTTTTGCTTTGGAAGTCTACTCAGGAAAGGGCTTGCTCGCCAGACGGGAGCTCGCGTTTCTCCGCCAACTTGTATTATTTAATTATTTAAACGATTTCCCAAAGGCATAGACACTTGACTTGACACTTGGCTGACTCACGACTGGCTCTCCTCCTCTGCAATCCACGTATACATGTACATGTACATGTACGTGTACAATGTAATTCAAAATTGGTTTTGGAATTTGTTTATTTGTTTTGCTTGCAAATACCGGGGGAAATCGGCATTCACATCGAGGCGTTGTGGAACTTGACTGTAGACATAAATCGAAGTCTGTAGCATTAGGAGCATTAGCATTAGGAGATCAGTTGTATTGCTTGATAATAATTACTTTCCATGAAGAAAGCAGTGAAATATTTGTCTTGTCATGTTACAATCCAATCTGTACTGCTCATGAGGTGGTCCAGTCTATGTGCACCTAATGTGCGGCATGTGGAGCAATAAAAACACATCTCTTTATACCACTTTCACTGGATTACTACTCACCATCTCTCGGCAGTGCAATGGCACAAGTGACACGAGCTCAACTGATTCCCAGTACTGCGGGTGAAGTTCATCTGATGTTCAGACATTTAGAACGACCGTTGCAGGTTATTATCAACATAGCTTGCGGGGATCCACCCTTCCACAAATATGAAGTGCAGAACCTACTTATGTCGTTAGCAGGCGCCCTTATTACAGTATAAACCAGAAGGGTGTGCGTTTTGTTGTTCGATCAGCTTAAAACTGGTTACTTCAAATCGCCGTCGACCGCTGGTTCTATTCCGCTGGGCGTTATGTTGCTCGTAAGAAGCAAAAACAACACACGCCGTCAAAACGCCACAACCACATAGTCCAAAAGGTACTAGAAAGACTCTAGCGCGAGCAGCTTCACGCACCAGACAACTGACCTACGCTGAGGAAACACTTCTGCTACCGCACACTTGACTTATTCCCTCGTTCAAAAATAGCATCTAGTTGAAGAAAATAGCACGAATTGCATACTTTTTCTTGACACCTTTCACGAAGAAAGACGATTCCGTAGATAGTTGAGGCATCAACAAACCGAACGCCTAGACAACGAGTTCGACCCTACCACCTAGCGTATGTGGTTCATGCCTCGCCGAAAATTATATATGGCAACAGGATGTGTATATCGACTGGGTTCACTTGAAGAATGACTTGCCATCATCACCCGTCTGCACGAAGAATGGTCCAGAAGAAGGTCATTGCTTCTACTTTTGTCCGTAGCGGACAAAGGACTTGTATACAGTAGGTACCCGGCCGGTAGGTCAGCCTGCAGATCGGTAGTATACAATGTACAATGTACATGTGCATGTACAAGAAATGGCCAGGTAGCGCCTAAGCCGTCACACAACACGAGTATTTAAAATTCTTTCTCCCACGGTAATCCGTGTCATATATGTACATGTATGTGGTGGAACGTACACGTAGTCTTCGATCCCTTCAAACATGTATCAAAGTCTCGTAGGAACCGCGCCTCCGACATTGGAGTTGGGGACGCTGATATTGCCGACAATCGACAAAGTGGCATACATGTTTTAGAGATTTTTGACATGGAAAACACTTCGCTATAATAGTATGGTTTACATGTACTTAGCTATCTGCAGAACCATTAGGTGGAGGCGCACACTCACCCCTCATGCATCCCTTAGCTAACGAATACATGTAACTTAGCGGCACTCAAGAATTCTTCCTCATGCTGATTAATTTTTGTGATAGAACGATGAGCTAACTGACCATGCTATCCCGCGGCTTGAGGGTGAGAGCGCTCTCACTCGCAAGTGTTTCTTATCGGGCACAAGTTCCTTGTAGGGCAATTCAAAGCGCTGGGGAGGTACGCGTCATGTTGTTGTGAAGCACTTCAAGAAGTGAAGCTGTGTGTACAGGTAGGACTACTGAGCAGGAACTCCAGAAGCACCTAACGTCTAGTTGTACGGTTACACAGGGCACTGGAGAACCTGGGAACCGTTTAGTGCTATGGACCATGACCGGCACGAGCTGTTTCTTGTACTTGTAGGCATACATAATATTACTGTACTAGCTCGACCTGATCATGGACTTTAGTATGTAATCGTTGCACCACTAAGGAGTAAGGGAAAGGTGTCGGGCGCACAAGTCAATCACCATACAGGTACTTGTAAATTAATGTAAGCCCTCCATTGCACTAAGTGGCGCAGTCACACACAGGATCTCTGCAGGATATTCCCAACACGACGCGACCAGGTGACGCAGAGTGCCCGTATGCTAACGTTAGTCGCGGCCGTGTCACGCAGTCACGCATACAGGATCGTGTCCCACTCGAGAACTTCGTTCTTCCCCAGATCTAGAGGTTCGCAGTCAATAACGCCGGCATATGTGACTGACTGCACAGAAAGCTCCAGGTTAGCTAGATGCAGAGCAAGGTGTGTCGTAAAATACCTAGGCTACAGCTGCTAACCTTTCTTTATTACCGTACACGCGCCCTGGGAACAAAACACTTTTGTTTCTTGGACAATACTAGTGAGAAGCTAATTTGGCAAACCTTTAGGCGTAAAGCAGCTGATGAGTAAGCTATGTACATGTACATGTATAACTCCACGAAAAGAAGAATAGTATTAGTAGTGGTCTGTCGCGCAGGTCGTTGCAGCTGAACGCCTATATACTCCGCAGAGCGTTTACTCATGTCTCCTTCAGGATTTCATCAGATGCCAGCAATGACGCACATTGGCACCATACTGGTAAGTGGCCTCGTATCACTTATGGACATTAAGCGATATCTTCATTGGCCGATAGCCGATAATCTTGACGGAGACAAAGCGCATTTGTGGAATAGTCAGCATTAGAATGGAACCTACCAGATGAACCATATTTGCTTCCAGAATTTATTTATGCACGGCATGCATTCGTGGGCTGATCACAAGCATCTCTTATCCTTTTTGCGGTGTTTTTTTTCCTACAATAAAGGTTGCTAACGTATCTCGAGGGGAGACAATCCTGGTATCCACATAAAAGCTCATTTAAAGTCAATGTGCATTGGATTGCATTTACAAAGGTTGATGCGGATGATCACATAGTGTTGATTAACAACTCGACAGGGACAGCTTTGAGATTCTATTCGCATTTTAAAAACACAATGGTTCTTGTTTTGTCGATTTCAGAAATATTTCTGAGCACTGTGCAATAGTGCACGCACACCAAAGGATACTCGCAGGGATCGAATGTACATGTAGATCGTCCTCATACTGATTTTCCCTGAAGTACAGTCTGTAAGTTAAGTGGGTAGACCTCACCAGGAATTAATCTCTGATTTCAAATGCAGATTGTTTGTGTGCATCTTGCTTGGCCTGGAGCCGCCCAGCGCAGTGGACCACTAGGCGATCTGGATCCCGATGTATCAAGCTCCCTGCCAGCCGCCTGTTCAATGTGCAATTGCACCGGCGGAAGAGTCGATTGTCAGCAACTGAATTTGTCTTCATTCCCCACAAGTTCTTTACCAACATCCATTACTGAAATGTAAGGCCTCCTAAAATGCTAATCAATATTATAATTATTCACAATGACCTGAAAAAAGATATCAAAAGACATTCACGATTAGCGGGAGACTCTGTTAAACAGAGGTTCGCGCATCGCAGGCACGCCACCGCCCTCAGGGAGCAAGGCGTAGATGCATGGCCTAAGGCAGTGGGAAAGGAATTCGTCAGGAGCTAACCGCGGAAGATATACATCTCCATGTATGAGGTTGTGACCTGTGAGTGTGACAAGACAAATAACAATGTGGATTACTTTATGGCCCTGGAGGATGTTTGTATAGCCAGTCAAGAACAGCCGAGGCATGGAAGGTTTGTGAATAATGAGTTACGTTATACTGAGGTAGTAAATATATTAGGGATGACAATCCCCTCGAACAAGCTTAGAGAGATCATTGGTTCCCTGGGGAGTTGGTTTTTTTTTTTTTTTTTTGCGTTCCTCTCACAATTATAGCTGCTTCCCATGCCTGGCTTTAAATATCATCAGTTTTGGTCAAATGCAATTATGCTGAAATTCCACCCCGAATGACCTCACAAACATTGATTGTGGTTTCTGAATACTACATCTATGGTTCCTAGTCTCATGGAACAATGCTTCCACAAAAATATTTGAAAGTCAATGCCAATAAATGCTAATGACGGTTCATCAGGTGTCCAGACTTCCACTCGGATATAGAACCAATGTAATCATCATGCATATACAAAGGAAGGATCAAAGATCATGAGTTATGACCAACTGTCGATGACAGTAACTAGATTATAATACAGTCGGCAAGTGCGACAACAAGGAACAAAGTTGCCCAGGTGTATTGAGACGTCCAACGACATGACACCTTTTGCTCCAGAACACCCATGAGTTACAAGCCAACAACCTTCTAACTTAGAAAGGGTCGGATTAGAAAATTCAAAATTACTCACATGATACGCCGTCATTAGCTATGGCGAAACGTACGTCGTGTAAAACTACTTCAAGAAGTACTTGATAGTATACTTGGCTCGTCCATCATATAGACATCATAGTGGAGATCACACTAGCTGAACATCCGAGTTCTAATAGTGAGAAGTGATCATTTAGCAGGAAGCACTCATGATCACGTCATCAGTTCTGAGGCTGGAAGAGTTTTGGCGCCTGAAGGTGCAAGGTTACCAAAATGTATAATTATGTGCCTCGCCAGACAAAATTTGGCAACTCTGGCACGGTGGCACCTCTGGCTGTTCTATGGTTATAATTGAATATTTCGGATCCTAGCATCCCTCATTATCCAAATGATCGTCTTTATTGTTATTATTATTATTATTATTATTTGAAACTCGGATGTTGAGCCATAAATAAATGTAAAAGAGAAAAGGACATATGGATACGAGTTTAGAGTAACTCTCCATCACTGTAACATGATACTATATACAGTCAGAAAGTGCAATAACTAGGCACAAAACTGACAGAGTACTGAGACATTCTGTCAGTTTTGTGCCTAGTTATTGCACTTTCTGACTGTATATAGTATCATGTTACAGTGATGGAGAGTTACTCTAAACTCGTATCCATATGTCCTTTTCTCTTTTACAATTATTATTATTATTATTATTATTATTATTATTATTATTATTATTATTATTATTATTGGTCACTTCTCACTGCTTCCACGCCTTCATTTCACTCACCTTTTGTAGTAGCTCACACCGTCTGAACCCTCTCACATCTTTTCTGCTAATTTCTTTCGTCTTCTCTCCCACTTAAGTTTTTTTTTTTCTTCACACCTCACCTTGTATACTCCCCACTATCCTATAACCTATAAGTAGTTTGTTTTTTCCGTACAGCCTCTATTGTGAGACGATTTTTCCCTGATGATAGTCTCAAGAAAATCGATTAGGAACAACCATCTTAGATACATGTATTCTCATTCATCATTTTTGTAATGTCCGCTTCACTTATACTATTAATCGCATTAATAAAATTATTATTATTATTATTATTATTATTATTATTATTATATTTCCCTCAAACCAGTTAATATTATTATTATTATTATTATTATTATTATTTCTCCTGTATTCACTTCTTTCGAAGGCGATAAGCCAGACCCACCGGGAAATATTTCCATGGGTGGGACAGCAAAAAGAAAGTGAAAAAACAAAAACAAAAATAAATAAATAAATAAAACCTAAAAACCAAAGGGACAAGAACTAGTTGAAGGAAGAGGAAGAAAGGAAAGAAACTCAATCCGAACTCCAACATCAAAACAATAATAAGGAATTTGCAGCGACAGGCAAAATACATCAACCAATGAAGGGAGTAGTAACAAAGGAAATATCAGTCTTTATCAGTCGTTATTCAAGTCTCTTAGCTATTGAACATGAGATTTTATTATTATTATTATTATTAATGTTGAACGGCCTCTGCTGGGAAGACGACTACACCATAGCTCAGTGGTTAGAGCATCGCTGGCTACAAGCGAGGGTCCCTGGTTCGAGTCCTGGTGGTGACAGTCAATTTTTTCTTCAGACTTTTCCCGTTTGTCTCTTTCCCTCAAACCAGTTAATATTTTATGACTTGGGGCTCCCCGCGTGCTAGTTTGTACGTGAAGTGTGTGGGTTACAGTGAGGGCTGCGTCCCACCCGCCTGTGTGGATTCACAGGAAGTGTGAGTTACGAAGTCTGAAGAAAATGTTGAACGGCCTCTGCTTGGATGACGACTACACCATAGCTCAGTGGTTAGAGCATCGCTGGCTACAAGCGAGGGTCCCTGGTTCGAGTCCTGGTGGTGACAGTCAATTTTTTCTTCAGACTTTTCCCGTTTGTCTCTTTCCCTCAAACCAGTCAATATTATTATTATTATTATGCTTTGTTGGGATGTGGAATAAGTGGAGAAAGCAGCAGCCATGGGTGACTTGTACATGTATGTCCAAACTATCATACGACGGCTGGCAACCACAGATGTGTTATTTGCTTTCTCAGATTATTGTCGCGTAACAGACTTCGCACGCTGGCAGCTACGTCTTTCTACAGATTTTCAGACCTAACGGACCTGTGAGTACGGCCGTGATTGCAATCTATCTCATTCTTGTAACAAATTGGCTGAAAACAATCCTCAAGAGAAATGCCTTTTTTATTAGGCGGTCAAGCTATGTTGATTGATATGGTGGTAAATGCACGTTTGCCCACACACACTAGGGTCAAGCGGTGTGTTTCCTGAAGGATTAAAGTTGCAAAAACGAGTCTTCATCTTTGTAACTGGATTTTGTTTCGCTGTACACTACTCTTTCAGGTTCCTTGACAATAACCATCTATCAAATTTGCCCAGCGGACTATTCAACCAATTAAAGAATTTAGAGATATTGTAAGTTATTTTTGAGAACACTGAATGTCACACTGGTGATGTAGAATTTAATTAATGATATTCTGTTAAAATCATCTCCTGCTTATGCAACACTTTAAAGAGACTATTCCGGTTTAAAGTCCGTTAAACCATGCGTAATGTGTGCGTATTAGCGCTCCCCTCGAACGCAACGTTTGTTACAAGGCGGGGCGTCACACCAGCCTATGAGGATGTTCAGCCGGCTAGTGGTTTCAAGTCTGAATGAAATGAAATGGAGACCAGTCGTGGTTGACATAACGACTTCACCCCAAAGCATATTGGTACAACGTCGTAGGCGATCAGCAAGGGTCACTTCTCTGAAAGTTGTTAGACTGTTGCTTTTCGTGAAACGGGAGTAGGACCAGGGCTTGAATTGTGTATGTACCCTTGTTTCGAGGCGGTGAGCATTGACCAATTTGTTTAGAAAATTTGAAGTTAGTGATAAAATGTCGCGATGTAATTATGATAATTGTAAGCAGTCTCTTACTCTTCTCTTTTTACGTATTCCTTTTCACTCTCACCTTTCTATATGCGTCATTTATGTTTTATATTTGCGTCAATAATAATTTTAATTATAGGTTAGTGCATGGCAGGGAGGGCCCTATGGCTTGTTAGTGCCCTCCAGGGTAGAATGAACGCGTCATCAAAGAGTAGTAAAATTACAAGTGAGCGGGCTTTAAACTCTGATAAGGCCCGCGGCGGGAAAGTTGCTGATTGGTCAGCTCCTAGGCAACGGGATTGACCTCGTTCTAAATGCTGTGGTGGAGAACTCTTGGACAGGCCTTCCAGCCTTTGGTGAAACCAGAAATAAATAAATTGCAATAATATTTAAATTGGTCAGAGCATCGCTGGCCTCAAGCGAAGGTCCTTGGTTCGATTCCGGGTGGTGACAGTCAATTTTTCTTCTTCAGACTTTTCCCTTTTCCATTCCGTCAACTTGTGAAAAATGTCAAATAAACAGCCTCTATGTGAACCATGTGTTTTAGGAACCTTGCCTCAAACAGACTTAGAGCACTTCCGGGTCGTATATTCTCCGGCATGGAACGCTTGACGGATCTGTAAGTAAAATCTTCAATAGCGGATTTGGAGAGCTGCTTCATATTGCCAGGGTTTGTTTTCGGGTCTTTAAGTAAAAATTTCAATAGCGGATTTGGAGAGCTGCTTCATATTATCAGGGTGTTTTCGGATCTGTAAGTAAAATTCTTAATAGCGGATTTGGAGAGCTGCTTCATATTGTCATTTTGTTTGTTTGTTGTGGCTATGAAAGTTCTGATGGTGAAGTGTTGAAGGTAGTGACGGTGATAGTGGTACTTGATTGTTGATTGTTGTTAGAGATTATACACAATGTAGGGAAAGGATGGTACACTGTCCTGGCGTTGGCAGTTACGGCGGCGGTGACAGCGGTGGTGGTGGTGGTTGTTGTAATGATGCCAGTCATGGTGGAGGTCTTATACGCTTTCTGGTTGTGCTGGCACGAGTAGTGCTAGTATCAGTGATGAAGCTGGCCGTGCTGGAAGCGGCGCTCGTGCTCGATTTGTTGTTGTTTAAGAGCTTGTGAATGGGCCTAATGCTGGTTTTGCCAGATGCCCTAGTAGTGATGTAAGCTTACATGTACTAGGTTGCTTACGGCGTCCATAGTGCTGTGTATGCTTGTCATGCTGGTGGTGTTGGTGGTGCTGATAGTGGTGAAGGTGGTGATTGCGGTGCTCATTATTTGTATAGTGCTGGTCTTAGAGGTGGTCGCTGGGGTGGTTTTGTGGGCTTCCTGCTCGTCTTTGGCCAATTCGTGATTTTTGTGCCTTTTGGGAGTGTCTCCGTTTACTCTATATTGTATTGTGGATATCTTTCCATCGATTTGGTGCGCCGGTCATTCGAAGGTGCCGAGACATTTGTTTCTCTGAGCACAGCGGGCGTCAAAAGCTCCGTTTCACCCCATGCTAGCTCTATGCACGGCCATGTGAGTTGTGTGCCTGCTGAAACCCTACTTTTACTTGGGTGTGACTGCAATTTCGTTTTCCAGGTACTTAGACAGCAATCAGATCTTCTTTGTGTCTCCAACTGCCTTTTACGGACTCCACTCACTTGAGAAACTGTGAGTGTACATTCACACAGTATTTATTTGCATTGACGCAACATTTTTGAAGTAATGGCTCATCCTCTGTAGTGAATTGTATATACTCATACCGAGTGAGCTGCAGAACACAGCTAAATTTGACTTAGCCAAACTGTCATAGTGAAATGAACCATGGTGAACACACATTTCGCACGTTTAAAATTCAGGAATGCAAGTTGTCTGAATAGCTAGTAAACGTACTGGACCCATTGTGACACTACGTATTAGTTCCGCTCATGAACTCCCACAGCACGATAACCGGCACGATAACTATGGGTAATTATAGAAGGGTCGAGATTACTATGCTAGAGTTTCTTCTATGAATGAGACATATTCAGCTGACTGGCTCTTGCAAGTTGACAATTGATGGTTCTCAATCCAGAACGCTTTATTCTATTTTTTTAAGTCGAAGACCAATTTGAGTCTCGCATAATTTGAGACACTCAGGTTATATTATAAAACAATCTTTGGGCACACTTTGAAATACATTCTTTAGTAATGTTTTCTGTGCGGCTCGAACTTCTATTTTTGTCCTTCTCCAGATCACTAAGAAATAATAGTCTAACTAGACTGGAGCCAGATGTATTCGCTGTACTTACTCCAGAAACAGTCCTGTAAGTTCCAACACTTTAGAATTTGCGAAGATGATGGGAGGGGGGAGGGGGGGGGGACGAGCGTAAGCTGCACAGAAAAGGTATGGATAGCGATCCAGCACGTAAACATCTCTTTAGATTGTCCCACTGCATGGTCCCCACTCCCCAGTAATCTTGAATATATCCTGCATTGTTTGCATGCGAGAAGAATAACTGGGAACGAATGTTCGATAGTCGCTTGGAATAGGTTTGCTGGTATTGCAAATTTGCTGTAGTAGTACGAATTCTCGCTATTAAAGCACTTGTTTGTCTTTTCTGTACTCCGATAATTAATCGGTGTCGCTGATGTTTATCTTTCAGTATTATCAATGAAAACAATGTGCGCGGTGAGAATGCCTGTCCCATTACGACGGTCGCCTCCAGTAACTTACAGGCTGATGCAACAGCTATTGAGGCCAGAGGAAATAGTAAGTTCAGTCGTTGTGAAGAGCATCCAGTGATTGCGAGCAAGAATCCGGTATATTTTCTTGCACGTATCCGTCACGTTAACCAACACACGAAATTATTTCTATCGTCTTTTTGGGGCATTTTGTCGTTTAAACCCAAGACAAAACTACTAACCTGCTCATTAAGTTAAGTTCTCCTCATTTGTGCCTTTCGTTTTTCGCGTTGATACTAGTCTTGTCGTACACAGTATGTACAAGATTCCATCACGATAGTCACATCCCAACCAGATTAAATAATATTGACAATGTTACACTGGATTTCTTTGGGCTAGACCTAACCTGTGAAGACTCTCCCCCCCCCCTCCTTCCCAAACGCAGGGAGTAAACCTCCATACCTTTGCTTCAATTCTTTTAAAATAAGTTTCACTGTAATAATAATTATTGGTATTTCTGATCAAAGCCAGAGCAGGCAATCGGAGATGGCAAAAATAATTCTGATGAATTTCAACTTATTCCATGTTGTTAACTGCAGTGTTATCGCAATGTGGTACGGCAGCTCTCACATGTTTTAAATTAAACCAAGAGACGAGATTCGACTGCAGGTGTCCTCAAGGAACTGCATTCTTCAACCACAGTTGCAACGATAACTCAACATGCTCAAGCCAGCTCGGAAATTGCTCAAACTTCATCCAATGCGTCACGACCGGGATAAGCAGTCGTCTGAAATGTACCTGCCCAGAAGGCACTGAGATTCGTCCGTCGTTACAGTCAGATATAGCGTCACCTGAGTGCATTGTTGCTTGCAACAGCACTGAAGTACGTGATGAGCCGGGACAGTGCGTATGCGCTGATGGATATGCAGGTCAGGGGCCTTACTCTCTCTGTACCTCTCTCTTTTTCTCTCCCTCTCTCCCTTTCTCTGTCTCTGTCGGTCTCTGTCTCTCTCTCTCTTTTATTATAATCACTACCGCTATCATCGCCAAAACCTTAAAATTTTGCGTACTGAAATCCACAATCATAACAATTTCGGATTTCGATAATGGGGCTAGACTCCCAAGACGGTGAAAAGTGAAATCCTCCACAATGACAAACATAACAGTGACAACCTGGTGATTGGCCATTTCCCAATAAAATCGGAGTAACAGGTAGCAAGAAACACAAAGCTTTTCTGAAGTTGTGAACCAGTCCTTTACGAACGTAATCACACATACTGACTCATTCGGTTCTGCTTGAATCCTTTCTGCCTTCTTCCAAAATTCTCGCCCTATTACTTTAGTAGTAAGTGCCTGTCGTCTGCCACCAACACATTTTCCCATAGACCTTTTTTTAGTATAGATTGTATATGTTTTCTCAAGTCAAGTTCAAGCCTCACAATGCATTTGAAAAATACAAGACTGCCTACACTGGAGAAGAAATCAGAAAGGTGCATGTGTAAAATAAAGTGCTCGACTTTCCCTTTTCAGCACTCTCAACTGTACTACAGGCTGCTCCCGTTCCATTTCTCTCATACCTATTCCTTGCCTTTGGCTCTCTTTCTGTGCGTTTTCTCCAGGTGACGAATGTGACGATATTGATGAGTGTGATAATTCCACCCAGAGTTTATGTCCGCCGGAGCAGCTCTGCACAAACACAATCGGTTCTTACCAGTGTACATGTCGACGCAGAAATTTCAGTAACGAATCTTTATGCTTAGGTGAGTCGAAGACGCTGAAATTGTGTGTGATTAGAGATTGAGGCATACAATTACCTGAGTCTTTCGTCCTCTGTTCTCCGTTTTATCTATCTTGGCCAAGCAGCTTTATCGACACAGTAGTAATCACAATATTTAGACGTAATCGTTTGTCGCTCTCTTCTTCGAATTGCCATCTCATTGCTATGTCTATGTTCCACATAACTTGGGTTTATATGTATACAGGAGTATGTGCGTCAGACACCACCAGTGGGCAAGCGGGTACTCTGAACTGGGACCAAACCTTTGAAGGAGAAACCCTGACTATTCCCTGTCCGTCAGTACCCGATATGAATGCTTCTCGTCGCTGCGTCTTGTCGGAGGACAACGCCAGTAGGTCAAGTGCAATGTGGGGTGCAGTGGACAGTTCACAATGCCTGTCTGACCCGGAATACGATATCAGTGATTTATTATCGGTGAGCATTTTAGGAGGAATTAGAAAATATGAATATTTTCGATGATAAAAATAAGGCGGCGTCGAGACATGAAAATAAAAACGACATTCAAATCCTTTCATATTTTCCATTAGTGTCGTGGTATGAGTGCGCTCACTGTATTTTTGTATCGATATTTTCGATATTGAACTTAGTTTGTTCGAATTTTTGGCACAACTACTAGATGTGTGGATATGAGAGTTTTTGAACAATATCTTAGATGAATACGTAGTATATTTCGTCTGTTGTGTGCCTTCAGATTTCCATTAGCACCGATGATCCGGGGCAAATACTGTTTTTGAGCGAGAGCTTGCGAGATGTGACTGGAAATGTGTCGACGCTTACGAGAGACAATTTTATTCAAATCTCAGGATTCATGGAGAGGATGATGATGGCCGTGGTCCAGGGAACGTTTCCAAGCAATGACAAAACCCAGGTAACAGTCCATGCTCGTCGAACCTCTTTTAAAATAAAAACAATAAAATCATATTCGCCGGATCCGCGTCGGCATCGCTTGAATGTTCAGAAACACGCAAACTAGCCTTCTCATCCGCAGGCTACCACTATGCCAGTTCACCTTAGTGACCAATGCAGACCTCAAAAGTGAGTTAGGGAGACTTGGGGAGTCTTCTTAGAATTCATATCCGTCCAAATCCAAGATTTGCGTTAAATTGTGCACGTACAAAAATGAGAGAGCACCTGTAAGTGCCCAGATCTGTCCATTCGCGTTCCGGACACAGTAGATATTGTTAGCTTTTTACCGCGCACGGTAACTCCAACCGTCGGCCTGGCCCGATTTTGTGTGTTTTCAAGACATTGTTAGCATTTCGATTTCTGACGCAACAATCGACTTGTGACGAGCCCTAGTTGGAATCTCACCGCTTGCATTGTTGGATTTAACGAGAATGGTAGAATGCTAAGCATGTCTAGTGTTGCAGGCATCTACATTACAATCTGTTCTTTTGGTTCCCGGTGTACACTTGCAGATCTCAAAATCCATCGTGGGAACAGTGAGCAACGTCTTGAATGCGCCAATGGAAGCATTCGCGACTCAAGGAGCGGAAAGGTAAAATCGATGTCCACAGAATGGGCCAACTGACTTGCTTCCAAAGCTTTCAAACCATTGAAAAGAGAATTATCAGGCAGGTGATTTCTGTTGTGACAGGGAGAGTGGAAGCCTGAACACTCTACAGCACGACGGTTGTGAAAGATCGTGGTCTAGACAAGCATAAAGTTCACCAGTCCTTGGCTCCATGTGGCAAAGCAATGGCGGTTGTGTTCCGGATGGGACAATAAATACCTGATTTGCCATTGTGGTCCGATTGCGGAATCCATCGCTCAAATACTTGAGCTCAGATGGCGAGCCAAGGAAAATCGCATAACTTGTGCCCACAATTTCCACGTCTCAAATACTTGGTCAATGATTGGTACCCACTGGTTCTGTTTGGTTCGGAATTTCCTGACTCAAGTACCGGTATTTCGAGATTGGGTCAAGTCGAGAACCATCCAGCAGAACAAAGTGAATTATTGACTCTGACAAGAAATGCATCGGACACGTCGGTAGACTAATAAAAACAAATTGTAACATTATTTAAAAATCATGTTTATTTTGACTATTTAGGAGGGTAAGGTGGTTTCAAGATTTCCTTCAGAAACTTGTACAACGGCTTTCTACAGGCGATTTACACCATAAAGGGAACCTACCCGCAGATTTTGAGCGAAATCGAAGATATCGACTTGTGCACATACTGTGTTTTTCTCAGAAATATGACAAACCAGTTTCTGCTTCGGTTAGGAATTGTTGTTTAGTCCGCTGATATTATCAATATCTGCCGAATAAAACGGGATTTGGATCCTTTACAGCCATATCAGAGCTAAGTGAAGCATCCTTGGAATGTCCAGTAATCATGCATACATCTTAAAGTTTTGGTCAAGTCTGGAGCGATCAACAGAAATGAGAAACCATCAAACTGCAGCAACTATTTAACCAAATATTTATTCTTGGTCTTTTCAGAATTACACTCTCCATGGAGACCCTGGTGACATCTCTTAGCATATCCGCGGACGAAAGTATCGAAGCTATAGAGGAGAATGTTGGTTTCGTCGTCACATGTCCGGATGCTGTGAAAGAAAATGGGCCTGGCGTGGTCAATCAAACTGATGGATCTCGACGTTTCGGTGTCGACTTGGCAAGGCTTGGATCGATAGGTGAGTCCTTGGAAGCGCATGACTCTTCTTGTCAGACCTTCAATGTTGATCGCATCGTATCGTATAAAATCCGAGTGGTGCAATGAGACCCTTCTCCTTTATATAATTGTTTTTTCCTGCAGGCCATGATCTCAAATTCAAATTGCCAAGCGATCTGCTGGCTGCGGAGGGAATGCCCCCAGATCAAGGACGGCCCGTTGACTCATGTGCATCAAGGGCTCTGCAGCTAATCGTTTACAGACAAACCTCCCTGTTTCAGGACTCTCGCTATCAAGCCATCTTGGGAGGTGAAAACGGGTCTGTATCCAGAATTGTATCGGCTCAGATGGGCAACACTTCTCTACATAACCTATCGTCGCCGGTGTCAATATCTTTTGACATCAATAACACAGTGAGTGTAAACGTTCAGCACGCTCAGAACGACGATGTTGTTTGATTCGGCATTGTTCTTAGAACAAGTTAGTTTATAGATGCGCGTGCACATTGGCTGACAGGCAGCAGCCTAGCAGTAATCTGGCACGTAACGTAACAGCTGTGATGTCTGATGCAGCACTCCCAGTCACACTGCTACAGTAAGAGGGCGTAGAATAATCCAGTTCTGTAAGGCCAAAACAAATTATGACCTTGTTTCCGGTCGCCCGACCGGGCCACTTTTTCCCAAATTCTGAAACTTTTTTTTGGTCCCAAATGTATACAAACGGTGGCAATGTCATGTGTGCAAGTGCACTCAACGAGTCATAACTCAGTCAAATCTCAACCGAATTCCACAATCGAAACACCTACAAGGTAGCAGAGATTCTCAGCTGTCGGCGCGAGAACCTCCGGGGTCGATACGAGCTAGAATAACGGAGCTGGAAGGACTCGAACTGTTTGCTTGATTTCTCAGGATGTACGAAAACAGAAATACACCACATGCTGTACAAGAACAGTGAGTCAGTCACTTTGACATTGATCCTTGCCATGATATATGTACAATGTACATGTGTAGGTGCTCTTGTCCATCAATACCACAACGATTGAGGAACCAAAAAAAGTATCCAAAAAAAGTTTCATTCCGGCCGACCGAGTCTCCTTTTTCAGGGGTTGCCGACCGGAAACAAGCCTATTTTTTGTTTTGGCCTAATATCAAAACCCTGGTGAATTTGAATGCATTGCATCGCCCGAAATTAGTCCTTACGAATATCGCTTTGGGCCCGGTATTATTCTGTACAGTTCCGGAGTATAATTCCTGATTCCGCTTTGTCCTTGGCAGAAGAAATAATTATAATTCCATCCGAGTCAATTCTAGAGAATAATGCTTTTGGTGAAGACAAAATCATGAGTGCAGTTGAAGGATGAGCTCTTTCTTCACGGAGTTGTTGTTGCTTTTACTACTTTTTCGTGTTCCCTGCTAACCCCTACTTATTTTGATTTCCGTGGTTGGCTATCACCCACTCTCTCCCAATGGCCGGTGTTTTCACTGAGTCCTGAGATGTGGTAATAAATATTTGATATGAAGTTCACGTAATCAAGTAGCGTGCTCCACTGTCTGAAGAATGCTCAATACCCATCTAGAGCAGAGCCTTCTATGCGAGACAGAGATTGGAAGCTGTGTCATAACTCAGAGTTCCACGTATTCATACCATCATCAATGCCTGAACATCGTAGTAATGCGTGAAACTCAGAGTTGCGACACAGCTTCCAATCTCACTCTTATGTAATGTGAAGTTCAATTTCTTTGTACCATTCGAGTATCTCTTTGTGGTCTTACGTTGTGTATGTTTCAGTTTTTGCCGAGCGCCAATGTGAAATGTGTGTCCTGGGATTATTCGCTGGGTAAGTGCGTGCTACAGACTGTGGTGATGCAACTTGTTTTGTACTTGCAGTCGTAGGCTCCAAATTATCAAAGATTATGGCAGTCAGTGTCGTAATGAGAACCCCGGATATGTTACGTTGTTCCCACTTTTATTCCAACTATTTGAAAAACAGCGTTGTTTCAACAAGGTACACATGGTGAAGTGCTCACTCACTCTCAATTGTTTCGACAGGAAACGGTGTTTATCCAGAGACGATAGCTCTAGTCAGTTGCTACATCAGTCACTATTATTACAAGTTTTAAATCATGGGCCTCCTGGCCAGTGAGCCGTGTAACGGAGAGATTAACAACCGACCAGAGCTGTGGTCATACTGGGAAAACGCATGTGTAATAATTATAAAAAAAGAATACGCCAATATTGGCTCGAAGCAAAGAATCCATGAGGGCAGCTTGCACTATAATTATTATCATAGATTGAAATGACTACAAGTAGCACACATTTTCTTGTCTTGCATAACAGGTGGCTGGAGTGAATATGGCTGCAGCTTGCGTGAGGTCGTGAACGGTTCGGCAACATGCGAGTGCAACCATCTAACACACTTCGCAATTCTCGTGGTAAGTCAAGAAAAAACTTATAATTAGGTTGGGTGCACACACGTACTGAAGTACACCTTTAATCAGCTCTACTCTTTTTAGGATAAATACTATGAAATATTCAGGGGTCGAGTACTGGCAGGCTCGTTCCCATTGTATTTTTACGATATCTGGCATAAACCCAGGAGGAAGATCCCAGGGTCGCTATTAGTGGCTTGTCAAAATTAGGACTGAAAAGATATGCCTACACCCAAGAGCAGTGGTCCGATATTCTCAAAAATTGAATATTGCTCCATATTCTAAGGGCTTTCCCTGTAGTGGATGCAGGAGAGCATGCCAGGGTGAGATTTACATGTTATTTCCTCCTCATAAAAATAATAGAAAAGGTCCCCATTTTTAGAAGAAATTCTGACGAGGGGCGACTGGACCGAAAGGTCGATAATTTTATCAACATCACAATAAAGAATTTGCAATCCAGCGCATGCGCAGGTCATGAATAGTAACTGAATAGAGCAGTAGTCAGTTGACAACCCCCACCCCCCTCCCTGTTTCATAATGCAGTTGCGAGATGGCCACAACTTTCTTACTTCGAAGTAGTTATAACAATAATTATAGCAGAATTACTGTTTCAGAACAGTTTTGCAAAGCAAGAAAGCTGAAAATTGTCCTTTGTTCCTTCTTCCTGCAGACTCGCGCACACCTGGCTGATACGATTCCCGCTGCCATTCTGACATACGTCTCGTACATTGGCTGTGGACTGTCAATCTTGGGAGTCACCGCCACACTAGTGACCATTCTAGCAATCAGGTACTGTGGATGCCCAAGTAAAGTAATAAATAATATTATCATGCAATACAATAGTCCGGAATAGCGCGAGCTCCAGTGTGGGGAGCAAACCCTTTCTTATGCAATACAATACATTAGAAAAAGAGACAACAGTGCACGTCAATAGACCTGTGGAATGGAGCTGTACTTGTTCTATAGTGCACACCTCAATTGTTTCGCATTTTTCGGGTGAAATAAGTGAAAAAATCTGTCGCTAATGGTCTGATACGTTTTTGTTCTGCTTTGCCATCTAGGAAACTCCGAACAAAAGCCCACCAAAAGATGGTGTTTGGACTCTGTATTTCGCTACTGGCAGTGCTGATACTCTTTCTGTTTGCGGAACAAGTCGTCAGTGACACCATCATCTGCAAGGGAATCGCAATGGGGCTTCACTACTTCTTGCTGTCGGCGTTCTGTTTCGCTGCGGCCGATGCTACGTATTTGCACCGGCAGATCGTGCGAGTAATAGCCATCAGCAAAGGGGTCTTCACAGTGAAGCGATCCTTGCTGTTTGCACTGGGTAAGTCACGTATTCAGCTGATCTAATCGGCGGTGAATTTCATGACGTTTCCATCAGCTGCATTAATCGACACTCGATTTGGAACGAAGATATGAAAATTTGTGGCGGCAGTTTATTCCAACATATTTTCTTGATGTTTCCGGGCGAAGGCACTGTTTCTGATCATGAACCGCAGTGTTCCAACGATCTAGCCTTGCCCCTAATGTTGCAGTGTGCAGTTCACCTCCAAAGCGTTAACCTTTTTGTCTGCCTACAAATAGACTGCACAAAAAACTATGGAGTGGGTAATGTTGTTATGGATAATGTTCAGTAATGGCTTACCAAGAGAGAGAGAACTGGTTGATGTGCTGTCGTTCTCGTCTGCAGGTGTGCCTTTGGTGATTGTAGGCGCAACAGCAGGCGCGACTGGGACAAGCGTATATGGGCGCGGCACTGATATGAACTTGTATGTATGAGAACCCTTGAGTGCTAGAAATAAATATGGGAAAATCAAGGGGATTGAAATCAGGTTCATGTATATGTAAAATTTAGATTAAATGAATACGATGTGTAGATTATTAAAATGTGCTTTGACATGTGATGTTTGAATTCTTGAAGGACAATACGAGTTTCTGGGACCCTCGAGGTGCAAGGGGCAACATATATTCCAAATAAATTGATACTTTAGTTGAATGGTTTTTCACCCTGAAGTTGGGCCATGCCCGAAAATTTGGTGCATTCCATTTATATATAATATTATTTATTCTTATCTCTTTTGGAAGTGAAGTGACCTTATGCAGCGAAGAGAACGTAGTTGGAGAGTTTGAAGTGAGGTACCCTGTAATGTATGATTGGCTGCAATGGAGTCTCCGAGTGCTTAGAAAAATTGATACTAGTTAAAACTATGTTCATCTTGCACTGCCAGTGTTTGCAATAGGTCACAAAAAGTTCAGAATCCTGCTGACACAAAATGTACCTCTTTTCTGTGCTATTTTTCCACAGCTGTTGGATCCATAGCAGAGTTTACTTCTTCGGCACTTTCATAGGTCCACTCGTGTTAATCATGCTGTACAATGCTACTATTCTGGCTACCGTGACGCGTGCTCTGATGGGAGGCAAGGGCAAGGTAGCCAGCATGAAGAAGGCCAAACGCAATGACGGCGTTCGTATGGCGCGCGTAGTCCTCTCATTGTCCATGCTGCTTGGCCTAACCTGGATAAGTGCTTTCGTAATGTTGCTAACGAACAGCATAGTTGTGCAGTACGTATTCACCATCTTCAACACCCTACAGGGCTTCGCTATATTCGTTCATACGATACTTGATAAAGACGTACGCAAAGGATGGTCGGACGTTCTCTTGCAACGTAGAAAGTCGACCAGTGTTCGTGGAGCCCTATACTATACCTCACATGTGAATCGACAAGTGGACATGTTTGAGACACGAACGACCAGTATGCATGGAAGTAGGCGCTCTACCTCAGCGCGTTCACTACCAGAGCGGGTTATCATAGCAAGCGCAGCGAAGAACAACAGTTCCATCTCCTCTACAGTTGAACTACCTGTATCTCTGAAACGGCCAGCAAGTCGAAGTGATAGCATGGGGAAACAGGAGTTTCAGCCACTATGGGAAGAGCAAATTCAGGGCTTTTCACCGCCACATTATCACGGAGGCCTTGCTAAACCTCAATCATCACAATCACCACTCTCCTATGCAGCTGGAAAAAGTAGCTACTCATTTGTGAGCAGTCCGTGGAGATCGATTCTCGAGCCATACCAGGAAAAGAAGTCACCTCTAGCTCTAGATCCAGATACCTACCAGATCTCTCCTGAGCATCATAAAGAGCCTTCGCGTGACAGGCGCTACTCCTCCATCAGCATCACAAGCAGTGTATAAGATACAGTGAAGCCTGTCTAAAACGACGAGGGACCTTCAAAATGTGGTCTTTGTTGCCAGATGGTCTCCTTAGTACCCACGGTCATTTGACTGGAAATAGTATCCTTTGATCCTGGTTTCGGTGGTCTTCTTGGACAGGTGGTCGCCTTATCCAAGTGGTCGCCTTCACAGGTTTTACTGTTCAAGGAATAAGCCGCATAGGGAAGAAAAACACAGCACACCTCAGCGGTTCTACTCAGCACCTCAAGTCACATAGCACCCGACATAAATTCAACTCATTCCAGCTCAGAGAACAACACGAACGATTTGGATGTCAACCACTTGAACACTACGTGCGTAATTTTCCAGCTGCCATCCACTTTAATACATGTATTTAATACTTGAATAACAACCGGCATCAATGATATTAATACGATGACTAAATTTTCGTCACCGCCATACCCACCACACGCAGACACAGAAAGTAACCCCAAAGCTTTCTACCACTACCAACATCTATGCCTGATTCCATGGCAGTCTGAGGCTCATAAAACTAAACGCTATGGTTCTGTTATCCTTTCTTGTCTTGCCCCCAATACCGTAACGACATGTAAAAAAAGCAAGTGCGTACGGCCATAGAAGCCGTGCTTCAACCATGTTTCTAGTATTCAACCATGTTCTCTATCCAAAATATTCTTCTACGTAAACATCATCAGTTTCCACTGTGCTGTGCACACGACCACGCATGCGCTGTGTCTGATTTGAGAGGGCCAATTTCCTTCCTGCTCATCAAGTGATTTGCAAATTGCTTTCGAGGCTGTAAGGCATCTTATTTGTGTTGTTGTACATGATCATGATTTTTAGATCAATGCCGCCTTCGAGGTATGTAAGTTGGCACCAACAATACCAGCATGTTCTTCAATTTTATTGAACTTACTTGGTAATTTTTATATCAGTTGTCTGAGGATTGCCTTAGCTTTGCTATGTGCATGAAACGCAGCGTTACAACAATGACCTAGCCGGCGGTCTCTGTTCTCTTCTGTCTTTGTGGTAAATTTTGTTACTGTTCCCTCAAGAGGTACACAAAGGAAGTAAATAGGGCTATTTTCGTTGTTACTCAGAGTTTCATGGCAAAAACCAATCATCAGACAACATAAGGAGATTAGAAAAAGCGCAGGTATATGAAGGCAAGCAGAGGAGATAGAATAGTTCAGAGCAGACAGTATGATAATCAACACCTCCCAGAGGCAGTATGCTCTGACGTACCAGAATCAACAGGTGTTGGGTGCCTATGGTGAAAAAAACAAAGGAGCCAGCGACAAGACCAACAAGAAGACGTATGGCTTCAAGAGCATGAACTGCCCACCCCATATAGAGCAGTTAAGAGCATTTGAGGACGACATGTACCATGGTAGAATTTTCTTTCCAACGTGCCTCGAACCAGCTCCCGGACAGAATGAGGAAGGTTAGCCCTCGGACTTACGGCCCTCGGGCTAACCTCTCGGGGCAATACTATGCCATAAGGCCCTCGCAACCATGCGAGAACATACACTTAGTGCATATGTTGCGCACAATCTGAGAATTTGGGCAATCTGAGAATTTGCGCAATCTGAGAATTCCCAGATTGCGCAGACCAGGCACGGTGAAACCGTGTGCCTGAGCTTCTCCGAGACTTCTGGGAGCACACTCAAGCATGTTTGGGGCACAATTCCAGTGTGTGGTTCGTGCAATCTGTGGATTTCTCTCAAAACCTGAAGAGCACAGCGAATTCATGTGGGGCACAATCTGCTAGTGCAATCAGTGGATTTCGTTGAAAATCGTGAAGAGCACGGCGAATCCAAGTGGGGGCAATCTGTGCATTTCGTTGAAAAACATGGGTAGCACAGCGAATCTGTGTGGGGCGGAACCCTTGGCCCGAGCTGTGAAAAAAAGAACGAGGAGCACAGCGAATCCATGAGGGTTGCAATATGTGGGCGCAGTCTGTGGATTTCGTGGGAAAAAACATGAAGAACACAGCGACTTCGTTTTCAGCGAAATCGGGCCACAGATTGCCGCCACACGGATTCACTGTGTTCTTTATGATTTTCTGCGAAGTCCACAGGTTGCACCCACAGACTGCGCTCCACATTAATTCGTTGTGCCCTTGAGGTTTTGAGAGAAATCCACAGATTGCACGAACGGCGCACGTGAATTTTGCACCACACGTACTTTGTACTTGGGTGCTGTAAAAACCGGAAAGTTTAACGTTTTGTAATTTTGGCATGATAACGTGCAGAAACTTTAACGACGGCTACCTGGCCACCCATCTGCATGCCCATCTTTACACAGACATCCAGCGATAACGTTTTTTTTCAAATAACGAAAAATAATTGGTCGTTAAAACGTTAGACTTTGTGACTCGTTAGACTTTCCGGTTTTACAGTATACGGGTACCGCTTGTGTACATGTGCTTCCAGAAGTCTCGCAGAAGGTCAGGCACGCTGATTCACCGTGCCTGGTCTCGTGCCACAAATATTATCGTGTCACCGCAGATGCAGATTGCGCAGGCAATCTGCCCAATCTGGGAATTCTCAGAGTGCGCAAATTCTCAGATTGCGCGGAACATATACAGTCACTTATCACTCTCTTAGTATTGACTCCCATTGATTTTCGCTATACCTAAGCAGTCAAATATTCCTGCATATTTGAGTCCTTATGGGCTACATTGACCGCTTATATTTGACTGCTTAGGGGTTGCGCAGTTGAACGGTGCCTAGTGCAGCATGGTCACGCATGAGTATGTGATGGTGCAACAGTTGTGCAATCATAAAACCGGGATTCATGACGGTATCGTTCTGGAATTTGAAATACGGACTGTTTGTCGTGATAAATCCAATATTGACTTCGTACTTTGTAAGTATCTCTTTGTCTGTCACCAGTTAATCCTATATTTTATACATGTAGGAGTTGACTTCAAGACGCATTTGCAGCCTCGAAAATTGTCGAAATGGAAGCAATGTTATTGAAGATGCATTTCGAGCTTTCCAACAATGTATCTCTTTCTTTAAAATGAATGAATAGAGGTTACCCAATGGCTAGGACCCCCAGGAAATGTCTCTGCGTGCAATTATTGCTGATGAATTGCAATATTAAGCCGTAGAAAAAGACTAGGAGTGGAATAGATGAATGTTAGCACCATCCTAGCATTGAAGTCGTGTTGCAAAGTGCTCTCAGATCAATATGAACTAAAGACACTACACGTATGAGGCATTTACTAAATCAGTTGTGTTCAAGTACTTGTATGTACACATATTAATAGTGGAATACTCTTGGGGCACTAGCCTAGGAGGTGCTTCTTCTTTACCCATAGATGCATAGAATGTTTTGTTAGCTCTATATGGGCCATATCTAGGCTATATTGCCAACTGGGGTTTTTATTGGCAGGGGAAACTGGGAAGTACAAAACCAATTTTTGAAGAGGCCACATCTTACAATGTACATGTACATGTACATGTTATAAGAATTTGAACATTCTGGACACCTTTGCACGAGAAGTTCTGCTACACCAAAAGCAAAGCCCTTGTGCTGGTGAAACTTGGCAGACATCATCTCTGATAAACATAAATAAAATCGTAAAAGACCTCCGCTTTGCCTCGGTCTTTTACTCTGCTTTTATTTCCTATATTGACCTCATACTCAGTGAATATTAGATACGTAATGTGTGGGAAGACGCGCTCGCGCCCGAAACGACTTGCGCGCCCCCCAAAAGTGTGTGGCCCTTAGCAGGGGGAAACCCCTACAGTGTGTGTGAACACTTATCAACGATTTAGACTATGACAATGATTGTATAGCTGTTTTTCTGAGCTCAAGACAGTTGACAACTTTGGGCGCGTTCGAATTATCACTCTTTGACTTTTCGAGGAGTTTCGTTTTTCTGAAGACGTGGCCTTATTGGCCTCTTCAGGAAACGAAGCTCCTCGAAACTCCTCGAAACTCCTCAGCCTCATCCGATGGGAGAGGTGGATTAGTTCCGAAGAGTTTAGAATAGGTACGTAACGTTGCACGTGAAAATGGTCGATCTGATCGGACCTCATCATCGCCATGACAATTCCACTGAAAAACTCTAAGATGATAGAAACCGTTCTAATAAGACACTTCAACTAATCTCTTTTAAGCATTTGTTTGAACAGTTGATGGAGATAATTCGAACACTTCCTAAACGTGTCCAAGCGGCCTGAGTAAAAGTACATAGTACTTCGAGGTGCGTGTGTCCTTTTGTGCGCTGCACTGTCCCCAGCTCTGCTACTCGCCACAAGAACGCATTGACTGGACGAGAGTAACACTGTTGTTGTCGTTCGCTGCATGTAGCACTACAAAGTCATGGAAATGTGTGCTTGTGCGAGTCGTACCTGCGGTCCGCTTCGGCACTGCCACGTATCAAATATAATAATTAAATGGTTTGGAACACTGGTCCCAGTCGCACCAGGCACGGATGACTGCACTGTGGCATACGCGTGACTCATGCCTCCTTTTCAGATCCTGCTATTATTCCCCTCGTTCCTCAATGCAGTGCATGTGCACGTACAATGTAGTTCGTTTGCTGACCGACATCGCTGCAGGTGTGGGGGCATAACCATGATTAACACCAGTAAAGAACATAACGAGTCACCAACCACTGAACCAGTCCATGCATCAAAATTAATTATGTTGACAACACAGAATCTTCGTCTGTGCAGCCTGTCACTGGATCGCATTTGCGGGAATTCCCCATAATGATTCCCGTCCCCATTAGTACGCGCATACGGCTGTTCAGTGTTGTCAGCTATCGTGTGATGGACATGGCGAATAACATGACGCTGGCGAGCACAGGCACACATGACTTACTTTGTACTTACTACTCTTTCCTGCATGTGCCGCGCCTCGACTGGCATTATAAAATAAGGCAGAGGAATATTGTGCTACCTCAGTGCAAAGATCTCTTCTCCAGACGAATGCTTGCATAAAATTTATGTCTAGTTTCTCCTGTTCCAGTGCACCAGCGGGACGTGGGTTTTCCAGCAGAATTTAAAATAGTTCTAGGTAAGCGTAGCGTTTGTGGGTGAGCGAAATCAAGAATCCTTCAGAGAGGGCAATTTCACTGTGTACCTACTGCAACCTAGTGTGTCATCAGCGACTGTCACTCACCGACGTGGTCTGTAGTGTAGACTAAGTATTTAAACAGTATGGCATGTACAAGTGACTATAGACCGTGTCCCGCTGGTCGCAAACCAGACAGGACAATTGTCCTGATGGGAAAAACAGGCAATGGAAAGTCTGCCGTGGCAAACGTACTGGCGGGAGATTATAACGGTGGCCTCTTCCCCGAATCCAGCAACCCTGCGAGTGAAACGAGTGGTTTGCCGACGCACACCGTTCTAGTGTCGTACGCTGGCAAAGACCATGCCATCAAGATTGTGGATACGATCGGCTACGGGGACACATCCTTGTCGGAGAAAGATGTCTTGAACGCACTGGCCAAGGTGGCTCAGACGTGCACCGAGGGAATCAATCAGATTCTCTTTGTCACACGCGGTCGATATACCCAGGAGGATAAAACCACCATGGATGCGATGATGAACGTGATCTTTCAGCCCGACGTGGCCAAGTTCTCTACTATCGTGCGCACTGCAACACCCGCCAAAGAACTGGACGAAGCTGTGGTAGCTGCCAAGACTGCCGAGTATCGCCAAGAGATGATAACGCTGCATCCGAATCTCGTCCAGATCAATACCTTTCTCATGATCAGCAACCCGGACGATGGTGACGAACGCAGTATGCAGATGCGCCGACGCTCTCGCAAGACTCTTCTCGATCACGTGATCCTGCATTACATGCAGTGCTATGCGACTCCAAGTTACACCAGTGCTGTAGCAAGGGTCAACAAACACCTGAACGCACAAACTGCCCAGCAAGAGGAACAGAAGCGCCTCCAACACGAGCTAAAGGCCAGAGAGGCGGAGCAGGAGAGACTTCGGCAGGTGCAGGAAAGAAAGGTCCTGAAAATGCAGCGTGTCAATGAGCAGCTCCGACGAAAGGAAGCAGCGTCGCAGGGTGGTGACGACTGCATCATCTTGTGATCTCTCCCTGCTCCAGAGTGTAAAGAGCTACTGGATGGTACGGCGGTGGACTGTACGTTGTGTTCCAATTCGTTGTTGCATTGTCTTCGTCTCATCGTGCCAGAAACATGGCATAGGCTATAGTTTATACTTGTCCATGTACTTGAGAATTCACGAATAGCTTATTCCATGTACATTGTATCAGTGTCAGTAAGAGCACTTGAGCACTGCTGCAAGTCAAGGGCAACTCTGCTTGGTGACAGTATTACATGTACATGTATATGCATACAGTAGTAGTGATTTGGTGCATTCCTGACTGTGCGTAAAGCTCCTAAAATAATTATTGCCCAAGATCGTGGAACTGTACATATATGTACAAGTATTTGAGTGTGATATATTGTGTATATTGAACTTTCATTCCTTCCTGTTATGTTAACCGGCAGTCTTTTCTCACCTGAACCGGAAATAGTCAGCGCCATTGTAGCACCATGTGGTACATGTACATGTACAATGTACAGTGTAAGTCCAGGCGCCTCAGATTCCAAATTTTATCAAAAGTCTCTTGTGTTCGCATCGTGAAAACTCTTTTCTCGTTTTCCGGTTCGCTACTTTACTTTTTCTTCCTATTTTAAAAGGTGCGAATTTGTTTTTGTTGTTCGGTTCTGCTGCATTGCCGCCCTTCTTGTCAAATAAACTGTTGGCAATGACAGTACATGTACATGTATTTGAAGTGGCATGCCTGGGCAGACGTTGAGCACATTAGAAGAGAAAATAATGAAAGGCCCGCAAATCCAAGCCAGTCCATGTCATGTCATGATTTTGTTGTTGTTGTTGTTGTTGTAGAAGTTTATTTAACGTCGCACCACAAACAGGCGATTTCGCGTCCTTTGATACATGTGGACGACAGAAGGAATGAGAGAGGGGGGGGGGGGGCAGAAGTATGGAGAGAGGAAGGGTAGAAATAAATAAGCAATCAACCTCAGGGCTACACCAAAGCAAAAACGGAATGGGAACATACTATATACAAAATAGCTTCATACATATATTGCAAAACACGTTTACTATTCTTCAGTCCGCTATACCACAGAAACACACTAGCCGAAAAGCATTTAAACGGAGCCATGATGCGCTTTTAGCAGGGCACAGAACTGAAGGTGGCTGGGCTCGGAACGGAGATCAGGCGGGAGCTGGTTCCACAGGACTGCGCCGATGAACTGCATGGTCGCTCGACCCGCAGGACCGGGCCAAAATGGTACTCGAACGAGGTGATGTGCTGCTCCCCGAGTGCGGTCACCAGTAACTCTCACGAAGAAGCTGGTGAAGAGGGAGCTAGCTCGGGAGAACAGACAACGACGGACAAAGATGAGGAGCTTAATGTTAAACATGTCCTCCAGGGTGGTGAGGCAGAGCTGTTCAAAGATCGGGCTCGTGCGCGACCACGGTGGCAGACCGAAGAAGCCGCGGATAGCGCACTTCGTTAGACGTGTGAGGGGCTCCATGTTGCCAATTTGAAGTGACGGATAAAAGGCGTTGGAAGCGTACGACAACCTACCCTGGATCATCGACCTGTAAAACAGGATCTTTGACGCCAGGGTGAGGCTTCGGCGGCTCCGCCACAGCGCACCTACTGACTTCCGCACCTGCTGGATTGTGTGATTGACGTGAGGCTCCCAGGAGAGCTGCCCATCTACCATTACGCCCAGGTACCGCGCTTGTTCCACAACTGCAAGGGCTGCATTCCCACAGCGAATTCGAATGTTATCTGTGTCAGGGGCTGGGCCTCTTGGGGTAATCAACAGAGCTTGCGTTTTCTTTTGGTTCAGCATTAGCCCGCGGTCCTCCAACCACTGCGACAGGCCAGTGATGGCTGTGCTTAGAGAAGAGCACACTTGTTCGCAACTGCCTGATTTTCTGAATGGAGTGCAATACTTGACTAGCATGCTGGCTCTGAGCACAATTCGGGTGTCCTGTGAGCAACACTGGGAAAGGAGAACAGCTCCATCGAGTACGGGTAGAATGCCAGGATGTGCATGCAGAACATGCTCACGACTGGACTTCAGAAGCAGAATGGTTGTATGAAGTTTCTCTCTCCCTTGCCAGTCCTTATTGTGAGTAGCCGTGGTGCAAGGGTAGTAAGTGACAAGTTGCAGACATAGAGCAAGAAAACATGAAATGTCGATCTATGCACGTAACACTATTTTCAGGACCATCATTAGGTTCATATTCTGGTTCTACGGGCTATGTTTCTGAATGCTTGCGAAAATGCTCGATACCACGAGGGTAGAGCGCATGGTGTTACATGTACAAACGGCTCCATTGTGCATGATTGTGTTTCTGCCTGTCCATTTGTCGCACCGCTGGATTCTTGCCCTCTGCAAGCCGCCGTCGTGATTCCCTGGCGAGTTGAGGTGGAGCCCTGCTTTTGTGATGAGTAAAGGCGAAGGAACGACGGATAGTGCAGTTCAATAAGATTCAGGAGAAGAGCCTTCACAGGGGTGATTCTCCCTAGTGCACGCTACGGAATGATTACATAATTGCCGGTACTACAAGTATTCAGTGGCTTTGAGGATAAAATACGAAAAAGTGGTTGCGACGTCGGCGATGATTTTTTTAGGAATGGGTTTGCTCCCGCTGTGGAGCTCGTGAGGGGTGAATTCCCCGAAACACTGTGTATTGAGCAGGGAATGGTGCTTTCTTGCAGGTTTGCCGAGTCGAAGGTTCAATGGACTTCTCGTGTGCTCAAGATGGCAGTCGTGAGTCAGTCAAGTGTCAAGTCAAGTCGGCGGAACAGCGCGAGCTCCGGGGTGGGAGCAAACCCATTTGAGGATATTATGATAACGGAAAAATCTGAAGAAAGAGCTGACTGGCACTGGTTTGTGGTTCATGCATCGTGCAAGGACAGTGATGAACCAGCTCATGCAACCGCGGTGTTTCACCTGCTGATGAAGGTACATTAGCCGAATACAGCAGCAGGGGTGTACAACGGAACGTCAACTACAACTAGGCATGTACACATGTACCATGTTCACAGTAACGAGCGTTTCCAGTTATCTTAGACTAGAGTGCTCAACACCACAAGGATAGAGCAACGCCACAGAGGTAGAAGAGAGCAGAGAGCAAAGACAACCGGCTAGGTTATTGTTGTAGCTCTGCGTTTCATGCACATACACGAAGCAGCGCTAAGGTAATCATCAGACAACTGATAATTTTATTTATTTATTTATTCTTCTCTTTAATGTGCATGTTTGCCCTCAGTTCGTGGTTGCTTTCACCCTCACTTCCTTGTATTGGCTATTATCATTATGTGCCATGAAGTGCAGACAGTAAATAAATTGAATAAATAAAATCTGCTGTACAGTGTTCACGTTCGTTGCGTGACCCACTGTGCTTCTACTAAAACATGCGAAACATAGAGGAAAGTGGGGGAAGTTGGTTAGTGCACCTGCGCTGAAGCGCCAACCAACACCATACCCAGAATCTGCTTGTCAATGACACTGTAAGCTCTTTTTCACCGCTGTCGAGCGCACGCATGGCAGGAACAAAAATATAAAACCTGACATGCGTCAGTGGCATCTCAATGACGGGAAAGTCCCTGGCATCATTCAACATGGTGAGCGCGAAGCGAAAATGTAACTACACAGTCAGTACTACAGTACATGTAGTACACAACACTGCACAACACTGCACTGACACTGCACTGACACTGCACTGACACTGTCAGCTCTTTTTCACCGCTCTCACTCAGGCGCACGGCAGGGACAAAACGAAAAAAACACTTGACTTGCGTCCGTGAGATTTCAATGACCATGATGACAGGGAAGTCCCTGGCATCATTCTACTTGATTCATGGTGAGCGCAAGGCCAGAATATAACTACACAGCACACAACACTGCACGATTATGTCTGTTAGCACGACTACATGTTCCAGTAAGTTATCTCGGTACTAGTATCATTGCATTGCGTTTGTTAGTCTTTGCCTTTTCCGACTTTTGGGGTGCCCGTTGCCGAACGTGCTGGTGTCTCGTTAGGTGCTTGATGGTACAGTACCGTGATTCACTCGACACCGTATTTTAGTCAAGCTCAACAAAATGTGAGAACACGAATTGTACATGTTCTAGTACGTGCACTAGTAGTAGCACTTGGTTCTACTTTTCGGGATGACCTTTAGTCCATCACCAATACGGAGATATCCGTTCACCTAACCAATAGTACATAAAACCCAGAGTGTGCAGCTTGGGACCTTTTCTGCTATGGGTGTGTCTGTCAGTGTCACGGCGGAATTCCGTGATTACATCATATTTGGCGCAGATCTGAGGCGGGAAATGGCGTAGTGCGTACAACTGACCTGCAGTTGTGCAGAAAGAGACCTGCTTGAATCCTGCTTGTACGCACTACATCACTAAAATGATGTAATCACGGAATTCCGCCGTGACAGCAACCCATCCGAGGTGCACACTCTGATTTTCATGTACTCTTGATCTAACCCATCTGTTGCTTGGATATCGCTGGAGAAAGTTCGACCACGGGGAGGAGATACAAGGAGATACATGTACTCGTAGTCAAAAATCACCTTTAGGTTTTGATGGGACTTTCCCCGCAAGAATGCTCCTGAAACTGATAGTTGTGGTGTGTTTAATAGCAGCACTACGATCATGTGCTGGTTGTCAGTGTGGTCTGACGACATCACAACACCTATTACTCATCCTCTGCCACCCGCCAGCGAAGCCGATCAAGATACAGGGTTGCCAGGGTATAATTTACTATAAAAGCACAAAATTTCAACGGCTACTTCAGAACGATTTCAGAGCTATTTACAGCCGCCTAGAGTCACTAACTTGTGAACTATTGGCTCTCAGTCGAATAGGTCTTTAGCGAGAACATCCACTGTCCTGCATACTTGTTCTTCAAGGCCCCCGGGTACTAGTATTCAGTTGACTAGGTTGACGCAAGGTTGTGATGGACAACTTCGACGACTACAGACCGTGTCCGGATGGAAGGGAAATTGATCGCACGATTGTCCTAATGGGTCGGACAGGCAAGGGCAAGTCCACTCTGGCAAACGTCATTGCCGGTCGATACAAGGGTGACTTGTTCCCGGAGTCCAGCTCTCCGACCAGCAAGACCGAGGGCTTACCGACGCACACCGTCCTTGTGCCGTACGCAGGCCGCGAGTACGCAGTGAAGATCATCGACACCATCGGATTCTGCGACAACCGCTTCACGGAGGAGCAGGTGCTACTGGAGCTTGCGCATCTGGCACACAAGTGCAGCGGCGGGATCAACCAGATTATCTTCGTCACCAACGGCCGATTCACCCAGGAAGAGCGACAGGCCTCCGATTCTGTCATTGACGTGATCTTTCAGCCGCAAGTGGCGCCCTTTTGCACCCTGGTTCGCACGCGAACGCCGGGCGGGGAGCTGCGAGAAGACGTCATCTCGGCCAAGACACAGGCCTACAAGGAGGAGTCGGTCGCTCTGCACCCCAGCCTGGGGCGCATCAACACTTTCCTCATGGTCAGCAACCCAGACGACGGAGATGACCACAGTTACAAGGTACGCAGCAGAACTCGAAAGCGTATGGTCGAGCATATCATTTTGCATTACCAGGCTGTTTACGTTCCACCTCTGTTTGCCGAAGTCAAGGGCCGGATCGATGGCCATATTCAGGAGAAGACCGCGACCGAGCGCAAACTCCAGCAGCTAGAGGAGGACCTGGCGGCGGCGCGCATCAGCAAGGAGGATTACGAAAAGCAGAACGCTGCGGAGTTGGCAGAGCTCAAGCGCATCAATGGCGAGCTGACTTCAAAGGTCAAGAAGGAAATGCCGTGGTGGAAAACAGCCTTGAACATGTTCACACAAGTAGCTAGCTCAGTTTTATTTGGACCAGTAGGAGGCAAAGCAATTAGCTCCGCGCTTTTTCCTGCGTAACTTGTGTGGCTGGTCTCGTCAGGTTCTCACCGCTGTTTGAATTATAATTCTACCTGACAAATCCTCTCATTGATTATGGTGGTGAAGAGTTTGAAATTTGAAGTCTTTCCTAGCCCTAATAAGTGTCCTGTCTGCGAGAGACGTACTGAGAAATAATACTGTCAGTGTGTACATAATATACCTCAGATGATTCGACCAAGAACCATTCCTGCACGTAGGCCTCTTTGCCGCCGCATCGTGCAATGTCTTTGCTCTGTAGATCCACTCCTGATAGGGATGAACTCCTCATTTGTATTCACTAGAATGCGCAGAAGTATTTTGGTTGTGTGTCCCCAAGTAATGTAATTTATGTGGCAGGAGAATACTGCGTGTTCATAAAGTTAATAGGTAGGTTTAGTAGCACACGCTGATACGAACAGTCGAATACACAGTTGAACTTTAGAACAGAATTGTACCTCTCTCACCAGCTCCTACATGAGATCTGTTTAGTTTTCTGTCCTACTGATCACAAGACTATAATAATAGTTATATTCACAGTTGTTTCGTTTCACAAGTACTCGGTCAGCCGTGCCAGCGTTTCCTAAGTTCTTGTGGCTTCTTGAAATGCAATCATGTACATTGTGCAGGTGCGCTGTACCTGCTAATGCTGTTTTCCTGCCTGTTGACATGCGACACTGCTAATATACATTGGCCTCGTTTTAAGCTAAATACTAGTGTCTTGATTTGCTTCGATCTGAACACTCGCTGTCACGACACTGTACATACATGTACCTGAAGAAAGTTTATGAATTACAGCTTTATTTCTGCACCTCGTAGCATGTCAAGACAGCCAATTGAATTGAGGAGAGGGTGAGACCAACCACGGAAGAAGATAAAAAAAAGAAAAGAAAAGCACGTGCACAAAAGGGGTAGGGATTAGCAAGTTACAAAGCAATGGGACGCCCAGCGATCTATGCAGCGGAAGGGGCCCATGATAACAGCCTTTCAAGTAACAGTTGCGAAGACTCCACTGTCCGTAGCCAGAAGCCATCGGATTGGGAGCATTCATGTTCACTTTACCATGGTAACCCGCACGCTCAAAAACCATGATTCGCGTCTCAATACACTGTCTATGTACGCACGCGAGGTGTCCAGTTCGCGATGCATTTGGTGCTGTCATGCCTTTTCCTATTCATAATATTTTACTGTTCTCCGTAGCCATGTACGCAAAGTATAAGGTATGGCTGGGAATATACTAGTTACTTGTAGTTCATACATAATTATTATGTATGAACTAACTAGTTTAATGTTGAGTAACCTCCACCAATACACTGCGCTATTTAGCCGACTAGACCCTCCTGCACACAACCATCACCATTGCGAGGACACTTCCGTAAACGATATTGATAAACTCCTTCAGACAGCTGTTTCGCTAATACATAGCTCATCAGTGAAGGTCCTCGCATTGGTGATGGTTGTGTGCAGGAGGGTCTAGTCAGCTAAAGAGCGCAGTGTAACGGTGGAGGTGACTCAAAATGTTCTTCAATGGCCGAGAGCTCTGTCGCACCCTGTAATAACTAACTACTACGTATCTAATATTGACTTCGTACTTGGTCAATATAGGAAATAAGAGCCGAGTAAAAGACCGAGGCGAAGCCGAGGTCTTTTACGAGGTTTTTTATTTCCTATACTGACCAAGCACGAAGTCAATATTAGATTTATCACAACAAACAGTCCGTATTTCAAATTCCAGAACGATAACCTCATGAATTCCGGTTTTATGATTGCACTACCGTTGCACCAACACCTACCCATACAGCGACCATGCTGCACTAGGCACCGTTCAACTGCGCAACCCCAATACTAAGAGAGTGGTAATTACTAGTAGATCTACTTTGCTGACGCTGTAGTTCATCGAACACGACAGGATCAGCTGCAAACGTACATGTACATGTACGTCACAGGCTGTTTGGATCGCAGACAAGTGCCTGATGACCGTGCGGTAAACACGGATGCTGCAAAACGTAATTTTCATCTCAACTGTCAAAGGTTCCAGATCATGTCTTCACAGGCATAAGTCAGCTACAAACTCAAACTACTTTAGACCCTGGCCTGAGAAGACTAGTTCACCAGTGTACGTTTAGAGTGATCAACACAGATGACGTTGCTATAAACAACGACACAGAGCAATGCAGGAAAAATCATGTAAAATTTGGGAGTAAAAATTAATATGTTTTCCCGTTTGTGCCTTCCCCTCAAACTAGTGAATATAATTAAAAAATGTAGCAAACAAAGGGGTAGACTCTACGCAGCAGCATTCAACCCTGTACAGATTTTTCAACAACCACCACACCATAACTGCGCTCTCCAGCCGACCGCCATACCTTGCCACAGCACACCACCAGCAAAGCCACATATCTGTTGATACCGACCTGAATTCAGTACCAGTTCAGTTCAGTGTGTCTCCTTGCTGCTGGTGTGCTGTGGTGACGTCGTGTGGAGGTCAGCTGGAGAGCGCAGTTATGGTGTGGTGGTAGATGAAAAACAGATGTAGTAGCGTACATAATATGTACATGCACAGCTATCAGGATATCACTCATACGGGCTATGCTGCTCACTGCAGCCAGGTTTGCTCTGCTGAGAGAAGGCTAGCAGTGGGTTGTCAAGGCATGACCTACATGTATGTACAGTGGGTGCCTGGAAGTGAGCCCGGGAAAACAGATCAAGTGCGGGGTATTTCTTAACTGTGAACTAATTGAAAAAATAGGATGGAGCAGGATCGTTCTAAGACACCCAAAACCCAAGATCTTCTCTCATCACGCATGCCGCACGTGGTCCAATGTTTGGCAGTCAATATCAGTTAGCGCTTTTAAAGGCACGCGTGGCCTACAGCATGGCGCACATGTCTCCATCACTTTCCATCGACTCCATCTTCTTGACAAGCTCTTGGTTGACCCGCATCATCTCCTTCAAGATCTCGCCTTGCCTCTCCATGAACTCTTTCTGGCTGATCGCGGAGGTCTCCAGCTGGCGTTTCAGCTCTTCGACTTCATCTTGTAGTGCGTGCTTGGCGTTCATTTCCTTGCCTATTCTGGCCTGGATGTTGGGAAAGAGCGGCGGAATGTAGTTCTTTCGGTAGTGAAGAACAATGTGCTCCATGAGGCGATCTCGCGTCTTTCTTCGCATTTCGATGCTGCTTTCTTCGCCGCAATCAGGGTTGCTCACCATGAGGAAGGTCGGTATCCTCCGCAGCCGTGGATCGATCTCGACCAGTTGTTGCCAGTAGTCGGCTGTCTTCTGGTCGATCACGGCCGGGGCCAGATACTTGGCGGGTGTTGCTGTGCGCACGCGCGTGGAGAACTTTGCCACGTTCGGCTGGAAAATGACGTTGATCGCCTTGTCGATCGCGTCCTGCTCCTCATTGGTGAAGCGACCGCGGGTGACGAACAGCACCTGATGAATTCCGTCGTCGCATTCGTGTGCCAGCTCCGCCACCGTCACAAGCACCTTCTCCTCCGACAGGCGATTGTCACCGAACCCGATGGTATCGACGATTTTTCGCCGCCAGCTCTTCTCCGGCATAGGAAACTAGAACTGTGTGCGTTGGGCGGCCGAGCGTTTCACTCATCGGAGAGTCCGACTCCGGGAATAGGTCGCCATCGTACCTTCCAGCGATAATATTGGCCAGCGTGGAGTTGCCGTTACCTGTCTTGCCGATGATCACGATCGAGAGAGCAAAAATGGCTGTGAAAACAGTCTAGTACTACAGTCTAATGTCATAAAATGGCTGTGAATACAGTCTAATGTCAATAATAACAATTGTACTTCCAAATGTACAACTACGATGTACTTAGTACAGACATGTCAAAAACCGTCCTTCGACGCCGAACACAACTGCCTCAGGACCGGATAGCCGCTTCAGCCACTATCCTCACGACAGAGGTGTCCATGGCTGGCAGGGGACGAATCCTCCGTGCGCCCCGCAAACAAGCAATGCTGGATCTCAGCAGGGCAAAAGACAGCCGGCACCGGATCCACGACATGACCTGGCTGTACCGCTCCTTCGCCTTCTCTGAGACTAGAGACGCGACACGCTTGTAAAAGGTGGTGGCGGATTTCCCCATCCCACCACTGGCTGAGAAAACCAATGGCAGGAAGGTGGCATGCTCAATATCCCTGACGCGTTGGCCATAGTGTCGACGGCCATTGTGTGACTCATGTCCTTTGACCTCCTCCCAAACAAACATTAGCCATTACAATGTTAGGAAGATCGTTATAAGTAAAATCCCCAAATCGGAGGGCCGAAAACGAGACTTATCGAAATATCGCAAAACTCTTCGCCGACTTTGAGGGTGTCTTTGAGAAACGCCGAAAATCTACCAAATCTTGCAGTATCTCACCAAATTTGAAGCCAATATGCCAACAGGTTTTTAAGCGATTTTCCAATATATTCCAATTTTTCAACCGATTTTCGAACAATCAGCTGATTTTGCAGCCCAGTCTGATGTATTTTTGAGCTAAGCGAAAAGCTGGATAGGCGAAAAACGGGCCGATTTGGGGGAAGCCTAACTCAGACCATTACCATGATGTGGACTGGGAGCTTTGTGGAAGTACAAGACAATAATAATGTACGAGGAGTACCAAATTCACAAGCAAACACTGAACGTTTGGGAGATGTCGTATAGTGGCTGCCGAAATATTATTCCAAATCGACAAGAAGCACTATGTATGGTCCTTGAATAGCAGGTGTGTAAGTATACGTTATCGCATGGTTGCAAGGGCCTTATGGCATATTATTGCCCCGAGAGGTTAGCCCGAGGGCCGTAGGCCCAAGGGCTAACCTCGAGGGGCAATAATATGCCATAAGGCCCGCAGCAACCATGCGATAACAAATTTATCACATGGCCCACAGAGCAGACCATTGGGCTGCTGTTGAAATTAGCCCAAATGCCAACACATTATGACCACGATGTATATTGATGTGCTATCATTATCAAAACAGGAAAAATGAAGATATTTCTCCTACACCCTAACAAAAAGTCTTCTACAGGCCATCAGAGAGTATACAGTACTGAAAGACGGAGACAGAAAAAAAGTGCCGGCACCGCATCGTCATAGCAATAGACATGGCAACGACAATAAAATACAGCAGAATCATAATTTCAATTGAAAAATTAAGAGTGCTACCACAAAGAGTTTCTTCATGTTTACATGTGTATCAGGAAGTTGTCAAATACAGTACTGCAACAAGTGCAAGTATTTGACGACTCCCTGGTGTGTAATTCTGAGGACAATTTTTCTTCTTTTTTTCAGCTCCAGATAGCTGTATTTTTCATTGCAAAACATTCCTGAATTGTTGTGTTTGTTGTTCAAGCAAAGGTGAGATGAGCCTGGTAAGAGTTTTGCGTGGCACATGAAGACCACACACAGGCAGTGACTTTGCGAGGATTTGAAAACGCACGACGCTGAGTTGAATTTGTGTTATTTCAAATAATTGTTTGTGATCACAGTACCACTTCGAGCAGAACTGAATCTTATCCACAAGCTTACCGACGGTCAGGCTGCCAACATGACTGAACAAATGATCCCTGCAAGCACCACACGGCAGACGTCCGAGGCCATGTCCATTGCCGGCATGCCGGGATGTCCATCTCCAAAAAGAATTCCATCTTCGTCTCAATGCTACACTGCGACTCGTCGTAGAGTCGTACAGTCTACAGAGTCGTCGACTCGTCGTACGAGCGTAGTCACGCGATCACTGAAATAAACTATTTTTTTGCGGGCAAATAAACTATTTTTTTGCGGGCAATATCGCATATTATTGCCCGCGGCGCGAAAGGTGCTGATTCGCTGGAGTACGGGCAACAATCACGTGCCATGTGATAAATGTATATAACCGCCTCATCGGGCAATGAGCATCTGGCCTTGTTTTTCGAATGGCATTTTATGCTCCCTCTCAAAAAGGACCTGATTAGGCTCCGGCGGATTATGCTCGCGAAATCATGGAATTATGCTCGCGAATACACTGGAATTATGCTTTCATGGATTTTCGCATTATGCTCGCAAAATCCTCGTATTATGCTTTGGCACGCGGGGATACATATCCACTTTGTTGTACTTATGAAGCCTCAAAGTTCGAAAAATGTGTACACCTCACAGTTCCTCACTCTATCATATTCACCTGCTTCCACGCCTTCATTTCAATCACCTGTTGTAGTAGCTCACACCATTGGAACACTTTCACATATTTTTTTCTTTCTTTCGTCTTCTCTCCCACTTTATTTTTTTTCACACCTCACCTTGTATACTTCCCACTATACTATAGACGTAAAAGTAGTTTGTTTCTCCGCATAGCTTCTATTGTGAGACGATTCTTTCCTGATAATAGTCTAAAGAAAATCGATTAAGAACATCAATTATTTTAGCATAAATGTATTCTCATTGATCATTTCGTAATGCCCGCTTCGCTTATACTATTTATCGCCTTAGTAATGTTCAACTGTCTTCGTTATCGTCATACTCGTCGAACCGAGGTCGCCCTCACCTAGGCCTTGACAGATTATGCTAATATTTTCGTGAAATTATGCTTTTCGCATTGCTGAAAATATTGCAGAATTATGCTATTTTTATGCTAAAAGTTATCATATTATGCCGCATTATGCTCACATATGCTGCTAATATTATAATGGTTCTGTGCAAAATGACAGGGGATTTTTTTTGTAGGTGGCGTTGTACTGTAATAGCAAAAGTTCAACGGGGTCAACGCACCGTCCGACCTAGCTACGACCGTCACTGATTGTTGTGGACTGGACATGTTCTCAAGGGAGTCGTAAACCTACGACTTCCTGGTGCATCTACTTGTACATGTACTTGTACTTGTAGCACATGTACAAGTGTATGGAATTTGATGCGAACAGGCAGATTATTCCAATTTTATGCGATTCGTATGCAATTTGCCTCGAATTATGCGATTATTCGATTTGGGTAGGAATTATGCGAACAATTATGCTAGCATAATCTGTCAAGGCCTAGTCGGATTTCCGTTGCCAGCTCTGTACTACTAGTACATGAACTGACACTGACAGTGTAGTCAAAGCTGGTCTCGTGCCTGTAGATGTAGATCCACGTACAGTATTAAAAAGCACACTGGTTTCTGTCCATGAGTACCAGAGTAGGCGACTACCGGTACCAGTATCCAATGTAGAAAACGTTTCTCCTTCAAGTGCTATGGTGAGTTTTCTGCTGGCCAACATGGCTTGCCAACTCTCATTGCCAAATGCTCGAAGACTGTTCCTACCTACGCTGGTCGTGGGGCTTGTGCTCACAGCAAGGGCAGGCCATGGCGAAGTGCTGTATAACGGTATGGTCTACTCGGGCGGCGAGTGGTCGTCCCCGGATCAAACACTGTCGAGCCTCAGCAGTGATCAGTCCTTGCACAAGTTGCAGGCAGTCGCGCAGACCGGAGCCACGCACATTCGCCTGCTCGTTACCTGGTATCAGGATTACGTGAACTCGACGCAGATCTACCCGATCAACGGCTCATCGCCGCTCCGCACCGTGACCGACGATGACCTCACGCATGCCATCAACACATCCCATTCATTGGGCCTCAAGGTGGCAATGCAATGGCCCCCATCCTGGACCCCAACTGGGACCTGCCCACAAACCTGCGAAGCTTTCCCGGATACAAGGGTGCGGAGTGCATCCTGAAAGGCAGCAAGACCTGCCCTGGCTGGTCCACGAGCCGCCTGGTGATCGGCTGTGCCCAGAACTCGCCGCCGCTGTCGATGAAGTGCGCCCGGTTCAACGACAACCAGTGGGCGGCATGGTTTGCTAGCTACGGCGCATTCATACTTCACTACGCCAAGTTGGCGGAGAGCCAAGGCGTGGATCTGTTCATGGTCGGAAGTGAGTTGGACATTTCGTTCGAGCAGGGTGACCATTGGGAAGACCTTGTCAAAGCCGTGCGAGCCGTGTTCTCTGGTAAGTTGACTGTGGCCGTCAACATAGGCACAGGCATGAACATGACCTGGTGGGACAAAGTCGACTATCTGGGCTGCGAAGGTTACGATCCTCTGCACCCGGACAACGAAACATTGGAAGGATTCGTCGCCGCATGGGAGCCGCTGATAGCGAAGCGTGCGGCACTAGTCAAGAAATGGAACATGTCCCTGATGTTTACCGAACACGGATACCAGTCACGTCCGCACTGCTGGAAGAGGCCGTACGCCACTGTTCGGCCGAACTCGGAGGACTGCTCCGTCTGGCCCCTGTGTTACGACATGCAGTGTCAGGCCACGCTCTACGAAGCATTTTTCACCGTCACGAGCAAGCTTCCCTGGTATGTAGGTAGCTTCTGGTGGCTGTGGCGCTCGGATGCCACCGCCGGCGGAACCAGCGATAATTCGTTCACGCCCCGTGGCAAACCAGCTGAGCAGGTGCTGAAGAAATGGTTCGCCAACGCAACCAATCGACGCACAAACAATGATGAAAGCACAGGAAAAACAATTCGTGCGAAAAATGCTGAAAGTAGTGCGCGCCATGCTGCCAACTCCACAACATCGTATCAGCACAGTATGATTTTCGCGGCTGGGCAGTGGTCGTACCACGGTGTCCGGCTGGACTCTTCAGAGGCCTTCAACTCCATACAGCAATGCTCCCTGACAACAGGCGTGAACATGCTACAGTATGTGCCCACACACTACTACAACAATGCTAGCAGTACGGATTTCTACAGCAAAGGTGATGACTCTCCTTTACGAACCACCACAGCAGCAGAGCTCAGCAACACCATACAGTTTGCAGCATCCCTGGCTTTAGACGCTACCATCGCTGTGGTCCTGGAGCCAGATTACGATCTCGGGACAAATTTCGACTCCACCGGTGCCTTCAATGGCACACCGCATCAGCATCTCGGCGAAAATTTCACAAGTGCCGAGTTACAGGAGTGGTTCATGAATTATAAAGCCTTGGTGGTGGAGTTTGCGACACTGGCGGAGAAAAACCATGTGCAATCTCTGCTGCTGGGCCATGAGCTGAATGCTATTGTATCGCACAACGCCAGCGCACCCCTGTGGAGCGACTTGATCACAGCCGCGCGCAAGGTCTACTCGGGTCTTGTATCGGTCACTCTGGACGGCTCTGGGATCATGGAGGATGTAGCAGCTAATCGTGTGCCATGGCTGAAAGAGCTGGACTTCATCGGCCTGTCATGCTATTGGCAAGTACCGGGGACTGGCGGCCTCCTACCCGTTAACCATTGGCTGCTCCCAGCCATTGAAAACCTTACTGCTGCGTACATCGTGACGGTGGATGAACTGCAGCGGCTCTCTGCGAGTCACGGCAACATGAGCATTGTCTGCACAGACGTGGGCTACCAGTCGCGGCCGTACGCCTGGAATCATCGCCTGTCCGGCACACAGCTTGACGGATCCGACTGCAGCGTCTGGGACCAGTGCATGTCGCACGAAGGCCAGGCGCTGGCCTACTCTGCGTTCCTGCAGGCGGTCAAGGGCAGGCCATGGTTCGGTGGTGCTCACTGGTGGCTGTGGAGATCCGACGTGTCAGCCGGTGGGCACTCTGATGATTCCTACACCCCTGCGCAGAAACCCGCCGCCGATGTACTTCGAGAGTTTGCGCCACCGCGCCAGTAGCACATGTGGCTAATAATCATCGCATTACTCCTAGCAATCATGTGGACTCTTTACTGCACATCTTGTATGTTTTAAAGACAGAGCTCCACAGGGCTAGACTTTGAAAGTTGATGATTCCCTTTTTACAGTTTTCATTGAAAGATGTTATTTTGTGTCACATTTACCGGAGTATATTCACTGCTAAGGAGCAATACAACAGCAAGTACTCTTACACAATGTTAACCCATTGAACGCTGATGACGTCTATAGACGTCATTGAAAATGCCCCCCTTGCGCTGATGACGTCGGACGTTATGGGATATTATAGTGATTTCTGGCACTGTCTGGTATGTAAAAGCACTGTTGGTCAGTTGTACCATGATCCTTGCTCTTCCAGCACTCTGAAAGAATAGTGCCCAGACAGTGGTGTCACAGTGACGAAACGTGCAAGAGCGATAACCTTCGCTCTAATATAATGTGGTGATCTTAGAGCGAAGGTTTCATTCGCCTAGCTCAAAGTGATGGTACTACCGTAGTACAGCTGAATTCAAGAAAACAACGTGTACTCAGCATTCATGCAGGTTTGCCCGAGTGTTCTGCTCCGCGTTCTTCTCCTGTGCTTCAGACAGAAATCAAGTTTTACTGTCAGTCATTCATCTGGAAGTCCTAATTGCTACGCCAATGGACTTTTAAAAGGATCCCAATTGTTTAGCTCATCATACACAGTAAAAGTAACGTTAGTTAGTGTAGGTCGGCCGAGTAATAGTTCATTGACAGGCGTCCATTTGCCAAGTGGCTTTCCCCTTCAATGCTTCATGCCATCAGTGAAAATTTAATGCACTAAAATACCGGTATTACAAACTTCGAACTTGACGTCATGACGTGTAGTCATGTAGGCCGTGGCCGCCTGCTCGGTTCACGTGAACTCACAGAGCCTACGCGACCCCAAAATCCGGTCGAGTGCATGCAGTAGCTTCGCTGCAGCCTGCAGGACTCTACTACTTCTGGAGTACTGGAGGCTGGGCACTGGTTGGTGTGGGGAGCGGAGGAGAGTCATTCAACGCAGTTTGCACAGCTCTAACGTTAGTTCACCTCCCTTCGCCTCATCAAAGCTTCTACGACTTCAATTACTATAATAATTACAATTATTTTCAGTCCTTTGGAGTGGCGAAGTGTCGGGGAGCGAGCATTCCAGCCCAGTGTTTGCATGTAATCTGCGATCTGCTTAGCATAGTAACGGTCGGTTAGATTTCAAGTGACTACGCGGAGCTGGTATCGGAACTGATTCAAGTGTTCGAGAGATGGCTTCTCTACTTCGAGCGCTACTTGTCGTTTGGGTACTGGAAGGTAAGCGGTCGACGGTTGTGTACACTTTGTAGAATTTCGTGGTCGTCTAGTTGCAAAGAAAATTGTATGCATTGAGATGAAAGTACATAAATTTCGCATGGTTACGATAATTTTTGTTTGGGTTCAAGTCTCCTGGTATGGAATAATTTACTCGGCGTTACGATCAATGCAAGGGTTAGGGACGTGGAAGTGACCACCGATGAATGCATAGTCCAGTGGCTTTAGAATGCTCAGTCACTCAACACGACAGATCACACGCATGGGGCTGTGTTTCCTAAAACAAGAAATTCAAACAAACAAAACAAAAACAAACATGAACTTGACAGGCAACAAACACGACTGTTCAACCTAAGTCATTTCCAAACGGGAAAGTCATCAACTGAGATGTATTTATGAAAGGTTGCCCGAGGATCGTAGTAATACGTCGAATTCGGAGTTGCAACACTGATTCCCCTCTCCCTTTCGCGTTTATGAAAGGTTATGCGATCACATCACTGAGTCCAATACCAACTGCGAGTCTTGAACGTTTTCACGGAAAGTAATGAAAAGTGGAATGTGTTCTTGCGCCTGCAGGCCTTCTCAGCCAGGGCAATGCTGACGAGGAGATTGTTGAGAAGCCTCAGCAAGACAACCTAGCAGGTGAGTTACTAACGCGCCGGTCAAGGTAGCTTGAAGCAAAGTGCTCAATGTAGAAATATGCAGAGCAGTGTACACATACCACGGAGATGAAAGGCTGTGTAATTGCATGTAATATAGCAATTAGGAGGACGAGCTGAAGTGACATTTGGATTACTATATTTAATATGAAATCGTGACTTCAGCACACGATTTCATTGATAAAGTAATCCAAATGTCACTTCAGCTCGTCCTCCTTATTGCCATAATTGTTGTCTCCTCGTCGAATATTTAATTACATGTACGTAGCCTTTGTTACAACTTATATGTGTAAACAAAATGTCACGGTTTGCGTGAGACTCGGCCGAAGACGAGTTTTCCGCATCTGTAGGAATGCCATCACCCTTCAAGGATGAAGGCGCAGATACAGATGTTGTATGTGTGGAAAGTATGTTTTTTTTCTGCCCCTGGACCTTCTGGCTGGTAGTGACTATCGGGAGTTCCCTCTGGAACAGGGACGATAATTTTATTTACATGACAACCCCCCACACTGGATTTGTCGCAAGTCGTCAGCCGTGCTAAACAACCCTTGCTCCAGAAGACCACCTGTGTTTGGACACCATGATACGTTGTAACTATTGAATTCACCGTAAAGCACCGTAGATCCGCCCCGTCTCTAATTCCCGGCCGAATTTGTATCTGTGATGCAGCTTTAGCTGTATCAATATGTCAAAGTGCGATGTTGAACCGATGCATGCATGCACTGTTGTACGCAAACCATGCCAGTGCTGTATGTCTGCGCATGATACTGTACGCAGTACTGCACGACAAGACTGATCGTCCGTATACAGTGCTGGCAACTGAAATCCGACCCCCTGGGTGGCGCGGGGGGGTCGGATATCAGTTGCCAGCAGTGTATATGGACATCATACTGAACATGGCAGCCCTGATCTAACCGCCTGCCCCTATACTCTCCTGGAAGCCCAGCCTCAAAACAACACCGAGGGGTGGGGTGGATCAACGCTATTTAAGGTACTCTAAATCTTCCGATGAACAACAAGGAGTCGTAAACTTATTACTTTCAAATGGCTGGACAACCGGTGAATGTGTCGGTGGCGTAAATTTTGACCGTTCATATAATGTACACAGAAATAGAGTAACTGAAGATGATCATAGCCAGCAATCGCATGTCATCACGTACATTCAAAATCAACATAATTTTTCGAATCGACCTTTTTTTCAGGATCACTTTTCAACGAGGACGAAGCAAAGCCGGCCGAACGAAGCCTAGAGGAAGAAAATCACCCTCTCCACTTCACCATCACGATACTGACATAGATACGAGATGAAACAACTAAAAAATCCACAAGAAAACAGTACGGCCATCATCGCGCTGACTTTGGTCTGACTTTGGTCTGAGAATTTCTATCACGATCAAAAATGTACGAGGAGCACTCAAAAATAAGCCACAGACGTACCTTTATCGCTCTCTACTCCTTTTTCAAGGCACAAAAGTCGACTCTCCACTTCCAAACCAGGAACCAGACATATCAGTGGTCCTTTTCAGCTGCTCCACGAGCGCAGGAAATGTTCACCAAGGGGCGCAGAGCAGCATCCATTCCAGAAAAGAGCTAAAATACGAGTGAGACTGCATGACTGAGTACATGAGTACATGTATGAGTACATGCAGAAAATAGTCAATTTCAGCGTTTCTGCTCCAAACAGCAACTAGCTTCGACTAGAAACAAAGATTACACCAAAGAATCAAACAACAACCATTTTCTGCAGTTTTTTTGTGGATGGCTTCCTTGTGCTTGGCCCAGCACGCCAAAAATCACACCTCGGAGGAGTACAAAAATTACAACTCTCAGATGTCCTCGATTGCTGGCCATGATACCCATTGACCATAGTTGTAGTGGTCTTCTTGGGTAGGTTGTCACCTGATCAGAGAGGTCGTCTTGCCAGGTTTGACCGTAGTTTACTGCTGTCTGGTTGTGTGTACATCAGGTGTAGTGTTCATAGCTAGCTGAGTGTGCCTCATTGCTTTCTTGTTCTATGTACCAGATGTACTGTTAGTAGGCGTGTGTCGTTCATTGCTTCCGGGTTGTACGTGTCAGATATCTGTTCAAAGTTGCTGTAGTTCGCTGCTTTCTGGTTACGTGTGACGAATGTACTCTACCTTGGTGCTTGTAGCTCATTGCTTTCTGGTTGTGTTGCCAGATGTACTATTCCTAGTTGAATATATTTTACTGTTTTCTGGTTATGTGTCTCAGATGTTTGTGATTTGCTTTCAAGCAATGTGCATAATCAGTAAATTGGTGTTACTGTTTTTGTTTTGTTTTTTTTGGTTTCCCGTTCTCGGGGCCTTCTATTCGGTACTCTTTGTAGTTGTACTTCTGTACTGTTGAGCTATCTGACTTCAAATAAACATTAAAAAGATAAAAAAAGGTGTATGTAGTTCACTGATTTCTTGTTCTGTGTGTCATATGTACTGTTCCAAGTCGATGCACATGGAGTTTACTGCTTTCTTCTGCTGTGCTTGTCAGATGTACTGTTCGTAGGTGGCTACGCCGAACACAAGGACTTTGCAGTGTACGCGGACGGCAAGCGGCAGCAGTACATGACGACGGACACCATGTTTGAGGCGGGCGACAGCAACAGCTTGCGACTGGAGGTGCGCAGCTCTCACCTGATAGCCATCGTCATGACTCCACCACAGTTCCGCAGCGGCGAGCGGCCACCATTGGGCATCATAGCGTCGCTGGAGCAGCACACGAGAACACAGGAATTTGCGACGACCGATGCCACATGGAGATGCAGGTAAAACATACACACAATTTCAATCCTACTACAGATATTCGTTAGTTCAGTAAGTTTAAAAGGGAAAGTCTTAATTATGACTGTCACTACCAGGAATTAGACCAGAGAACTACGCTTGATGCCAGCGATGCTCTACCACTGAGCTATGGTGTAGTTGTCATCCCAGGAGAGACTGTTCAACGTCTTCTTCAGACTCCTATCTTCAAATGTTCAATTTTGCCCATGCAGAGGGCTGTTTTGACAGGTCTTGTATAATGCGTGTGCGTGTGTGTGTGTGTGTGTGTGTGTGTGTGTGTGTGTGTATGTGTGTGTGTGCATGTGTTTATGTTTGTGTGCGGCTGTGTGTTGTGTATGCTCATCTGTGTACGCATTGTAATACACTTGGACAGGCATGGCAGCGGTGCAATGCGCCGACTGAAGGAAAAAAGCACGGGTCGCAAGTGGTTTCACCCGCAGTACGACGACTCTCACTGGCCTACGGCCACTGTTTTAGGAAACCATGGCCAGAAGCCTTGGGACGTAAGCTTGAAGTTTGTATTGTGTGTGTTTGTGTCACCGTGTTCATGGGTGTGTGTGGGGCAGGGGGGGGGGGGGGGGGGGGGGGGGGTTGTGCGGGTGCTTGCGTGTGGGTATGAGTGCATGTGCGTGGTTGCGTGTATGTGTGTGTGTGTGTACGTGTGTGGGTGTGGTTGTCTGTGTATGTGTGTGTGTGTGTGTGTGTGTGTGTGTGTGTGTGTGTGTGTGCGTGTATACGCATGTGCATGTGAGACTGTGTGTGCGCATACACTTGTGCACGGTTGGGTTAGCACGACCATTAAAAGCTTGATTTACCGGACCCTGCGTAAAGCGGAATCCTGTTCAGACCTGACGATTTTCATGCACGGATAGTCTGCCATATAGAACTCACCGCAACAAGGGAAATGCTGTCGAACGAGGAAAGCGGAGCTTATTTCATGACCCAAGTTCCTTTTTCACCTATCACAACAGAAGTCCGTACTGTACAGTATGAACTGTCGCCGTCATGGAAGCTCTTTTCAGGTCTCGGTACGATCCTAGTTCCCAGCACGGACTGCATACGTGTACACACATACGCAAAAGAGTTGCGTGTGTGCGTGCGTGTGTGTACATGTGTCTGCGCGCGCGCGCGTGTGTGTGTGTGTGTGTGTGTGTGTGTGTGTGTGTGTGCGTGTGTGTGTACATGTGTTTGTGTGTTTGTGTGTGTGCGTGTGCGTGTGCATGTGTGTCTGTGTCTGTGTGTGCGTGCATTTGTGTGTGTGTATACACGTGCGTTCATGGCTTCTGCTGTAGCATCGCTATCATCGCCTCTGGCGATGGGCGTCCAATGGTCCAATGGAACCCTACTGAAATGTTCGCGTTACATTACCCAACCAATATTTTTACAATCTTTGTATTTTCGTAGAGCCCTGTCTCCTATGCAATTATTTGTGTCTTCTTTTTCTTTACTCCGCCCTTGTCCAGGTATTGATGGACATCAGCAGTTCAGCCAAGTGGATCTGGGCCAACACAACCCAGCCTAGTCACACAGTTCTGTGCAGAGGCTGGGTATCACATGACCCAGGTAAGACATCATACTGAACGGCTGAATCTGAACTGCGATGCGAAAGATAGGACAAGGCATTGGTCGTGCTTAAAATCGGGCCGGCCGGGATTGGCTCCGACACCCCCGTGCTCTAGTGTCTCTCGCAGATCTGCGTGACAAATTACGTGCTGTATCGCGAGTGCAGAACGGGAACATGGTGCGCTCAATTACGTCAACATACCAAAGAATGTGTCTTTTGCAAGGGTATTGGGCTCTCTATGAGTCCCTGGCCAGAGTGTACTCCACCTACCGAGAGTATACTGCATAAGCCTATGATGGGATAATGTTCGACCCGATTCGTAGGATGAGATTCTTCATGTTTCATTTACTGCTCATCTCTGGCTTACCCGCTAACCATTGTGAACCTCGCACCCGCACACAGCCATCGCGCAGCTTTGCGTAAGCTGCAGGCAACGCGTTGTCGGCACTCTGGTTGCCCATTGTGCAGCGAAAAGCTCCAGCGTCTGGTATTTTCTCTCCGCAATGTTCTCCACAGGGTCTTGACTCAAGGTTCATGCGAACAGACCTATCTCACACACAAGGCACCTAGTTGCGACAAAGATTCATGAAGCTCTGTGTGCACTGGTTTTAGGGAAAGACGCAAACGGGAAAAGCTGCGTCCTGTCTGTGTGTATGTGTGTGTGTTTTTTTTTACAAAGAACACAAACCCTGTCGAGAATTGATAGAACAAACAACTATTGAGTCGGGGCTGACTACTAGTATCCATTAGTGCAGCTGTGTAGGTGGGGCGTTGTGGACTCCTCCGACCAAAGGTCTCGGTATGCTTGCACACAACGCTCACCAGGTGTTGATATATGGGCCGCGATCAGCTAAAACATGTCTTTGGGGTTTCGTAAAAAAGTTGGGAATTGACGAAATGAAAAAAATGTTTTTTTGGAGCGCGTTCACTCTGCACTTCATTCAAATGATTCATGATGTGGCGATCATCTTCTCAAATTTTGTTCAAACACTTGTTTGGCGTTCTACTTCAAGTAGCTGGCGAGCAAAGACTCACAATGTCCGCATCTAGTGATACTAGAGCAGCTCGCAGGGCCAGACAATCGCTGTGCATGGCCCAGGTTTGTTCCGGTGTCTGCAAGTCCGCGGCGGCGGGTCTGCAGAGCGACGCTGACAATTTGTTGGGATCTCATTGATGTTGATGTCGACAGCGAAGCTGAATCGTCCCCGTCGTCTCCAGTAGCGAAGAGGCACAAGTTATGGGCTAGTACATAATCATTTTTTCCGGCGAACAGGCTGCCTTACGACGTTACTTGCGTTCAGCTCTCATGAGGCGTCTGACGCAGTCTCGGAAACGCAGGCGATGATCGAAAGTGTCACTGCCAGAATCGAAAGAGTATGCAAGTGCAACGCCGCCCAGTGCATCGTGTTGCTTTCCAGGAAGAACTTGGGCCATGCCTTTGAACTGATGTCGTTGACATGCTCAAGTCGGTGTCAACATCTTTAGTTTCGTTGTATTGTGCTCCGCCACAAAAGCCACTAAGTAATAGTTTGTCTCTTTGTGTCAGACTGTGAGAAAACTGTCAATTTCTATTTCAAAGTACATATTTTGAAAGCGGAGTTTGGGGCACTTGTAGACTACTTTTCTGCCCTGTATCACCTTCAAGAGGTCAAGTAAGGTCCCAAGAACTGTTTTCTGGAGGAAAACAAAATTTGAAATTTTTCACCCTAAGTTTTAGCTGGTTGTGGCCCATAATTATAATGGGTACACATTTTGCTGATGTGCACAGTCTCGCATTGTGTTGGTTTGACCTTTTCCTTGGGTTTCCAGATGTTCTCTCCATATCAGTCGACTCGCATTTCACGGCTTATGGTGACGGCCGTCTCCTTGGAAACGGTTCTGATTGGGAGCAAACGTATAGGTTTGCTATGCCTGGCAGGTCCAACCATCTCCTAGCTGTCCATGCATGGCAAGACGGTGAGGCGAGCGGAGCGGGTTCCAGCAGATCTCCGGGAATACTGGCTTCGTTGCAGGTAATGTGGGAAGAGTGCATGACCCCCAAGAGCGTGCGACTGCGCTGTGAGTGCTGCCCCGACGGAATATCACGACTTCAAGTTGAGGAAGGGGGGGGGGGGGTGGTCCTAAAGATGGGAAACTCGGTCTCTAGCCGAGTCTTATGCGAGCTGTGAAATGTTGTTATTTATTCTCTATTCATACGATTTCTTTGAGCATGGTTGTAGTGTGTTGGCCTACTGTTGGCCTACTGTTGGCCTACTGTTGGCCTACTGTTGGCCTACTGTTGGCCTACTGTTGGCCTACTGTTGGCCTACTGTTGGCCTACTGTTGGCCTACTGTTGGCATACTGTTGGCATACTGTTGGCCTACTGTTGGCCTACTGTTGGCCTACTGTTGGCCTACTGTTGGCCTACTGTTGGCCTACTGTTGGCCTACTGTTGGCCTACTGTTGGCCTACTGTTGGCCTACTGTTGGCCTACTGTTGGCCTACTGTTGGCCTACTGTTGGCCCTTCTACTAGTATATTATAAAAACGAGCCATCACAAAACCTCTCTTTTGTTTCTCCTTCTTGTGCTGCAGACACCATTTCCACCTGGCGGTGTGTCCAATCAGATGTGGAAGTGCCGTCGCAGTCTCCAGGACGGAGAGGAGAAGGATTGGATGAGGGAGTCGTTTGATGACTCCCGGTGGAAAGCGGCCAGCGTCGTAGAAGGCCACTATACGGACCAATCAGAGAAAGGTGGGACGTGCATGTGCACTCAAGTTTCTCATCTTCCACTTAGTGCGAAAATGGCTCAGAGCTCCCTAGAAAATATTGTTCATAGTTTTCACTTTGATCTCCATACAGTGAAGCCTGTCTATGGTGACCTATCAAGGCACCGTCAAATGTGGTCTCTGTGTACAGGTGGTGTCTTTATCCTTGGATATTTGACTCGAACTAATGTCTCTTGGTTTGATTCATAGTGGTCTTCTTACGCAGCTGATTGCTTTATCAGAGTGGTCTCATTGACAGGTTTTACTGAATTGCATTCCTCGATGTTACGCTAGAAATGACCGAGTGTCAGATCGATCAAAGTCTTGCAACGTTTCAATCATATCATTTTATGATTGAAAGCTGCACATGCCGTCCACAATAGGTTGAAAAAATATCCCAGGGCCATTCTCCGGTACCCCCCCCCCCCCATATTCTGTGTAACACAACAAATCTTGAGTAACTCCCAACGTCTCTGGCTTGTGGTTCCTGGCACTCCACATGTATTTCCCCATACTTTGCTGCCATTTTCTGCTCGGGTGTCTTGCCTATAGGTCAGAAGTGTACGTATACACTGTAACGTCTCTCCTTTTGCTGTTTGATTCCTGGTAATGCAGACTTTTGTATCGATCTACAATAAAACCTGTGGCTAACGACCACCCCTTGGGGCCAGAGAAAGCAGTCTTTAGTGGCAGGTGGTCCTTAGTTAGAGGTTTGCACTGCACAACCACATATGAATGTGAGACCGTCCTTTCCTGGCGAAGTGGTCTGTAGCGCCAGGCTGGGCGCTAGTCAGGGTGGTCTTTAGTTACAGGTTCTACCGTACATCTATAACAAGGTGTATTTCACAAACGGAGTTGTCTTCTCTTTTTCTGTTTTATTGCTGGCTATGCAGGAGTTCGCATCGACATCAGTCAGCATGCTAACTGGGTTTGGGCGGCCGGCAAACGGCACTCGGAATCGGAGCGCGACGAAGTCTTTTGCCGGGCAACAAAGATGTCGTCCACCATGCGTGAGTACAATACTAAACTGCAACGTTTTGATTTCATATTCTCAGCACATGCATATGTATTTAAGTAGGATGACATGAGGACATGTTTGTGCAAATTGTTCAAATTCACCTTTTTTGGTAGACTTGCTTGAGCATAGTCGTATGTTTGTTTGTGTGTGTTTTGCGGGTGCCTCTGTGTGTGTGTGTTTTGCCTACAAAATTCACATTATCTCCAGACACTGGGGTGAATAATGGATTGTGGTGGTGGGGCACATTAACCCTTTCAGTGCCAAGGACGAGATAACTCGCCCTACAGAGCCCCACGCGATTGGCCAAGGACGAGATATCTCGTCCTTGTAGTGCGCACTACTACAGTAATGGCAACTGAAATCCGACCACCCCAGCGGTGCGCTAGCCGCGTTAGCGATTCGTACGAGACGCTAGGGGGGTCGGATTTCAGTTGCCGGCGCTGTACATCTCACTGGCCATGCACTACGATCTAGCTTGGCCGATTGTGGCTCTTCGAGGGGAAACTAGAGGTTTTCCCCTACTGAATAAGACCTCACTCACCGTGTTTGAGTAAGTATGGGCGCGGGGGCGTACATTCACAGCGCAAGCGCGAAGAACATATTTCGATTGAGAAACAATTAGAGCGACGGAACGTACTTTAGGTCTCTCTAGCTGTCACTCAGAAACGGCGAGCGCCGCATGTCGACTGAAGAGGTCCTCCAGTCCATGATGGACTCGGACAGTGATGACTGGAGCTGCGATAGTGAAGGCGGTGACTCGGATGCGGACATAGCCGTCCGCGATCGTGAAAAAATCAGATTTTTCATGAAAATGGCACGGCCAACCGCGTGCATCTGGCCTGTCACTGAAAGGGTTAAGCTCAGCCGACCAGGGGTCTCGGCTTCATAACTTACCTAGTGTGTGTGTGTGTGTGTGTGTGTGTGTGTGTGGTGTGTATGTCTGTCTGCGTGTGTGTGGTGTGCGTGTCAGCTAGTTCGGTTGGTTGGTGCACTTATGCCAGGTAGTGTTGAGTCTGTTGCCAACGGGTTCGGCTGCTTCAAGGTGTAATGTTGTACCTGCCACTATTATTGGTTTCAGGGTTCATACTTTCAATTTGAAGTATACAGTTCTGTTAACCATGGACGACTTCTGGCTATAGTAACTCTTGGGTAATCAATGGTGATAGTGAAGCTTATATATATTTATATTATATACTCTGGTTTAGCCACCCAAACTAGTATCAAATATTACCTTCACCAGGGGCGGGGGTAAGTGCATACTGGATACCCTGCTGCTATGAATCCTCTTTCTGCACCTTGTCCTCACCGACTTACCAGCGCATTTACACCTCTGCGTGCTTCTCTTGCGACAGGAGAATACACGGTACATGGCTTGTATGTGTGTGTGCATGTGCATGAATGTGTATATGTCTATGTGTGTGGATTCGTGTGTTTGTGTGTGTGTCGGGGGGGGGGGGGGGTATACATATTTGCATGCTTGCTTGCATTCCTTCGTGCGTGAATATGTTTGCGATTGCACATGTGTGCATGTGCGTGTTTTATGTGCACGTTTGTGTTGTCTTTCCCCTACACCAGATGCCATGAAGAGTCAGTCCCGTGGCAAACTCTCCGTTGTTGACAGCAGCGCGAGTAAGAGAACGGAAGGCAAGCTGCAGATGAAGTATCTACATCCGCGGAAGCACTGTAAGATCTCGGGGGGGGGGGGGGGGGGGGGTTGGAATGAACTGAGCCGGCTATCAATCTACTACAGAAATCGGACAGTTGTATGATGCTGTCCGATGAGTGTTTCTGAACACGGAACTCTGAGTAACGGCAGAAAAGGGCTTGGTTGTGTCGTTGTTGTGTGAGTGATGCTATGACGGCATTATTTATTTATTCCGCCATTATGGTCATTTTTGAACAATCTTCACTTCTTCATCATTTCTAGGAACTGGCCCGTGGCCGGTGAGAAGGCATCCTTGCCTGTAAATCTCATGAAGTAAAATAAAACAACAACAACAACAACAACTTTCGTTACTGATTGCGCTCCTAAATTTCCAAACGATGGCACCGTGGCTGCATCCACGATACCACTGGCTAGAAATTTAGGAACACAATGTAAACTCGCTTTCTCCAAGAAGAATGAATCTCTATTCAGTTATAGGGCACTGCAGGAGCGGAAAAGGCTCGCAAGGCAATTTCTGTGATCCTACCCACAGACCACGGATGTTCCAGCCCTGTAAAAATGCCCCCCCCTCCATTCTTGTTCACAAGAGCGTAGGTGGAAATTTGTGCATGGTGAACTCTCCCGCAGAGCATATAGCAGCGAAGCACAGAGCGTTTATTTATCTGCTTTTCAACTCGGGATGGCCGCCTTAAAGACGAAGTTGATTACGAAAGAAACTCTAAGCAGCATGACTGTCGAAGAGAACTATGCTGGTCGTATTCCTCTTTGATACAGCAACAATGATATTTTCTGTGGCTCATCATGATCGTCTGTTGTTGCAGTTGAAAAAGTTCAGGAAGTGGATATATCTCGGCTGGATCCGACTGCGTTCTTCCGCGACTTCCTTTCCCAGGGTCGTCCGTTTGTTGTGCGGGTAAGTTGGATTGGCATCACTGTCGTGTTCGTGTTACTGTACAGAGCACATGTGAACGGAACACGGCATGGAGCACTTTTCCAGCACCCTTTGATAGTTGGGAAGTTGCAGTCACATACTGACAAAACTCCAAAGTGTTCACGACAAGGATTTGTAAAAGTACAACCCTCCGGAAGCAGCATGCTCGGTATGTGTTCATGCATTCGAATGCGAATCCCAGAGCATGACATAAGCTGCGTACACAATAATACCACAGCTGTGTCTGAACATTACACACTCTGTGTTTTGCGCAAGCCAATGACGCTGTTGGTTCTGCTCCGTTATCCTTTACGTAAAGCGTATTGTCCGAAGTAAAAGCCGCACTAGAGTATAAGCCGCACCTCCCCCCCCCCCCTCCTTTGTCACGAAATACAAACCTCTGTGAATTTGATCATCAGACTATAAGCCGGACACCCCGTTTCGTTGGTGAAGTTTTCAAATTTCGGCTTATACTCCGGATAATGCAGTAAGTTACTCCTCCTCAATGCACAGTCTGCCATGCATTGGGTCGTGCAACATACTCGGCATAACAATAATATTTCCCAGTAGGTGATGTTCTCTACTTGACTGGTCATGCTTTCTCGTTCAGGGTGGTATAAAGTCGTGGCCGGCATACGAGAAGTGGACTGACGAGTATCTGATGTCCAAGGTTGGTAATGACCAGACTATGGTAACACACGCTCCAGACAACATCTTCTACTTCTACGGAAAGAAGCACGACATGACCGAATCGACCGTCGGAGATTTCTTGTCGGTAAGTACATTTGCATTTGCTCAGTTGCATCTAACAGACCTGACAGAACCCGTCCGGTCAACCAACCCGTCCAGTCGGTTGCCTAGGCCATGGCCGGACCAATTGTTTGGCCACCAACATGTGTTACTGCTGAGGAGGTCATGTGTATACCCGCCGTATCATACACAAAGTATAAAAGACTAGGGTATGGCCGGACCAATCAGAAACTGTTTCCGTGGGTACTGCATCAGGTCAGTGTTAGCCTTTAGCCTTTCAGGCGTGACGCTAAAGAAACTCTGGATGTGAATGTGAGTACTCGAGATGTTTTATAGCCGGTCATGTTAGTTTACATCAGGATCTAAAACTGACTATCCGGTCAGGCCCCCTCAGGATCCCTTTGGCTGTGATGCACTTGTGCAGACGCAGTTGCACCGGGAAAGAGCGGTTTTCACTTCGCTGAACTTCCCCATCACATAAAGCTGGATATGCCTACAGTTGGTGTCACGGGCAGCCCTCGCTTACCCGGTCCTCTTTTATCCGGATCCCTCGCCACCCGGAAGAAAATAGCTGGTTACGGATTTACAGCATACGTGATGCATTCAACATAACCGGAGTTCGGTTATCCGGTTCCCTCGCCTATCCGGATAATTTTTGTGGAAGACGGATGTGTGCGGTTGAGCGAGGTCTGACTGTGCTCAGCTTAGGATTTGTGAGGGAATCTGAGTGCCACAAAGTACAAACATCCTATCAGAGTTGTTTACTGTCTGTTGCACTAGTTCCAAGCTCTTAGTCGGGACTACAGTTTCTGGGCTGGCTGTTTTTTCTTCTTTTTTTTTCTTTCTACAAAATCCACATATCCCCAGACGCCGAGGTGAATGATGGAGTGCGGTGGTGGAGCCCATTAGTCTCAGCCGACCAGAGGTCTCGGCTTCATAGCTCCATGGGCGTCCAGTTAATGTCAGACTCGACCCTGTGGGTGCACCACTGTGCAGTATATGTCGCAAACCTGAAGAGTCTTAATACATGCCAGGCCACACTAGTCACAGAGTACCACGAGTTTGGTTTGTTGTAACTATACGCTTCATCCCAGATGGCAATCTTCAGGCAACTGTGTGAGTGATACTGCTCTGCTCCTGCATTGAGCACTCTATCGAACCGGACAACTCTGCTGTCTAATACCTGCGAGGTGATATGATCACCAGTAGCTGTACTTGAAATGTTGTCGTTCTGTTTTTCTTCTTTCTGCCATGGTCATTATCACAGACATATCGTGATCCGAACAGGAAGAAGAACTTGTACCTTGCACAGCATCCACTGCAGTCAGAGGATGGTACCAAGTCCAAAATCCGGGATGATGTCAAACAACCACCGTTCACCAAGTTCTTGGTATGTTTGTGAGTGTGTTGGTGTGTGTGTGTGTGTGTGTGTGTGTGTGTGTGTGTGTGTGTGTGTGTCCCATATGGTGCAGTGGTATGTGCAGCGATTTCCAATCGATAGGTTGCGGGTTCGATTCCCGACGATTATGGTCACACACGTCTTTCTTCTCTTTCTCAGACTCTTCCTGACTTTTCTTTCATTCTCCTGGGTGGTTACCAACAGCCAGTGCATGCCGGAGTATGTGGTGTGATGTGTGTGTGGGAAAAAAAAGAAAGAAAGAAAAAAAAGAAAAAGACCAAAAATAGGGATTCACTGGCCAGAAAAAGTCACTTCAAAATAGCTGTATGGTGTAGACCAGGCTGAATAGTGACGGTCAATTCTTCAGCCTTGCAAGCTGTTGAATGGTGCAATCCCAGCACAAGTTGCTATGGCTTCTGCCGTAGCATTGCTATCATCGCCTCCGGCGATGGGCGTCAAAGGTCAAGGTCAAAGGTGTGTGTGTCTGTCTGTCTGTGTGTATGTTCGTGTGTGTGTATGGGGGGGGGGGGGGAGGGGGGAGAGGTATGTGTGTGTATGTGTGCATGTGTGTGTATTGTGTTCATGTGTATGTGTGTGTGTGGATGTGTGTGTGTGTGTGTGGGGGGGGGGGGGGGGGGGGGCTTACTCAAGTGTGTGGATGCGTGTGCATGTGTATGTGTGTGTGTGTGTGTGCGTGTGTGCATGTGTGTGTGTGTGTGTGTGTGTGTGTGTGTGTGTGTGTGTGCGAGGGGGGGGGGTGTACACATGTGCCTATGTGATCGTTTGCGAATGTTTCTAACATAGCCCGTTCGCTAATATCGATTCACTGTTCGGCAGGTGTAAGTGCACATATTTATTATGCATGTGTTCTTTTTACTTCTGTGCATGGCTCTTTCTTGAATCAGTCGAAAAAATTTCATGTTTTGACTTATAGTAAAGATGCATTCATGTTTTGACTGATGGTGAAGAAAAAAGAACTGTTTATCATGTGTTCTTTATGCCCTTCACAGCACCTGGAAGATGCATTCGTGTGGATGGGTGGTGGAGATCAGGTGACACCAGTACACTTCGATAACTCTGAAAATGTCATGTGCATGGTGGCCGGCAGAAAGCATATCCGCATCTTCGAGCCGGGAATGAGCAACTTCCTCTATCCATTGGTGCAGAATAAGTAAGTCAAGTCGATGGGAAATATGCCCTATTCGAAGAAATGGCCATTGTGTTTTGTGAATACCGGCAGAATTCCAAGCCGGTGCTTGCGTTAGAAGCGATACCATCTCTCCTCTCGACATTTCCTGATTTTACCCTCAATTCACTTTCAATTACATCGGTTTTCATTTGACCCGGGCGAGTTGTAAAATGGTGCAAAGCTCTTCACTGAAATTTGGTCATACACAAGTATGTCCAGTTCATCCCATGGGTTGCACAGTGACCAGCGAGTACTTGACTCCCACCATCCGATTTCGTTGAGCAACGCCATACAACTCTCACAATTTTCTCTTGCCTCATCTCCTGTGTGTGTGTGTGTGTGTGTGTGTGTGTGTGTGTGTGTGTGTGTGTGTGTGTGTGTGTGTGTGTGTGTGTATCTATGTATCTATGCTAGAGCTGAGTCGGGTAACATTTCTTCGGGTATCGGGTTCGGGTAGTTTTCCAAGGGTAGCACGGGTACTCGATCTGGTAATGTTTCCGTGGTAACACCACGATGCACCCCTTCTCTTACACAATGGGTAGATGTGCAGAGTCTGCACGCGTGCACAGTACATGATCATCTGCGACTTCGGGTTTTCGGGTACTATTCTGAACCCGTCTACCTGAGGTCCTCTCGGGTAGCATAGGGACCTGACTACCCATGCACATCACTAATGTATGGTACACCATATCTGTATTTACCACAGGAACACGGCAGTCACCAGTCAAGTACGCAACGCCTCCAACCGTAACCAGCCTGACTTCCCGGAGTTTGCGCAGGCAAGCTCGCTGACGGTGACCCTGGAAGCTGGCGATCTATTCTTCTTGCCGGCGTACTGGTGGCACGAGGTAAGCATCATGTATGTTTGTGTGTGTGTGTGTGTGTGTGTGTGTGTGTGCGTGCGTGTGTGTGTGTGTGTGTGTGTGTGTGTGTGTGTGTGTGTGTGTGTGCATGTTTGTGGGTGTGTATGTATATGTGTGTGTGTGTGTGTGTTGGGTGTGTATGTGTATGTGTGTGTGTGTGTGTGTGTATGTGTATGTGTGTGCGTGTGTGTTATCTTTGTATGTGTATATGCATATGGATATGAGTGTGTGTGTGTCTGTGTAGGTATGTGCGCTTGTACATGTGTTTGTTTTACCTTACAAGCTACCCTTTCACTAGTTGATTCCACTTGCCCTTATAAATCTATAATGAAACTTCAGTGCAACTTGCATGAAAAAGTAGATCCTCCGGTCCGTTCCCAAGGGAACACAGGATGGCCGCTAACACCCGGAGAACCTATGCATTCAAGGGCAATGACATCTGCAATTACCAGCCAGGATACTCTATAGAAATGTCAAACAGCAGGTGTAGCATAGTGTACAGTCCATTCAGGAAATACGATATCCTAGATTTTGGCTATAAATGGGTCAAATTTGAAGTTTTTTACAATCTTTTTTGTGCAATCCCCCATGAAATGCTCTTGCAATTTTGTTTCTGAAGTCCATTTCTCCGAAAAGCAAACAATAACAGGAATAGGATTTCGGCCAAGTTGGTCTTGTAAGCTCTAGTAAAAAATAAAAATATAAAGCACTGAATTGGGAATGGTGGCAAGAAAATCCAATCCATTTCACACCACTTGCATCACTGCATTGTCCGGTTCGAACATCACTTGAGGTACCTATTTCGGACCTTTTTCTAACCTAAAATTTCGCGGCACTGCTCTATGTACGATAAAACGACGAAAAATCGACAGATACGAAAGCTCGCCGGAGCCAGAGGTCATCTTTTTATGAATGGACTGTAGTGAAGTGAATATGTATCTAATATTGACTGAGTACGAGGTCAATATAGGAAATAAAAGCCGAGTAAAAGACCGAGGCGAAGCCGATGTCTTTTACGAGGTTTTATTTCCTATACTGACCAAGTACGAAGTCAATATTAGATTTATCACGACAAACAGTCCGTATTTCAAATTCCAGAACGATAACCTCATGAATCCCGGTTTTATGATTGCACAACCGTTGCACCACCACCTACTCATGCAGTGACAATGCTGCACTAGGCACCGTTCAACTGCGCAACCCCTAAGCAGTCAAATATAAGCAGTCAATATAGCCTTAAGGAGTGAAATATGCAGGAATATTTGACTGCTTAGGTATGGCAAAAATCTATGTGAGTCAATACTAAGGGAGTGATAAACTACTTTATGGCCAAAGACATGGCATCGAAAGTACTATTTTATGTCTAAACATGTGGGAAAGTACTATTTTCACATCCTGGCTCCAATTAGTTGCCCAAAGCAGCAAGGCGAATCTTCAGTGCGAAAAGCTAGGGTACCGGTATGTGCTTTTAAGCAGTAGCAGTGATTGAAATTATTTTTAGTGCCACTGTATAGTGTATACCAATCGATCGATATCGATTAATGGGGTCACGAAAGGTTAAAAGCAGGATATCATATCTAAACATTGTGACACTTTCATGCATTGTGCTATCCCTCTGTGTACATTTTCCTGCTGCAGGTGACCTCCTTTGATCGCAACATCGCTGTCAATTGGTGGTTCAACACTCACAGCTACGTCCTTGATGCCGTTTACAACAAGTGGATTGACGAACTGCCACAGACCCAGTGGGGGCTGGAGCAGGACCAGCAGCGAATTGAGCGCGAGAGACAGATGGAGGAACAGTCACGCGGGTCAGGTGGGGAGCGCCGAGGTATTCGCAGGCCCGGTGACGAACTGTAAGATGTGACTGTGCCAGACTAGCCGATGATGTTGGAAGAATGGGATTTTTTAAACATCTCGCATTGTACTTCACACAGTATACTTCTGTTTCGAAGCATGTCTGATACCGGAGCGCTTACCGACAAACCCACCATTCTAGCTCTATATACAGAATGACTCTTTAATCACAGCATACAAAGCATTTTTGCTTTCAGTTACTTCTCTTTTATCCATTTCCTTAACTAATGGATATTTGAATTATTTCACTTGAAATTCTAAACTCTAGGCTGTGCTGTATGGATGATACTGACATGACCTGATGTTTTTATTGGGCTGAACAAACTGTGTTTTCGTTGATATGGAACTGGTGCAAAGTGTGTCATTTGGAGACAATGTCTACGATCGATATTGAGCCGCTCTGAATTTTATATACGTAGGGGACAATTACGCATTGCCATTTATGCTCAAGGATTTGCGTCATGCATTCCCGTAACATTATTTTGCGAGTCCACTGGGGATAAGAGTCATACTGTAGCTCAGTTGGTTAGAGCATTGCTCGCGAATAGCAAGGTCCCTGGTTTGAGTCCCCGTGGTGTGACTGATGATTTTTCTTTCTTTCATATCTGGGTTGCAAGTGTTCAGTTTCGGTGAGAAAAGAGCAATACGTGGCATGTGGCCTCTGATTTCCTAATACTTTGAAATTCTCCTTGAAGTCCAAATTTGAAATTGCAATATGAATAACACTGGCTGCTAAAATACTTCGTTGCTGCGTTATGTACGTTTGAGGAGTATTGGTCGGAGAAGAAGTCTCCTTTATCTCCAGCTAACAAGGTGCAGTTTGAATTTAATTGCACGCAGCACATATTGCTCAACTGTCTCTATCGGTCATTGCACAGAAAATAGGTGAGAAAAGTTTATTCGGAAGATATTTCAGTTAGAAAATTTAAAAGTGGAAGGGTTAAAACCCAGTACGGAAAAGGAAAAAATGAAACAGGAGAAGATTATGGATTTGCTGAAGTAATGCCCTGCAAAGCAGACACAACAACATTCACAAACAGAATAACTTGTAAGTGAATAACGTTTGAAATCGAGCAATCATGACCAACCAGTGTGCCTTGTCATGCGCGGAAATGTTTAGGAAAGCAGATTTTTTTAAAGGTGCTGACAAGAATGAAAGAGAGACGTTCTAAGATGCCTAGCAAAATCACTGAAAAGAAGCATGGAAACTAACAAGGACTAGCCTTTACATAGGCGCTAACGTTTACACGGATTAATAGACGAGGAAAGGGGGCAGTGTCATTATCGAGCAACAATTACAAACACATAAAGACGCATGCATGCATGCAAAGCACTCCGTGAAGAATTTGTGTACAGTGTAGAAACATGATAACGATAAAAAAATTCACGGTTCGCGTCAGACTCGGCTAGAGGCCGAGTTTCCGCATCCGTAGGAATGCCACCACCCTTCAAGGATCAAGGCGCATGATAACAAACGAGGAGGTAATACTGACCCCAAAGGAGATCAGGAAATACAGAACATTGTTTATGTGTCCATTCAGCACTTCTGCGGAAACGTGTGACCTTTAGCACTGAAGTCGGGCACGAAGACTTCCAAATGTATAATTATGTGTGAAGTTCGGAAGACAATTTTCCACAGGAGAAAAATATTCTTTTGTTCTGCGATGGGTAAGAGCGGGTAATTGGGGCAAAGATACGCTCTTGGCTGATGTGTGCGAAATTCCAAAAGTGATAGGAAATCGAAAACCTTGCAATTAAATCCGATACACATTGTTCAGGAAATTGTGCTAAATGTTTTGGCAGATATGCACACCAGCGTGATGATAATAGCGACTAAATAGCCGAGTTGAGATGTTTTGCTCATATCTGCTCAAGCGTGCCACCAGCAGATTTGGTATGCAATACAAACATGGGACGGTGACTTGGCACATCGACCTCCCAAGTGGAGGAATGTAGCGAGAAGAAAAGATGGAACGTTGGTGATGAAGCTGATAATTGTGCTGCAAAATGATGCATTTGAAAGGTGTGTGAAATTGCACAATTCATGCCGGTCAAATCTCGGTCACGTATCCCCAAAGATCAGGGTGTTGAATTCTGGAAAGTGTACTGGCAGGACACTGAATGTATGGCAGAGCAGTTGCGAGAAAAATGAGTCGACGAGTGGCTCGGTGCTGCAGAGAAATTCAATTTTGATTGATGGTGCACAAAATCGATAGACTTGTGTGTTAGAATTATGAAATCAAGCCATATTCACGTAAATGCCATCATTCCCGACCTTCGGAGAGGAGTTGCCTGGTTTAACGTTGACATAGGTATTCTCTTCTGCCGTTTGCACGTCATGGGAATCGCTCTCAGTGGCTTGTGGTTTGGGGCTTTGTTGCGTAGCATCAGGTGGGAGAGAAGCAGTCACGTATGCATAATCAGCTTCAGCGATATCCGCCACCTCACCACCTGCTTCGTACACAAAATCACCCTCTGGAGTCGCCGAGGGTCTTTGCTGCACAGCACCGACGTATTCATAAGCAAAGTCATCTTCTGATGCGGATACGTCTGTGTTGTCAGCCACACAGCTCCCATCTTTCTCATCATGTTGCTTGTGGATCGATCCTTGCGACGTTGGGTCTTCCTGACCAACACTCTGAGCTGCAGGCGGTGGCTGATAGCGATCCTCGTTGCAGACCCGTACAAGATCCAACTCGTTAAGCTGTGGCTCCAGTGCGACTCCCATGCCCTTTGTGATCCTGGCACGATACAGTAGCACAAACGGCACCACTGCCACGATAAGCACAAATGCCAAGACCGCCAGTAGTCCGAGTGACATGGAGGTTAGCTGAGTTGATGCATCCTTCTGCTGAGGGGGTATTAGAGCTGGTAGAACAGAGCAGAGAGAAAAGAATAGTCCACGTCTGAAACACAGTTTAATGGATGTAGCCCTGTTGGATAGGCATTCGTACTGGAATAACACCATATCAGTACTAGGAATCTGTACCGTTAACTTGGGCATGGATTAAACGTCAATTCCCTCCAGAATTTCGCGTTCTTATAATTACGTGGTACGAAAAGTTCGTTGTAGTGGTTGCGACTTGATGTGACTTGACTTTACACGACTGACTCACGACTCACGACTGACTGTTTCTCGCGCTGGAAACGGAGTGTCTCTGTAAGTCGTATCCGTGGTGATGATTGTGCGCTGAGGAGCACTATAATTATACACTATAATGTAAGTGGTGCTCTTCAGGGACAACCCTCCTCAGCTTACTCAAGCTAAACTGATGACGGGGGAATCCCCGTAACACTGTGTCTTGGGCAGGGAGTGATGCTTTCTTGCAGATTTGAAGGTTCGATGGACTTCTCATGTGCTCTGGATGGCAGTCGTGAGTCAGTCAAGTGTCTAGTCAAGTCGTCGCGCGAGCTCCAGTGTGGGGAGCAAACATAATGTGGTGGTCAGGTATTTCAAGAATCCAGGGGTGAACTCAACCATATTTTTCAGCTGTGATCAGTTTGCATGTACGCACACCCGGTCATAGTTCAAGAGTCGTGTGTCTATCATAGAAGTGCTGGGCAAAAGCACAAAGTTTAGCAAACCGAGCTGAGTATGCCACACAAGTGGTCTGTATGCTCAGAACATTGCCCGTGTAACGTGGCAGTGCAGGGTTTCCGTTTGATGGTGCATTCCTGGCAGTATAACTTATAAGGTAACCGGTCTCCGAGGAATGGGCCAGGAAAGGTTAGATGCTTGAAGTGAGCAAATCCTGAGCGAGAATTTCAATAGCATCATCACGAATTTCCTAGAAACTGTGAAAATTATAATAATAGTTTATCACATGGCACATGATTGTTGCCCGTACTCCAGCGAATCAGCACCTTTCGCACCGCGGGCAATAATATGCGATATTGCCTGAAAAAAAATAGTTTATTTGCCCGCAAAAAATAGTTTATTTCAGTGATCGCATGACTACGACGACTCTGTAGACTGTATGACTCTACTACGAGCCGCAGTGTAGCATTGAGACGAAGATGGGATTCGTTCGTTTTGGAGATGGACGTCCCGGCAATTGACATGTCCTCGGACGTCTGCCGTGTGGTGCTTGCAAGGATCATTTGTTCAGTCATGTTTGCAGCCTGACCGTCGGTAAGCTTGTGGATAAGATTCAGTTCTGCTCGATGTGGTACTGTGATCACAAACAATTATTTGAAATAACACAAGTTCAACTCAGCATCGTGCGTTTTAAGATCCTCGCAAAGTCACTGCCTGTGTGTGGTCTTCCTGTGCCGCGCAAAACTCTTACCAGGTCCATCTGTCCTCTGCCTTCACCTTTGCTTGAACAACAAACACAACAATGCAGGAATGTTTTGCAATGAAAAATACTTGAAGTACAGCTATCTGGAGCTGGAAAAAAAGAAGAAAATTGCCCTCAGAATTACACACCAGGGAGTCGTCAAATACTTGCACTTGTTGCAGTACTGTATTTGACAACTTCCTGGTGCACATGTATACATGTAGAAACTCTTCGTGGTAGCACTCTTAAATTTTCAACTGAAATTGTGATTCTGCTGTGTTTCATTGTGGTTGCCATGTCTATTGCTATGACGATGCCGTGTCGGCACTTTTTTTCTGGCTCCGTCTTCCAGTACTGTATACTCTCTGATGGCCTGTAGCAGACTTTTTGTTAGGGTGTAGGAGAAATATCTTCATTTTTTCCGGTTTTGATAATGATAGCACATCAATACACATTGTGGTCATAATGTGTTGGCATTTGGGCTAGTTTCAACAGCAGCCCAATGGTCTGCTCTGTGGGCCATGTGATAAATTTGTAATCGCATTGTTGCTGCGGGCCTTATGGCATACTAACTTCTCGGGGCAAAAATATGCCATAAGGCCCTCGCAACCATTCGATAACATATTACATATCTTATAATTATACATATCGTGCAAATCCAGGCAAGCAGAGGCACCAATTGAGAACGCCCTAGGTTTAGCATTATAATAATAGTTACTCTTAGAGACATGCATAGAAGGTCCTGGGGTATCGATGCAGACATCACTGGATTCTTCTTTGTCGGTCGCTTACCAGAACAATTCGTTCCAGGTCCAGTGTAGCCTTTTCGGCAAGAACATGTATATGAACCATTGGTATCCATGCATGTAGCATTGGCATGGCAGTTGTGAGTCTCGGGCGCATCGCATTCGTTGCTGTTTGTACACTGTGTGCCTACAGCGAACATAGAAACAGTACAGGTACAGTCAACGTCGAGTATAACGACACTCGGCGGGGCATCAGAAAAGTGTCCTTATTGGCGTCGGGTCCTTATGCCCAAAGTATGTATTACAGTTGGATGGGAACTCACGCTGGGCATGGAAATTCTGTCGGTTGTGGCGAATTGTCATTATATCCGCAGTCGTTATTAGCGAAATTTACTGTATAAAGGTATTTTTGACTTTTCCTTTTGGGTTGCAGACATTGGTATAGTGAATTACTCACATTTTCTCAGTCCCGTCCGAAGTTCCCCGATTGTGAAATAGCGTTGGTGCGAAAATATGGAAAATGGTTACGCACAAAGGCTAATTGGAGGTCATTTCAAAGGCCAATTATGGACCCAAGCCAAAATTGTACTCAAAATAGAGCATATGGGTACAGATTCTGTGTTTGGATAAAAGGGAATAATGGACTCGGATGGAGAGGCAAGGATAAATGTATCGAAAAGAAGAGGACCAAGGAAATACAAGTATGTTAGTTGGCTCACCATCCGATGTTAGTTGGTGTTAGTGGACATAAAATATTGAAACTTGTAATACCTTGATCCTTTCTTTTGTGTAAAAATGGAATAACGGAGATGTTTAAAAACTCGGAAGGCATGACGAAGCTTGGACGGCTGCCCTTGATAGCGTTGCCAGTGTCGTCCTCGAAAGTTCTCTTCATAGTGCAGAATAATCTTGCACATGTCATACTCATACATGTGGACTGTCAAGAACTAGAAAATTGCTTCCGCTTCGACATACCGGTACAAGATGTCTCCGACGCTTACCTGAAGTCAACCCTTGTTCATATTCATATCCATCCACACAAATACATTTGTAGCTTCCGATTGTGTTAGCGCAATTGCTATTATTTGGACATTCCGCTGACGGCAAGGCACCTCCCGTTAGTGGAACGCACTCATTTTCATCTTCACAGATAACTGAACAAGTAGCAAATAAAAGCAAGACATACACAATGACTACACAAATCCTCTGAACTCCGAGATTTATCTTCTTCGTTAATCGTACGTAATGGGCACAGAAAGGCTTGAAACACACGATACAGCAGGACATAATAATTGAAGAGCCAAGATTCCCCGTTCATAATCTGCTGTGTTGCTGCAATTAAGTTCATATTCATCTGTCAAGTTATTCTCTGGCCAGGGACACCCACAACTTCCTTAGAAAAGTGGATGTGGAAGGCAGTGAAACGTGCGTTATAACTAGGCTAGGCTATTCAGACTACGACCAACTGTGATCATGTTTCTACGATTCAGACTTGCTTGATCTGGGATTGTGCTTAACATTTTTAAACACGACTGCATCACAATGGAAATGCAAGTTCACACGTGATTTTGGCCGCAGTGTGAATCGCCTATTTCAGTCCGACGACGTTTTAGCTTTGTGAACATGTATTGGCCTAGTGAATATGCGATTTGGCTCCATGGCTCACAGGCTCTCGTCACAGGCGCTGCACACCAAATCCAGGATACCCTCAAAAATCGGCAAAGACTAATACACACGTTCCACTACTGCCTAGTACTGAATCCTACCTGAATTCTTGACAAGACTCAAACTTGCCAAAATCATTAACTCAACGTCAACTACAATAATCAAGCCACATATCTGCAACCTCACGAGGGTACTGGCAAAAGTCGTGCAGCCCAATACATGGCTAAAAAAGTGATTTTTGGACTTGGAGCACACTTCTGCACACTTTCGCGTGTTTCCATGATACGACAAGTTGCACACGGTCTACTCAGATTCAAATACAGTGCTGCCAAAAAATGACAGCGTGCAACAAAAAAATCTTTCCTTGCAAGGGCACATTTTCGGCCATAACTCTTGAACGGCTGGTCTGATCGAGACAAAATGTTCAGAGATTTTGCAGCTATTCATGCTCTTTCAACTGATGTAGCACTCGACATGAATTTACAAATTCGATTTTTCAGGGATATTACGACCAGGCTGCCCCCTTAAATGCACCAGAAGAGCCCGCGGCTGGAAGACCAGCGCCCCATGGCCGCTTGACTTCAACGAATTTCAAAGTCCGCTACACTAACAGTGCATGATTGTTTACGACCTAAGCACCTACCATATGCCAAGGACCATCTCTATCCAGAGACGTATTCGTCCTCTACACACGTATCATGCTGGGAGTGGGGGTTAGAGGGGAAGGGGGGGGGGAGGATTTCTCTACATGAAAATAGCTCCTTCACTCACCCCCCTCATCCCTTCTTTGGTTTCTCTCTCTCTCTCTCACTCTCTCTCTCTCTCTCCATCATTGTCCGGCTCTCAGGTTCTCACTCTTCATACACAGTCTTTCTTCTCTCCCTTTCCCCCATGGTGCGTGATGTGCGCCTTGATCCTGAGACCATTGGTCCGGAGAGCGCACTTCACCTCACCGGCACAGCTCAATAGCACCTACACACCCTTTGTAGTCCCCTGTGTTCTCTTGGTGTTGATGTTGTTTTTCTCTTCCATTCTATGTAGGCATGTGCACTTTCATAAAAAAAACAACAACAAAAACATACAAAGCGCAATCCGCTTACCGCTTCCATGCCTGAACCAGGGTACAAACCCATGTTTGCACTGGCATGAGTAACTTCCGACTGTATTATTACAGATAGCGTTGCTTTCACATGGACTGGTTCGACATTCATCGATATCTCCACACTTGTCTTCTGTGATTGAGAAGAAATTTGGCAGAAAATGTTTTTTAGAGCTTGTTTTGTTGTGGCTTCGGTATCGATGAGGACGCATACTGCTGTGTTGGGGCACCCTATCAAGAGATGTACGAAGTCTTGATTGTCCTGTTGGCAACGGATCTGGGAAGTTATATTTCCTACCGGCCGAGAGCATCGGGATTGGCGACATATGATTTCTTGGGCTACATTTTCGGTAGCAAATACGGCATCTAGCGTGTTCTTTATCGTCGTTTATTTTCCCGACTTCTTCAGTCAGCTGGGAGTCTCACCAGGCCTTACAGCCCTTGAATTTGTGTGTTGTGGCTATTGTTCTCTATGGCTTTGGCTGTGTGTGCCAGCACAGTAAAACCTGTGAAGGCGACCACTTGGATAAGGCGACCAACTGTCCAAGAAGACCACTGAAACCATGATCAAGGGATGCTATTTCCAGTCAAATGACCCTGGATAAGGAGACCACATTTTTGAAGGTCCCTTGAGCGGTCGTTTTAGACAGGTTTCACTGTATTATGAGAAGCTAGAAAATATGAAGGCTATGGAACTGTAAAAGCCCGCTCAGGCTCCTTGACCAAAGAGTCGCTCACAAAGAATACAGATCTCCTACAACTTCAGTCTACCCGGCTGGATTGTTCTACCGCGGTGTCGAAGGCTTCCAAGAATACAAGGTCTTTGTACTCAAAAACATAGGTCTCCTCCTACTAAAAATAAAAAGACAGGAGGAATATTAATAAAGCAATAAATAGACCTCTGCCGTCATCACAATGCATGCAACACATGCGCACGCGCACGCACCTGCCCTATTATTGCGATGCTCTATCTGTTTGTGGTTTTCTCTGTCTATTGCTGTCCTCTAGCCGAGTCTGACATGAACCATGAAGTTTATTTCATTTTATTTTTATTGCTGTGCTCTTACACGCATTTTTAGCACACGGATAAGCGGCAGTGCATTTTTCATCAGAATTGTTCTTACTCTGTGTGGTGACCTAACACATCCACTACCTTGATTTATTTTACCCACCACTCATTGACGTACTCTGGTTAATAATCATAAAAACCGAAACGTTCTTAGAGCCACACCCTGTTCCATGGATGATGTGAGTGGATGCATGATTGTATTGGATGACCGAGCTTTATATTTTAGGTTGCGAGTCTAAACTTGTTGCCTCCTCGTCGACTTTTTTTATCAGCCATATTGGTACGTTCGGCCTCCTGTCCTCTATGCAGCGTTGATGAGTCCACAAAGGACGAAACAGTTCTGTCCGCAGATTGAGCATCAGTCATATTGTCAACTTTCCATCACGGCCCATGGCATGTAAAGATGAAGTACTTACGAGAAGTTGAGTCCTGTTTCACTTCATATCCCTGTAGGCATGTACATAGGAAACTTCCGATCGTGTTGACACACTTGCTAGTACTGGAACAATTTGCTGATGGACTAGTCCGACCAGGGAGAGGAGCGCACTCGTTTTCATCATGACATGTAGTTTCTGTGCTTGTTTCTGGAACAGTGAAACAGAGAAAATATTGCAATATTCTCATCCCTTATAATGATCGTCTTGTTTTGGTACTGAGGGGAAAAGGAAAATTTGGTCAGGACCACCGGAGACACTGCTCTAATTATTATTACTCATCAAAAGGACACACTTCAGGCTCATTTCAAGCATTTTGAAAGTTTTTGTCTTCACGAGTATACTTTGACGGCGATGGCAGCGACTAAAGCACAGACAGAGGCAACGGCTAGGGTCCACTCGACTAGCCATGTGATATTGGATGTGTCAACCTCACATGCTGATTGTTCTGATGTTAGTTCTGATAAGTATGAGTCGTCCATTGCTAGTCATTTGTTTGAGCATCCTGATCGTGGTGCTGTGTATTCAGATGATTGTTTTCGATTGTGTCACGTGCACGCAGTGCTAGATTGCTGAATGTTTTGGAAGCCGTATACATCCACACAAAGAAACCCAACCTTTGCAAGCAGAAACAAATTAAATTCACACTTAGGCTGTTAGGTAGGTCGTCATAACCTCGTTAGTTACATGTATGTCCAGTGTTGTCTCTTGTTGTCGCACTACATGTCACGCTTATTGAGTTTTCTCGCACTTGCACCTTTGTGTCATTATTGCAATTTTCGCTGTTTACTTTAGCTATCTTCTTCTTTGCGCAGTTTTACCACCTTCTTACTGTATTTAATCCACTGTTCCTGTTCCTTTTCCCTTGCCTGTATTTCACCTGAGGAGAAGGCTTGAACGTATACTTGTGAAGAAAAAACTTTCAAGATGTTTGTAATGAGCCTAAAATGTGTCCTTTTCATGAGTATTATCGCATTTTTGTCTCAGCGGAAACTGTTTACTAATTATTATTATTATTATTACACAGCTTCGCGAAATGGAGATACGGTCGATAAACACAAAGTAAAAAAACATACCATGCTGTTCTAATAATAGAACTAATATTAAGACGCTCCGTTTGCTTTGCTTCATTCTAGGATTGAAAGCCAATGATTCATTTACAGTAAAGAAGGGGACCAAGGCTGTACAAGTTACGCTATAATGTCCATGAACACCACCAGTGTTACTGGACATTATAGCGTATCTTGTAGTTCCTTGGTCCCTTTCTTCGCTTTATTCTCATGCAATTGGTTACTATCTCACCTGATTTTGGCCATGGTACAAATCCACGTTTGCAATGGCAAGCATAACTACCAGCAGAATTGATACACGTCGCGTCGCTAACACATGGACTGCCCAGGCATTCATTGATGTCAGTACAGGTTGGTGCACCTGTACAACATCAAAGTTGAGTTGTCAACGAAGGAAAAAGGTTGTGAAAGCAAACCTCTGTGCTACAGGGAGTTCTAAAAAATCATTTAATAATTTTGCATGTAGCAGTTCTGTCAGCAGATTTCGCACCTGCTATTTGTGGTAGTTGAGTACTAGTATGTGGGATAGTGCCGTTGCTGTTTGCTTTCGGCACAGCTCACTGACTTGTCACTTTGAGCACCCCAGCAAGGTACGCTCGGACGGGGTTTAGATCTGGCTTTGTAAAATAGATTTTTCATTGCTATCAGGTTTGGCCTCATCTTCTCGGTACTGTGCTGATGAGGTCACAAAGGACGAAACAGTTCTGTGCGCATATTGACTATGTTGCATCTAGTACCTCCATAACATGCAAGTGACGTTAGTGAAACTCACTCAAGAATTGTCTACTGCCGTTAATATCACCGTCTTGCCAACTTGCCAAGTGGAACCAGAATCGATATGGGATAAGCAGCTGTATTCGGCCTCGTACTGATTTGTCGTCCACCACCACACCACAACTGCCCTCTCCACCCGACCTTTACACCTTGCCATCCCACACCATCAGGAAAGCGACATATCCTTTGTTATGCCATTCCTTCATAAAGAAGATGTTCAAAGAGAGGGCCGTTTCATTATAATGCAGGAATACGCCAAAGAGACGTAACCAGTTAGGTAGGCTTGAACGAATGCTAAACCGAGATTTGCGTTCAGTGTACGATACTGGATTTTGTAGTCCATCAAGTCCTTTATTTGCGAGACTTGGTCTAGATCGTTTGGTATCCATGTATTGCAAGAAATTTCTGTATTTGACGAGGCGCTGTCTGGAAGGCCGCTGTAGTGTCACATTAAGTCAAATGTTCAAGCGCTTAAAAATGGTCTTGCAACGCGCAGCCTTGTATCACGCACTCTTAATGTTAAAGATGCCCATGCTCAGAACTGCCTTTACCCGTCAAGGCGCTTCCTTCCAATGTGCTAAGTTGTGGAATGATTTACACCCTTTAGCTCGATGTGTGATAACTACGCCTGTTTTAAGAAACTCTTACCCCAATGCCTTGCTTTTTCATGCTAGTACATATGACATTCAGCTATGCAAAACTTATGCAAAAGTTGGGCGCCCATCTTTTGTTGCCTCAGCCATTCGTTCTATCGCGGACATGATCACCTATCCAATAGTCTATTTACATCTTTCCCTCGAGTGGGTCTATTTTTACACGAGGATACAGAACTGGATAATGAACTGTACCGGTAGATGAAGAGGCTAATGTGTATGTGTATGCTTGTGTGTGTGTGTGTGTGTGTGTGTGTGTGTGTGTGTGTGTGTGTGTGCGCGTCGCTTATGCAATTGTCTCCATCAATTTAGTCTCCTCGTCGATCTTTTTACCAGAACTGTTATCGAATTCCTACAAGGCCAATGTTATGTTAAAACGAAGTACTTACGAGAAGTAGGGTGTATGTGTGTATTTTGGTGTGTGGGTAGGGTTGATTTAAATGAACTTACCCGTTACTGAACCTTGGACCGGTACAAAACCCGCTGCACATGTGCATTGGTAACTTCCCAGGATATTCACACATTTGCTATTGTCTGGACATTTGGCCGTTGGCTCAGTAGCACCAGGAAGAGGAACGCACTCATTCTCGTCTTCGCACACTGTTCCATTGCCTGTGAAGGGTGTTGCAAAAGATGACCCAGAAGAGGAATTATATATTTTCCCCGTTACAACACCATTAACCATCAAAGAGAAATGTTTTAGAGCAGACCTGCCTTTCCAATTCACTCTGCAATGTCGAACTCTATTTGAGCCTCTAGATCCAAAAGGGGGCTTATTTCATTTTTGAGCATTTGAGTTATCTACATGTATACCATTGCTATATCCCTGAAGATCACTCTGTAAAAAACCTAGGTCCCAAATCTATATCTTTCATAAAGTTATGGGTCTTTCAAAACGTGAATTATACCTCGCTTAATGCAGAAAACTCAACTCTCAAATGCATTTTTTCTCAATACTGCGCGGAACGACATAAGCCCTCTGTTCGGAACTAGAGGCTCATTTATCAATCAGTTTTTACAACATTTCGACATATTATTGACCTCATCTGGCATGCAATGACATGCAATCTTGCAAAGGAGCAGTTATAATTATAATACTATGCTGTGGTACATCGCGACGTGCTCCGCAAGAGTGACATGTTCAGCAAGAGTGACGTGTTCAGCAAGAGTCACGTGTTCAGCAAGAGTGACGTGTTCAGCAAGAGTTCAATATTGGAGAGTGTATGGGAAAGAGCGGTCTGTTTTCCTATGAATGAATCTGCAGGAAGCCTCACCACTGCTACTAAATCAACTACCAAAATGCTGTCACTCTCATTTGCAGACTTGAGGGAGGTATATATTCTAAGATAACGGCAATCCCGACATCCTAACAGTCCTCACCACCCTACGTCCTAAACCGCCCGAACGAGACCGAACGGAAAAACAATCATCATTAATGACTAGAACAAAAATCGCCATTATTCACCAGATGGTTACTATGTCAATAACTATTGCAACGATTACAGACAGACGAACCTGCACCTTGTGTTTTCCATGATACAAATCCATGTTTGCAGTGGCATGTGTAGCTGCCAGCTGTATTGGTACAAGTAGCATGAGTATCACATGGATTTCCTGTACACTCATTTACGTCATCACACTGACTTTCTCCTACAACACAGATAAAGTCAAAAGAAGGAATTATGGTGTTACTTGCAAAGACTATTAATTGTAATGTATCAAGAACAACTGAAAAGAACTTCAAACAAAGTAATTTTACTTTGTTTGGAATCAGATGGAGAGCGAAGGGTATTTTATATTAAAGAAAAAGGGACCAAGAAACTCCAAGTTACGCTATAATGTCCACAGACACCACCAGCTACTAAAGAATCAGATCATGCGATAACATTGCACGACACTGACCGGCGGTACTGACGTTCTACAACTAACTGGCTAACAGCTCTAGCACATCTAGATCACGTGGGTGCGTTCAGTTGAGTCGTAATATTTTCAAACCTGGTCACGGGGAACGCGTTCACGGGGAACGCGTTCCCCGTGATCCACGTGAAAATGTTACGACTCAACTGAACGCACCCACGTGATCAACATAAGATACAAGGTTTTTGCTCCTATCCCAAAAGTAATATGGTTGAAAATCTTGCAGATCTCAGATAGGATCGCTTTGGCATTATTGTTATGAAGCAACTATCCACGACTGTTACAAGATAATAAGCAGTCAGAATGTGCGATAACAGGGCACAAAACCGACAGGCTACTGAGACATTCAACGACATAAGACCTAGTTCTAATACATGTCCAGTGCGCAAACCAACAGCCTTCCAACTTTAAAGGTTCAAGGTTGGACCAACGCGCTTTCTTCTTCTAAGTTACATTTAATACTGGATCATTATCGAAGTTCAACTTTTCATCATCTTTTCCTTCGCCAAAAGAAGGTCTTTTAGGAATATTCTCTGTCAGATAATGCCCGGAATGTTCGAATTCACAAAAATCAGGATGTCATTCTGATTCACCTAGAAAGTATCAAAACATACTCCACTTTACATGCGAAAAGTGCTTACATAGACAATATCATTTTTGAATGGATTGGGGACAACTTCAAATTCAAAGGACTCAAAGAAACAAAATACCAGACCCATCAGGACTCGAACCCGGGATATTTGAAGTGAAAAAATTGTCAGCGCCTTCTAGACTCAGCCTAGTCCCATAGCTCAGTGATTAGAGCATTGCTAAGGACAAGCAAGGTCCGGGGATCGAGTCCTAGTGTGTCTGGCGACATTTTCTCTTTTCAGGCAGTTCACTTCCCCCACTGATCCTTTGAATAGACAAAATAATTCATACATATCCGCTTGATGACAATGCGCGAACCATGCCACGTGGGGACCCACGATTAGCGACCAGTACATGTTCCCTCAGCAATACAATCGAGCCAAGAGATCTATTTATGATGGCCCAGGCAACGAGAACAGATCCAAAGCATATTGTAATTTGTATGTGTGCAAACGGGTGCAACAGTTGATAAGGCTATTATAGCCGTGGACTTCATCACAGCTCTAACAATTCAAAAATGCAACAGCAGCGACCAGGAGTGTGCAAAAACTAGTAAAGCAGATAATGCAGGAAGAAAAAGTAAGACATGGAACAGTAAGTGAACCCCTTGTGACCCTACTGAAAGTACGATAATTTACTCACCTTCAAAAAAAAACATGCACTTTCACTTGTATCTCTGCCAAACATTCCCCAATTTTCACAAACTTGCCACCACTGGAAGGTATTTCCAAGACGCAGCGACTAATACCCCATTCAAGCCAGCTACCTGCATGGCTTCTGCTCTGCGTGGCCTAGAATGCCGCTCAAAACAGCAGCCATGCGCGAACAGCTCCAGCAAAGTTCAAACAGCCGCCATTCCATTCTCCTTTACCACATCGACTTCAAACAAAATACAGCCGAAAGCTCGTTTCAAGCGCAAATTGTTTTCGTGTGCAGCATGCTTGAGTATGACGTGGCACTCCGGGGAAGCCCCCGCCAAATGCAGTGTGAAAATTTGAATTTTTCGATCGGAGTGAATTGTTTAGTTTTCCTCTGATCTCGAGTCTCACCACGGCGGCATTGTATCTCGTAGAGACTTCGGATACCTTCGACGTGATAGCCAAGGTTTCCCTCGAAACGTAGATGCTTTGTTTATGAACATCGACGAAGGAACACCAGAGATATACCTTTTTTAGTGCCACTGTATACCAATCGATCGATATCGATCGATGGGGTCTAGGGAGGGCCCGAATATGCTTGCGCATATTTTCGCATATTTTGGTCATTTTGACTAGGCCTTGACAGATTATGCTAGCACAATTATTCGCATAATTCCTACCAAAATCGAATAATCGCATAATTCGAGGCAAATTGCATACGGATCGCATAAAATTGGAATAATCCGCCTGTTCGCATCAAATTCCATACAGTTGTACATGTTCTACAAGTACAAGTACAAGTAGATACACCAGGAAGGCGTAGGTTTACGACTCCCTTGATGACATGTCCAGTCCACTACAATCAGTGACCAGGGTGACGGTCGTAGCTAGGTCGGACGGTGCGTTGATCCCGTTGAACTTTTGCTACTACAGTACAACGCCCTCTACAAAAAATTCACCTGTTGTGTTATTTTGCACAGAACCATCATATACATTAGCAGCATATGTGAGCATAATGCGGCATAATATGATAACTTTTAGCATAAAAATAGCATAATTCTGCCATTTTTTCAGCCATGCGAAAAGCATAATTTCACGAAAATATTAGCATAATCTGTCAAGGCCTAATTTTGACTCAAGGTCGCATAAAGTAGCAAATCTAGCATATTGTACCAAATGTAGCATATTTTGCTACAAGGAGCAAATAATTCGCATAATTATAGGGAAGATTGCGGAAATGGACAAGGAAACTTACCACGGCAAGCTCGGTCAGGGAACACTTCCAAACTTAGCCCGGAAGGAAAAAATACTCATCCAAACACGGGGGGAAAATTTGACCCGAGAAGAGAGGGTCCGTGATTCAAGGTCGCATAAAGTAGCAAATCTAGCATATTGTACCAAATGTGGCATATTTTGCTACAAGGAGCAAAGAATTCGCATAATTATCACTGATATCAGTTCATATTTCGAGCATGTTTCGAGCATATTTCGAGCAAACCTTTCTGCTTTTGTGTGATTTCGAAGCATATTTTGAAGCAAATGGCCAATATGCAAAAATCATAAGATGCGAAATTTTTGAGCATATTTGGGCCCTCCCTAATGGGGTCACAAAGTTAGGGTACCCTGTAAAAAGGCCTTAGGCCTGTGGGGATTGCCCTATTCAAAATTTACATAATAATAATAAAGTTAACACCACTTTTTCGTGACCCTAATGGCCAAGTGGTCAAAATTAATTACAAAATAGAGACCTTCCTACAGTACTGACCTGTTTTTGTTACGGACTTGGCCACAAATCCAGGGAGACAAATGCAAAAGTAACTACCATGGGTGTTGACACACCTACTTGCATTTTTACAATCGTTGCTGGTTTCCTGACATTCGTCAATCTCTTGACATTCAGGAGAATCAACTGATAAAAACACAGCAGGTGGCAGGTAGAGGTAGCAGTGAAAGTGACATGACGGATGGACAAAAAACGAAGAGTAAAGAAGAGAGCCCGGACGTGTAAATACCGTGTTTCCCCGTAAGTTAGTTCTCCCCAAAGACATAGTACCCATATAAAAAATACACTTTCCACTGCCGAGGTTATCACTCCGAAAGACAGTTCCCCCGAAAGATAGTAAGTTCGTACCCGTCCTACATGTACAGACACCGTACAGTACATACATCATATGCACGGACACTAGAGTTGCGCAGGCTTCCCACTGCGTGTCATTTACCCCCTATAAAAAGGTACACCCCGAAAGATAGTAGCACCCCCGAAAGTTAGTACTCATGTGGCTGCTAAGTTCGAAAGTTAGTACGTACTAACTTACAGGGAAATACGGTAGTACAATACAATGTGTGGTGCAGGTATGGATTAAAACTGATATTCTTGCTATGAGTGCACCCCTTCTCGAAGCACTCACAACAATAATCTAAAATTGCCTGCATGGATGTTTTCCTATCAATATTTTCAAAAGGAAACTCTCCTTGACCCACTCACTCATCAACGAAACTTTTTCTCTTCGTGTACAAGGCATCTTCAACATCTCCTTTGCAAGCGGCGTATACCCACTTGTTTGGAAGTTTGCTGTTGTCACTCCCATTTATAAGAATAAAGGTTCTCGTCAGCACACTACCAATTATCGCCCCATTTCGCTGCTACCAAGTTTGTCGAAAGTATGTGAACGTGTTGTTTACAATATTCTGTATAAACATTTCTCACCCGCGCTTTCTCAGTACCAGTCTGGCTTCTGTCGTGGGGACTCGACCTCGCTACAGCTGACCCGCATTGTCCAGGAGCTGTACACTCAGCGACACCAAAGGCGCCATCAAGGTCTCTGCTTCTTCGACTTGGCCAAAGCATTCGATTCGGTATGGCATAGAGGGCTGATCGCAAAACTACGATCGTGCTACCGTGTCACCCACCGCGCCAACAACTGGTTGTGGTCATACCTGAGCATGCGGACCCAAGCCGTGAAAGCAGGCGGCCTGATTTCGGAGGATCGTCCAGTAAATACAGGTGTACCACAAGGGTCTATTCTTGGCCCCCTGCTTTTCTTGATGTACGTGAATGATTTGCCATCCGTTACTCCTTGCCTCTCGCTTTATGCAGATGACACCGCACTTCACCGCTCAGCCTCCACCGAGCACGAACTAACGGTATCGCTCCAGCAGGGCATCGATGCCGTGGTAAACTGGATGAAGATCTGGAAGCTACAGCTCAATGTCCAGAAGACAAAAGTGTTGTATATTTCTGCACGTCCACCATCTGCACCGTTGACGTTTCCGAACTGCACCCAGGCCCTGGAAGTTGTAACTTCTCACAGGCACCTGGGAATCGTTCTTGACTCGAAGCTATCATGGTCCGAACATGCTGACCATATTTGCCTTAAAGTATCCAGAATTTTAGGAACTCTGAAGCCTCACTGCCGTTATCTGCCTCACGACTGTAGATCTCTGTTTTTCTCTTTGTATATTTGTCCGATCTTCGACTACTGTGACGTAGCGTGGTGTGGGTTATCAACCACGATATCAGACAAGCTCGAAGTTTGCCAACGAAAATTATTAAAAATGCTATTTTGCTTGCCCCGTGATTTCTCCTCTGCACAACTCTATGTTCTCGCTCGTGTTTGCCCCCTTTCTATCCGACGCAGTCTCCACAGCAACATGCTAATTCAAAAGATAAAACTCGAGAAAGTACCAAGGCATCTTTTTCCCTATGACTGGTTTGTGCGGAGCCGTTCAACAAGGGCACAAGTCTCGCTACCTGCAGCTCGCACTGTCCAGTTTACAAAATCCCCTTTGTTTCATTCCTATTCTGACTGGCTCAAGCTATCAAGCCTCGCCCACCACTGCCACAGCATGTCTCAGTTTCGCCAAGTTGTTTGTGCTGAGTTGCGTTTTCCTGCAGCACTCACGCGTGTTTAGCTAAACAATGTAATTTCCGGCTATCTCACTTAATTGGCTGAGCTTTGTTTTCCTCCCTGTTCCTTTCTTGGCTGAGCTTTGTTTTCCTCCCGGTTCCTTTCTTTCCACTGTTTTCTTGTTTTCTTTTGTACTTTTACCATGGCTGGTTATCGCCCTCATCTCTGGGGTTGCTCCCCACATTAGCAATGCGTGCACATGCTACGAGATTGAGTTTAATAATAATAATAATAATAATAATAGTACGAAGTAGTGGTTGCGACTTCGGCGATAATTTGTAAGAAAGGGTTTGCTCCCCACACCTCACCGTGTCTCACCGTCCAGGAGCGACACTGACTCACGCTGCTATCTGGTGTTCACGAGGTGTTTGTCGCGCTGGAAACGGAGCGTCTCTGTAAGTTTGTATCCCTGGTGATGTTTGTGCCTGGAGAGCACTATATAAGTGGTGCTCTTCAGGCACAATCTTCCTCAGCCTACTCAAGCTCAACTGATGAGGGGTGAATTCCCCGAAACACTGTGTATTGAGCAGGGAGTGGTGCTTTCTTGCAGGTTTGCCGAGTCTAAGGTTCGATGGACTTCTCGTGTGCTCTGGATGGCAGTCGTGAGTCAGTCAAGTGTCAAGTTAAGTCGGTGGAATAGCGCGAGCTCCGGTGTGGGGAGCAAACCCTTTCTTAATAATAATAATAATAATAATGTAAATAGGCGTCGAGGCGACAATAGTTTTAGAATTGCGATCAACAGAACGAGCTGAACCGACATTTTCACAAAGGCTTTTATTGTATTCAAAAAACGAGTGGATACGAAGGCAGTGAAGAACATGGAAGAAAGAAAAATGTGATATGGAAGAAATGATGAACAAAAAATTGTACTTCGAATTAGTTTTCGCACAACACTCCCCAGGAAGCTACGTTGTACTAATGAAAAACAATCCAGAAAGATACTAATAAAGAGAAATAGAGTGAGAAGAAACAACACCTATGAAAATGATAATCCTAGCACTAAGGTAATAACAGGAAAAACTGCGAAAGCACTTAACGAACTTGTAAGGACTACTAGTATACTGTGACACAAGATATGACACCATGGCCAACCAGAGCCAAACAGACAGAACAAGTTGCTACTAAAACAATTTCAAACGAATAATGCTGTCCTTCTGGACACACAGATTAGGCTTATGAATACGTTGACAAACGGCTTCTAACACACTCAACTGCAACTTATAACCATGACGAGCACGGCACAAAACAGAAAAAGAAGAATCAGAATAAACCTTACAGCAATCAGGACGAGATGCAAGATGCTTATACACTGATGACTTCCTACTAGAAAACACACGCTCGCACCCACTCTTACTCACACGATCATTCCCGCTCTCACACTCACCGGAATCACTGGCCGAATCCTCCTCAACGACTTCCTGCCTCGGAGCAATCAGGTCCCGTCTCCTCCCATCCCTCGTCTCACGTTCCTGTTGTGTATTCCGTTGGCTCGGTACTTCCGTACTGAAATAGGTCATGGTGTAATTAGCAGTTTTTCTTCTGGGTCTCATTGATATTGAGGTAGGTATTGTTGTCGTCTCTGCCGGTGATGCAGCAAGCGATGCTGATGCAAACGTGTCTGCATGCAACACACGCGGCCGTTTGTCAACGTATTCATAAGCCTAATCTTTGTGTCCAGAAGGACAGCATTATTCGTTTGAAATTGTTTTAGTAGCAACTTGTTCTGTCTGTTTGGCTCTGGTTGGCCATGGTGTCATATCTTGTGTCACAGTATACTAGTAGTCCTTACAAGTTCGTTAAGTGCTTTCGCAGTTTTTCCTGTCATTACCTTAGTGCTAGGATTATCATTTTCCTAGGTGTTGTTTCTTCTCACTCTATTTCTCTTTATTAGTATCTTTCTGGATTGTTTTTCATTAGTACAACGTAGCTTCCTGAGGAGTGTTGTGCGAAAACTAGTTCGAAGTACAATTTTTTGTTCATCATTTCTTCCATATCACATTTTTCTTTCTTCCATGTTCTTCACTGCCTTCGTATCCACTCGTTTTTTGAATACAATAAAAGCCTTTGTGAAAATGTCGGTTCAGCTCGTTCTGTTGATCGCAATTCTAAAATAATAATAATAATAATAATAATAAGATCGGCAATTATGGACGGCCCCGTATGTCTCATGCTAATTTTGAATATATCTCCCAAATTGCCAATATTCACTTGTATGGGGACGTCTTTCCGAGATGTGTGTTTCATACAATTAGCATGACTTTTCATTGCGAGCTCCTACGTAGGGAGCAACACACAATTCCCCAAGTATCGCCGAATATTACCTAACACCTAATAATACCGGTATATTCTACATTCGAAAATATTCCTTACCAATGCGTCTCCCTGGAATGGCGCGATATCCTGAGTCGCATGCACATACATAGCTCCCAATGGTGTTCTTACATGTGCTGAAAGGTCTGCACACTGGAATACTTCGGTTTGAGCCCAAGCATTCATTCAGATCTTGACAGATTCCTCCATCCCCTAGTCATCAACACCATAGCAATTGCAACATGGAAAGTACATGTACATGATCCTGAGACCGTACGACATTCATGATCACAATGCACGGATAAACAGGGAGATGTATAATGATTTTTAACGTCTGTTTACCCTGTGAATTTCATTTGCAGCATTGTAGTATAAAATAAGAAATACATGAGACTGAATCTATGTTCGTCAACTATAGGCATCATGATTACAGCACAGTACTGAGCAGTTTTCCGGCTATACTTGTTGAATTATATAGTTTTCAATTTCAAATTTGGACTACAAGGAGAATTTGAAAGTACATGTATTAGGAATATAGAGGCCACATGCCTCGCACTGCTCTTTTCTCTCCGAAATTCAACACTTGCAAGCCCGATACGAAAGAAAAAAATCCATCAGTTACACCACCGGGACTCGGACCAGGGACCTTGCTATTCGCGAGCAATGTTCTAACCAACTAAGCCATAGTATGACTCTTATCTTAGATTTGCCATCACTGTGGATAAAAGGCATGCTGACGGAGGAAATTCTAGCAGTGAGTTGAGTGAGGGAGAGAGTGTAGGTATGGGAGAGTGTGGGAGTGAGTGTGGGCATGTGTTTCGACCTCGTAAACCTGCTGTGTATAAACAAATGTGTATCTCGTTCTGAATGTTGCCAAGTGTATTCTGATTAAGTTAATGTTTCTCCGTTTTGTGTCGTGGATGTCATGGTTATCAGTTACAGGTCAAGTGTTGGAGGCTGCTTTCCAACGTATTCACAAGCCTGACCTTTTTGTTCAAAAGGAGAGTGTTGTCTTTTCTGAAATTGTTCAACCAGTAAAATGTTGTGTTTGTCTCGTCCAACCAGAAATTTGTCACTAGTGTTGTTTCATACTTGAATTTGGTCCCTTAGGAGTGTTTGATTGTTATCTTCCACGCACATGGTATCTTGCAAGAATAACTTGTGATACATTTATTGGCATTGTTTAGGTGGTATTTATCACTATTGGTCCTTTATAATAGTCTGTGTTGCAATTTGTTCATTAGCACAACGATGCTTCCTGATAGGCGTGCTGCGAAAGCTATTTCAATGCCTTTTTATATTAATTTTTTCATCGTTCCAAGTGTTGTTCTTCACATTACATTTCCATCATAAAATTATCTTTGTCCATCACTACTTTCTGCAGAATTTGTTCGTGACATCTTAATAGAACCTTCGTAGCATGACGCTTTAGCTGATTCTGTTTATTGCCATCTTAAAACTTGTGTCACCTCGCCGCCTGTTCTAATAATAATAATAATAATAATAATGAAAACAATCTATGCTCAGTATCCGACCTGTGTATCCCTCGACACAACGGCATACATGCATTCCTGAGGTAGCGACGCATCTTGCTTGACGGCCGCACAGTGAACATTCTGGAATAATGCTGCACATTGATCCATTCAGAGTGAATTCCTCTCCACAGTGACAGTAATGTCCCGCGCCTGTGATGTTGCAAACTGGGTGTCTACTGCAGGGGCTGTAGCGATCGTCAGGGTCACAAGTTGTACGGTCTGTGCACATGTGTCCATTGTAGACGCTTCCTCGAGGGCAGTGACAGAACGTCGAGTTGTGTTGAGACGAACATCTAGTGCTTGCTCCAGAGCAGTTCACAAGCGCTGAACAAGTATAGCAAAAATATTATGGGTGTAATAATTATGATTATGCAACTCGAACCCGGGACCTTGCTTGTCATGAGCAATGCTCTAACCACTAAGCTATGGGACGGGCTGAACCTAGAATGCGCTGACAAGTTTTCACTCCAATGGCAGCTCACAACACGTGCCACACATACTGATGGCACTTGGGTTTTTCTCCCTCCCCCAGGGGACCAACCGCGGTCAGTTTCTGGACCCTACCAGAAGTGATACATATTTGAAAAAATTGGGAGAACTTCAAATTCTTAGGATCAGCTGGGGAAGTGAACTGCCTGAAATGAGAAAAATCGCCAGACCCACCAGGACTCGAACCAGTGGTTAGAGCATTGCTCATGACAAGCAAGGTCCCGGGTTCCAGCCCTGGTGGGTCTGGCGATTTTTCTCTTTTCAGGCAATTCACTTCCCCAACTGATCCTTTGAATTTTAAGTTCTCCCAATACTGTCCAAATTTTATCACTCTCTTTCACTTCTGGTAGGGTCCAGAAACTGACCTTGGTTGGTCCCCTGGGGGAGGAAGAAAGACCCAAGTGCCATCAGTATGTGTGGCACGTGTTGTGAGCTGCCTTTGGAGTGAAAAACGTGTCAGCGCATTCTAGGTTCAGCCCGGTCCCATAGCTCAGTGGTTAGAGCATTGCTCATGACAAGCAAGGTCGCGGGTTCCAGTCCTGGTGGGTCTGGCCATTTTTCCTCTTTTCAGGCAGTTCACTTCCCCAATTGATCCTTTGAATTTGAAATTCTCCCAATCCTTTCAAAAATTATTGTTATTATTATTATTGTGGAAGAAAAAAGGACATAAAATTATGGATACGAGTTAAGAGTAACTCTCCATCACTGTAACATGATACTATAATATAGTATCATGTTACAGTGATGGATATTATACAGTCAGAAAGTGCAATAACTAGGCACAAAACTGACAGAGTACTGAAACATTCGACGTCCTGACACCTAGCTTCAACACATCTCCGTAGCGCTAACCGACAGCCTTCCAACTTGGAAGGTTCAAGGTTATGGAAAAGACCAAAGAGGGGAAGGCAAGCGCAACGAAAACGAGCAAAAGCTACAGTCCCAACGGAACAAAGAATGTCGATTGTTACTGGACGATGACGAGACCAGTACGATATTTGACGAAGCGGTCTAACTACAATTCGAAGCAGCAAAGCAGCACACTACCCAACTTGAACCATACGGCGAAACGTACGTCGTGTGAAACAACTTGTTTTGTAGTCAACTAGTCCATCACAATGTCATGCATGAGGAGTACTGTAGGAGTTTGGCTTTCGGCTTGTACAATTCGTTTTCGCAAAGCTTCCCTTTCTTTACTTATCTTGATATTTATGACCCACCCAAGTTGGGTGGTGTGCTGCTTTGCTGCTTCGAATAGTAGTTAGACCGCTTTGTCAAATATCTTCTGGTCTCGTCATCGTCCAGTAACAATCGACATTCTTTGTTCCGTTGGGACTGTAGCTTTTGCTCGTTTTCGTTGCGCTTGCCTTCCCCTCTTTGGTCTTTTCCATAACCTTGAACCTTCCAAGTTGGAAGGCTGTCGGTTAGCGCTGCGGAGATGTGTTGAAGCTAGGTGTCAGGACGTCGAATGTTTCAGTACTCTGTCAGTTTTGTGCCTAGTTATTGCACTTTCTGACTGTATATAGTATCATGTTACAGTGATGGAGAGTTACTCTTAACTCGTATCCATATGTCCTTTTCTCTTCCACATTTATTTATGGCTCAACATCCGAGTTTCAAATTATTATTATTATTATTATTATTAACTGGTTTTGAGGGAAAGAGACAAACGGGAAAAGTCTGATTATTATTATTTCTCCTTTATTCACTTCTTTCGAAGGCGATAAGCCAGACCCACAATGAAATACTTCCATGGGTGGGACAGCAAAAAGAAAGTGAAAAAACAAAAGCAAAAATAAAGAAATAAATAAAACCTAAAAACCAAAGGGACAAGAACTAGTTGAAGGAAGAGGAAGAAAGGAAAGAAACTCAATCCGAACTCCAACATCAAAACAATAATAAAGAATTTGCAGCGACAGGCAAAATACATCAACCAATGAAGGGAGTAGTAACAAAGGAAATATCAGTCTTTATCAGTCGTTATTCAAGTCTCTTAGCTATTGAACATGCAAACGCAGCAGAGGTGCATCTACATGTTAAGGATAGTTCTCAGTATTTTAATCGAACCTTGTATAGCCTCCTGTTGCACAATAGCCAGGTCTCCTCCCTGCACAGTCCGAAGGCATTGAGGAGTCTCCCCCACCAAGCCTCCCAGGGCACCGACAACCACAGGGACCACGTCAACCTGGTGGAGGGACCAAATCCTCGAAATCTCCCGCTTCAAATCATAATATTTCGAGCGCTTTTCAGCCATTTTCTTATTGATGTTGTTCTCACCAGGAACGCTGATGTCTATAATGTAGGCGATGTCATCAACAAGGAGCAGATCGGGCCTGTTTGCTGATAGTTTCAGGTCAGTTGGGACCGAATACTCCCAATAGAGGCGATACTGATCACTCTTGACCAATGCCTTGAGCTGGTGGTCGAATCGTGAAGCACCAGTAGGTAGATCTCGTGCTTTACACATTTCGAAGTGCACATACTTTACTATCCGGTTATGTCGTTCAATGTAACTGGTCCGAGCAAGAACTGGGCAGGCACTGACAATGTGGTCAATTGTTTCTAAGCTGCCCTTGCAAAGCCTGCAATTGGCATCAGTTCGAGCAATTGACTTCATTATGGCGTATTGGTAATTTTTCGTTTTGAGGGATTGGTCTTGTGCTGCCATAATCATGCCTTCAGTTGAAGGTTTCAGTGTCCTTGATTTCAACCACATGAAGGTAAGCTCCTTATCTAGGCGATTCTCCTCCAATCGGCTCCAATATCTCCCATGCAGCGGCATAGTGGAAAGTGTTTTGGATTTTCGCTCAGCGCACGCTTGTTTAATGGTATGCTTATTGGGTAAAGCTGGTCCAGCTGCTGGCAGATCCAAACTCGACAGGAACTTAGCGGCCTTTGCAGTTATTGAGTGGCTTTTTGTTGTAGGTTATTGTTGATGATACTGATAAAGCAGGCTTATTCTGTCTATTGGGCTGGTACTCATGTAGCGGGCCAGGCCACACATGCTCCGGCCGTGCATATCCTCACAAGAGACCAAGCCCCGGCCTCCATCTCCCCTCTTCATGTAGAGCCTGTTGACTGAGGCTTTGGGGTGGTGAAATCCAGACGCAGTCAAGGCTGATCTTGTCACTCGATCTGTGGTCTTGATTTCAGCCTCGGTCCAATTTACGATTCCATAACTATATGTCATAACCGGCAGAGCATACGTATTGATGGCCTTGATCATGTTTCGCGCATTCAGTCCACTGTTAAGAAGCAAATACAATCTCTTTTTGTATTCTGCAGTGAGTTGCGTCTTGAGCTGCGGGTGAGGTATCATGGCTGCTTGCACTACTCCAAGGTACTTGTATGTTTCATTGAGTCGTAGCGACTCTGCAATGGTCTCATCGCCAACCTGGATAGAGCATCCTTCATCTGGTTTTCCTCTCCTGACGTGCAGCACGGCACACTTGGCCGGGTTGAGATTCATGCCGATGTCATCACCAACGCCACACACGGTAGACACGAGGGTAGTCACATCCTTTGTAGTTTTCCCATAGAGTTTAATGTCGTCCATGTACCAAGAGTGATTGATAGACAACTCGGCGTCTCTGCAGCTGACTCTGTATCCCAAAGGCAATCGGTTGAGCTCAAAACTGATTGGGTTTAGCGCCAGGCAAAACAGTAACGGGGATAATGTGTCACCTTGAAATATGCCTCTTCTTATTGAAATGTTGCCGGTAGTGACCCTGCATCTTCCCTGCCCGCATATGTGCATTGTCGTTCTCCAGTTCTGCATGCTACGAGCAATAGTTGTGACCAAAGACGGGTGGAATCGATACATCGTCAAAGCATGTAGAATCCATTCATGCGACACACTATCAAATGCCTTTTTGAAGTCCAGGTATGCCATGACCAGATTTCGCCCTTTCGTATGGGCATCCTCCAGAATCATCTTATCCACCATCAGGTGCTCCTTGCAACCAAGACCAGCTGCTGCACAACCGCGCTGCTCCGTTGCAAGTATTTCATGTTGATTGATGTGCTGCCACATAATCTTCGATATGGCGGCGGTAAAGAGCTTGTACTGTATCGGAAGACACGTAATTGGTCTATAATCTTTGGGCATTGCCGAAGGTGGAGAAGTCTTAGGAAGGAGAGTAGTAGCGCCAGACGTCAACCATCCCGGAATGTCACTGTGGCCATCTATCACCCTCTGGAAGGCTCTCCGAAGGTAAGAGTGCAGGCTTGTCAGCCTCTTCCACCAGTACCCATGCAACTTGTCATGGCCCGGAGCCCTCCACAAGGCTAGTTTGCGCAGGCAGTCAGCCAGGATGTCCTGGGTGATAACTGCGCTACTCTGCACAGGGACGTGTTCTTCATAATATTCTGCTTGCCTTACATACCACTCGCCAGCGGTGAACGGCGCAGGTGTAGACAGAAGATCACTCCAGAATTCGGTGGCTTCACTCGCCTCTGGAAATTGCGGCGTCTCCAATCGATTTGAAGCACCACTAACAGAGTGTGCAGGCTCCCGAAGCGTCCGGTAGAAAGCACGCTCATTCATTTGGAACATTTTGTTGGCTTTTTTGGCCTTTTCATTTTCTCGGTATCGACGCATCCTGGCTGCTAGCGCAAGAAGTCGATCTTTCTTTCCCTGTAGCTTCATTTCCAACTCGTCTGTGTTTCCGACTTCAACTTCATATCTCCTCCAGAAGTCATGATGTTTCTCCGATGGATATCGTAGCATGCTGGTGAGTCGGGAAACATCCGAGCGGAGTTGATCGATTTCCCTTGTCAATCGGATCTGCCACTGCGGCGGATGGTCCTTGTCACTTCCGTTTTGCTTGGCATTGCCAGTCGGATGATTCTGACTGCCTTGGATAGTCGATATGCAAACGCAAGCACCAGCATACACGAGGCAATTGATCTCATGGAGCGACGCCTCACCATCAGGAAATAGCCGGCGACACACAAGCCTGAGCTGAGAGTTGACCATGGCGGTAACACTGTATAATAATTTATTTTGTACATGCTTTTTTGTTGGATTAGGGAGGCATTGTCGCTGTGCCATGTACGCCACGACCTCTGCACGATACCTCTTCTCTAACTCCTCCGTTACATCACTAATCTCCTTGGGCAGCAGCTCATCTTCCAGGTTGTACTGCTCAGCATCAGTGTTTGTGGCGTTTTCTACAGTCGGTAGATTGTATTATTATTATTATTCCGATGGAGAGCAAAGGTTTAATTTATACAAAGAAAAAGACCAAGGAACTACAAGGTACGCTATACTGTCCACTAACACCACCAGTTACTAAACAATCAGCTCATGCGATAACATTGCACGTCATGTGACCGACGGTACTGACGTTCTGCAACTAACTGGCTAACAGCTCTAGCACATCTTGGATGCACACTCCAACAGCCTTCCAACTTGGAAGGTTCTAAGTTATAGGAATAACATAAGGAAGGGAAGGTGAGCGCAATCAAGATAAGAACGAGCTGAAAGTCTCAGCTGTGAAGGACGTTGGCGGATGTTCATGCATGTCGATGACGATACTGGCAAGACCATTGGACAATACGGTCAAACCACGATTCAGGAACACAACGCCACATTCCACACATCTAGTGTGGCTCAAAAGATGCGAAGATCAATAAAAGGGAAAGCTATGCGAACAAGAATCATGAAAAACCGAAAGCCTCAGTAAAACAGCACTGTACTTCGACTATGACAATTTAGGTGGACAATAAGCAGCGGTAACAAGCAGTAGTTTCACACGATGATCGTTTCGCCGTATAGATAAAGACGGCTCATCAGGTGTGCAGGAATGGACTCAGATGGAGAGCCAAGGTTTAATTTATAGAAAGAGAAAGACCAAGGAACTACAAGTTACGCATCCACCTGGTTATCGCCCTCATTTCTGGGGTTGCTCCCCACATTAGCAATGCGTGCACATGCTACGAGATTGAGTTTAATAATAATAATAATAATATTAACTGGTTTTGAGGGAAAGAGACAAACGGGAAAAGTCTGAAGAAAAAATTGACTGTCACCACCAGGACTCGAACCAGGGACCCTCGCTTGTAGCCAGCAATGCTCTAACCACTGAGCTATGGTGTAGTCGTCATCCAAGCAGAGACCGTTCAACGTTTTCTTCAGACTTCGTAACTCACACTTCCTGTGAATCCACACAGGCGGGTGGGACGCAGCCCTCACTGTACCCACACACTTTACGTACAAACTAGCACGCGGGGAGCCCCAAGTCATAAAATATTAACTGGTTTTGAGGGAAAGAGACAAACGGGAAAAGTCTGAAGAAAAAATTGACTGTCACCACCAGGACTCGAACCAGGGACCCTCGCTTGTAGCCAGCGATGCTCTAACCACTGAGCTATGGTGTAGTCGTCATCTAAGCAGAGACCGTTCAACGTTTTCTTCAGACTTCGTTACTCACACTTCCTGTGAATCCACACAGGCCGGTGGGACGCAGCCCTCACTGTACCCACACACTTCACGTACAAACGAGCACGCGGGGAGCCCCAAGTCATAAAATATTAACTGGTTTTGAGGGAAAGAGACAAACGGGAAAAGTCTGAAGAAAAAATTGACTGTCACCACCAGGACAATAATAATAATAATAATAATAATATTAACTGGTTTGAGGGAAAGAGACAAACGGGAAAAGTCTGAAGAAAAAATCGACTGTCACCACCAGGACTCGAACCAGGGACCCTCGCTTGTAGCCAGCGATGCTCTAACCACTGAGCTATGGTGTAGTCGTCATCCAAGCAGAGACCGTTCAACGTTTTCTTCAGACTTCGTAACTCACACTTCCTGTGAATCCACACAGGCGGGTGGGACGCAGCCCTCACTGTACCCACACACTTCACGTACAAACTAGCACGCGGGGAGCCCCAAGTCATAAAATATTAACTGGTTTGAGGGAAAGAGACAAACGGGAAAAGTCTGAAGAAAAAATCGACTGTCACCACCAGGACTCGAACCAGGGACCCTCGCTTGTAGCCAGCGATGCTCTAACCACTGAGCTATGGTGTAGTCGTCATCCAAGCAGAGACCGTTCAACGTTTTCTTCAGACTTCGTAACTCACACTTCCTGTGAATCCACACAGGCGGGTGGGACGCAGCCCTCACTGTACCCACACACTTCACGTACAAACTAGCACGCGGGGAGCCCCAAGTCATAAAATATTAACTGGTTTGAGGGAAAGAGACAAACGGGAAAAGTCTGAAGAAAAAATCGACTGTCACCACCAGGACTCGAACCAGGGACCCTCGCTTGTAGCCAGCGATGCTCTAACCACTGAGCTATGATGTAGTCGTCATCCAAGCAGAGACCGTTCAACGTTTTCTTCAGACTTCGTAACTCACACTTCCTGTGAATCCACACAGGCGGGTGGGACGCAGCCCTCACTGTACCCACACACTTCACGTACAAACTAGCACGCGGGGAGCCCCAAGTCATAAAATATTAACTGGTTTGAGGGAAAGAGACAAACGGGAAAAGTCTGAAGAAAAAATCGACTGTCACCACCAGGACTCGAACCAGGGGCCCTCGCTTGTGGCCAGCGATGCTCTAACCACTGAGCTATGGTGTAGTCGTCATCCAAGCAGAGACCGTTCAACGTTTTCTTCAGACTTCGTAACTCACACTTCCTGTGAATCCACACAGGCGGGTGGGACGCAGCCCTCACTGTACCCACACACTTCACGTACAAACTAGCACGCGGGGAGCCCCAAGTCATAAAATATTAACTGGTTTGAGGGAAAGAGACAAACGGGAAAAGTCTGAAGAAAAAATCGACTGTCACCACCAGGACTCGAACCAGGGACCCTCGCTTGTAGCCAGCGATGCTCTAACCACTGAGCTATGGTGTAGTCGTCATCCAAGCAGAGACCGTTCAACGTTTTCTTCAGACTTCGTAACTCACACTTCCTGTGAATCCACACAGGCGGGTGGGACGCAGCCCTCACTGTACCCACACACTTCACGTACAATAATAATAATAATAATAATAATATTAAGATCGGCAATTATGGACGGCCCCGTATGTCTCATGCTAATTTTGAATATATTGTAATGGGTAGCCGAGTGGTAGGCGCGGTGAAATCAACAAGAATTACTTTTATTCTACTTCTTTCAGGTACACACCTGAGATATAATTATTAGTGAAAGAAGAAACGGCAAAATAACTGACTTTCTCTCCGGTGCACACCTGGAGGTTGAATAGCTCGTTATTATCAAAATCTCATCTTCGAGTTAGCTTTCGTTGCTATCTAATCTAATCTAATCTAATCTTCTTCAAAACAGAAATGCGCAGCCGCTTTTATGCAGCAGACGACGTACGCTTACATACGGAGATACACTAAATATACATCAGGCAAGCTCCGTATTAGTTCCGTACTGCTTCCGTATTGGTCGGGCAGGGATACTACACCCTCCCTTCCTACAGATTATCACGCCCTCGTGGTTTTCAAAAAATTAGTGAAGAGTTATGAACACAGCGTCAACCGGAAGATGGCAAATTATATCGGAAATGATAACGTTTAGAGTAGACAGAAGAAATGAACTGATAACAAATCATAAAGTAGAAGCACACCAGGTTCACACGATCTCACCGGGGTCAAAAGGGGAAAGAACTGTTCTCCAAATAGGACCTGAAAATCCACAGCACTCTTGCTGCACAACGCTGGCACAACCCGCCAGGAACATCGCAGTTCAAAAACCGAACTGAATACACTATAACTATAAGGGGCGTTGTCACACACATTGTCCCACGTTAGCTGGGTAAACCGTGGCTCACCATGATCAGACGCCTACCAAACTAAACTGGATTCACACACTCGCATAAAGGAAGACTGAAAAGTACAGGGAGACTGAAGGAAGACAGGAAAGAAAATGCCATACCTGGAATCAGCGTTAGTAACCACGGCGGCGGCTGGAGCTATGGTGGAGAGCAAGCCAGGTTTTATCTTCATCTTGGTTGAGCCGGTCACTCAGAGCGGCTAGCTCGGCGTCAGACAAATGACCTCCCTCCTCGTCTTGAATCGTGGTCTTCACATTGTCGATAGCATCGCTTTGCGCGACGTAAAGAGTGATGGTCTAGCCAGGAATAGTGTTGACGAAAATCTGCATCCCACCGACGAAGTACCAAGTGAAGAGTGGGCTCCTGCTTCCGACTGCGTGCCGGCGAAAATCAATCGCTGCTGGTCTTGGGGAATACCCTCCTTGTCTTGGGCAGCAGCCTGCCTGTCGTCGTCCTCATCAGCTTCGCCATCACCACCGGTAGTATACATGTAGGTAGCGCGTCGCTTGGAATCGCCATCGGAGTCTCCAGTGAGTGCCGTGCGGAGAGAAGGGTGGTCCACGCTAGCACCCTGACTGTGCTGCAAGCTAATAAGTAGGGCCAAGCCCAGGACGCCAATTGCGTGAGCCTGACTTGCCCAGGACTGAATTAAATCAGTTGAATGTCAAAGGCTGGCCGCTATATCCTCGTGCGTACATCTTCGTAAGTAATACCCTATCATAGGGCTTACAGTAATTGTTTTCTCAATCCTTCCCTGCACTGAAGTGTCGCTGAAGCTGACCCCTCAGGTCGGCGGAGATGCTCCAGTTTCACCACCACGGTTGCGTCTGCAGCCACCTCTACCATGCAGTAGTCTGTTCTCGAGGTTCATAGTTTCGCGTTAACCCCCCCCCCCAAAAAAGACTCGGTGCTTTAAAACTGCCACTACTACGACGGTCGACGGCAATGTCAATTTGAGGTTCTTTATCTGCATAACTAAAGCCCAGTCGGGTTCCTGGTGGGTCCATGCATTGTAATAGAGCGTGCGCTTGGTTTCGATTTGGTGGCTGCTTCTAAGGTTCTTATTCTGGTTTGTTTCGATGTTATCGGATTTCTATAGCTAGTGTGGCTCGGTGGGATTTGTGAGCAAGAGGGGCAATGACCAAAATTTTTCGATACATTAAGTGAAAAAGTTAAAATCATCGTACTAAACGTGAGAAGCAGACCAAAAAGTCCCTCTGCACAATCAGATTGATTATATTATTTGCCGTGAGTCACAGAAACGTCTCTTGAAGAACTGCAGGAGCTACGGCGGGATGGAGACTTATAATACTCAGATCATAGAATTGTAATCGCAAACCTAGAGATATCGAGAGTGTATGGTGTCTTGGGTAGCCTGACGCACAAACGGAGCATAAGCAGACAGCCCAGTGTCAATACACTACGCCTGGCATCAGAGAAAGAAGTACAGCTCGCCTATGCAAAGAAGCTATCAGATTCACTTGCAGAGCCTACTGGGGAGGCAGGAGACGACGTGCAGGAGAACTGGAACGCTATTCAAAAACACATTCACAGTGCAGCAGCAACAACTGTGGGATACGCCAAGAGAAAAACACCAAAAATACGATGATGCAGAACTAGAAGCCCTATCGAAGGAGCAGAGGCAGCTGCGCATACAGCTGACATTTGTCACTGACGACAAGAAGAGAGAATCCCTCAAACCCAAACGTAACCGAATTCAACACAAGGTGCGGAAGCTGTGCCTAGACCGTGCCGAGGAAGAACTGGACCTGAAGGCTAAGGAAGTAGAGAAACTGAAGAACGGCGCACAAATGTTCAAGGCAGTTGCCACAATGCGGAGGCGGCCGGCAGTGACCACGGTAGTGCAGGATAAACACGGCAAACTGGTCGGCAGAGCCCAGGAAGCAGTAGCTATCGTTAAAGAACATTTCCAACACCAGTTTACAGATAAACATGCTTCAGCCATAGAGCCCTTCATCGGTGAGCCTTGACCACTCGATCGGTCTATCACAACTTCCGAGCTCCGAGATAGCTTCAAGAAACTAAACAATGGTAGAGCATGTGGCCCGGATGGTATTGCGGCCGAACTCCTGAAATATGGTGGTGAGAAACTCCTGGAGGCTATGATCCGCCTGTTGAACAGGGTCTTCGAAACCCATCAGCCTCGGCCTAGGCACACTGATTGCTCTTCAAAAACCTAACAAAAAGAAGGGACCACCTGGAAATCTTCGTCCCATAGTGCTTCTAACTGCCCTCAGGAAGGCGGTGTCACTTATCACCCTGAAACGCATCTCACATAGAGTTAATACCTTTCTCAGTGACAACCAGAGTGGATTCCGGGCAGGACGATCAACGGTAGATGCAGTTTGGTGTCACAAATGGCTTGCAGCAACAGTCCAGAAATATAAGTATGTCATTGAAATTCTCGGTATAGACATGTCAAAAGCATTTGACACCATTCAGCGGCACCGACTTCTGGCCGTTTTGGAGACCTTCCTACTTCCGGATGACCTACGTTTGGTAAGGTTGCTCATCGCTAACACGACGCTGAGTTTTCGACTTGGAGGTTTTAAGTCTACCCCTTTCCACACAACAATTGGCACTCCACAGGGAGACTCACTTTCCCCTGTGCTATTTGTAGTCTATCTAGACGCAGCACTGCGCGATGTCCTCGCCACAGCCCCACCTCGCTGTCTTGCAGATAGCACTCTACCAATCGACATCATCTACGCGGACGACACCGATTTTGTCAGTACCTCATCTGCTTGGCTAGCACAGCTTGAACCTCTTGCCGCAACAGTTCTCAGGCAATGGAATCTCCATGTCAACGCAGAGAAGACCGAACACACAAAACTCACCCGGCAGCAGGATCGAGTCTCGGAAGAATGGAGAATGACGAAAAAGTTAGGTTCTCTGATTCGTGACGACGAAGACATCACCAGGCGAAAACAGCTCGCCACAGTGTCCTACAGAGCAATGTACAGTCTTTGGAAGCGGAGAACATTAGTGCGTGAGGAATTGAGACTGAGGCTGTACAACGTGTTCGTGATGCCGGTCCTACTGTACAACAGCGGCACCTGGGCACCCACTTCAGTGGCCGAGGCCCAACTGGATTCGTTTCACCGCAGGCAGTTGCGTAGTCTCATCGGTATTAGGTGGCCACAAACAATAAGCAATGCTGCTCTCTACAAGAGGTGCAAAGCACAACCGATATCTAACTTTGTTCGCCTAGCCAGATGGAGACGCTTTGGCCATATACTGCGCATGCCTGACGGATGTCCTGCTGTGGCGGCTATGATTAACTACTACCAGGTGAAGGAAACAGTGTGGAGGGGACGGCCAAGAACGACTCTGCCTATCGTGCTATCCCGTGACCTGCAGAGAGTAGGGCGGAGGGGACTCAAGACGTTGTCTGATCTCCTCTCCATCCGGGAGATTGCACAGGGCAGAGGGGAGTGGAAGGACCTTTGCGAGGACGTCTGCAAGTCCAATAGTGGCGTCTACGACTAAAACCAAATAATATTGCTCCGAAATATCACAGTACTGCTTTTCATAACTGCTGCGGTAATAGTAATAATTAACATCTTTTTTAAATACTAACAAAATTCCCCTCTCTAAAACGTAGTGCATGGATTAACATTCATATGCCACCATTTTACTGGATTATTCTCAAAACGGAGTCGACAATGCCCTTTATCCTGTGTCTGCGTCCTCTGTTCAATCTGAGCAATGCTGTCATGTGCCCCTTAGCAGGTACGTCTTGTATTGTATTTCTATTTCTGTTGTCATTGCTTTTTTATTTTTATTTTTCATTTCCCAAGTCCATTCAGCACGTGCGAATTTGTGGTCGGTTTACCACCGCTGACAATAGGGAGGTTTCGCTCTACGTAATTACGTATGAATATCCGTATGTCGTACGCGCCGGGGAGCGAGGGCAGCTTTCATACGTAAATCTCTCTACGGAATTCCGTAGGAAAGCTCTTTCCTACGTTGGGTCCTCCGTATCACTTTTTGAAATATTTCTCGGCATTTTCCGCATTTGTCCATGGCAACGTTCAAGCCGCGCGAAACACAAGGTACACACACCGTACACCACGTGCAAAATAAGATGGAAAACGCGGTTTCGGTTCATGGTGCATGCGGTGCACCGGTGGGCGCATGAAGCCAACGCGTCTCCAAAGCAACAACGCATGTTTAGTAGTCGTGGAGAAATCACGTAGAGCGAAACCCAACAGTTCTGTTTTTTACGTATGAAAATTCCGTGCAGTTCCTACGATATTTTCATACGTAATTCCGTAGAGCGAAACCTCCCTATTGACGCGTAAGTGCATAATAATAATAATAATAATAATAATAATAATAATAATAATATTGACTGGTTTGAGGGAAAGAGACAAACGGGAAAAGTCTGAAGAAAAAATTGACTGTCACCACCAGGACTCGAACCAGGGACCCTCGCTTGTAGCCAGCGATGCTCTAACCACTGAGCTATGGTGTAGTCGTCATCCCAGCAGAGGCCGTTCAACATTTTCTTCAGACTTCGTAACTCACACTTCCTGTGAATCCACACAGGCGGGTGGGACGCAGCCCTCACTGTAACCCACACACTTCACGTACAAACTAGCACGCGGGGAGCCCCAAGTCATAAAATATTGACTAGTTTGAGGGAAAGAGACAAACGGGAAAAGTCTGAAGAAAAAATTGACTGTCACCACCAGGACTCGAACCAGGGACCCTCGCTTGTAGCCAGCGATGCTCTAACCACTGAGCTATGGTGTAGTCGTCATCCCAGCAGAGGCCGTTCAACATTTTCTTCAGACTTCGTAACTCACACTTCCTGTGAATCCACACAGGCGGGTGGGACGCAGCCCTCACTGTAACCCACACACTTCACGTACAAACTAGCACGCGGGGAGCCCCAAGTCATAAAATATTGACTGGTTTGAGGGAAAGAGACAAACGGGAAAAGTCTGAAGAAAAAATTGACTGTCACCACCAGGACTCGAACCAGGGACCCTCGCTTGTAGCCAGCGATGCTCTAACCACTGAGCTATGGTGTAGTCGTCATCCCAGCAGAGGCCGTTCAACATTTTCTTCAGACTTCGTAACTCACACTTCCTGTGAATCCACACAGGCGGGTGGGACGCAGCCCTCACTGTAACCCACACACTTCACGTACAAACTAGCACGCGGGGAGCCCCAAGTCATAAAATATTGACTGGTTTGAGGGAAAGAGACAAACGGGAAAAGTCTGAAGAAAAAATTGACTGTCACCACCAGGACTCGAACCAGGGACCCTCGCTTGTAGCCAGCGATGCTCTAACCACTGAGCTATGGTGTAGTCGTCATCCCAGCAGAGGCCGTTCAACATTTTCTTCAGACTTCGTAACTCACACTTCCTGTGAATCCACACAGGCGGGTGGGACGCAGCCCTCACTGTAACCCACACACTTCACGTACAAACTAGCACGCGGGTAAAATAATAATAATAATAATAATAATAAACGTGCACTTTAGCTCCCGGATCTCTGTCTCTCCTTTCCTCTGTATTTCCTTCGTTCTCTCTTTCTCCTTTTCTTCCTTTTCCGATTCCTATTGCATTCTATTCGATGCAGTTTTAAGCAGATAACTATACGTCGAAAATATTTCCGGAAGTATAGCGAAGGTACATGAGCTTTGCCTATTGGTATGAATATGAGTACATGCGGCCGCCTCTCTCATATTTTTGGAGTTCTGCACATTCATCAACACATACTGTAATATTATACCGTGTGCACATTATCATTATGATTATTAAAATATATATTCCCGTACCTATGCAGAAGACGTTACTTCAGTAACGTCTGGCGCTAGCCAGGGTCCACACAGCTTTAATTTGGTATTTGTTTGTGTGTTTGTTTGTGTCACGCCTGGCGCTATCCGTATCTGACGGCAAAAAAGCATAGGATGTTATAAATTGTTCAATTCTCCTTTTTTTTCAGGCATATCCTGGGATTCGAACCCTCACTATCGCCCTACATGCATTCCCACATACACTTCGCATTCATACCCATTCTTCCAAGTTGCTTTACGTTATTATCTTGCGTTTGAAAGCCCTATTTGAATATTGCGGGCAGCTGTATGTGGCCAGCTGTGTTTGATGGTACGGTACGGGAGACGGTGTCGTATTACCCTCGATCATACCTGTCCCGTACCTATCCCCTACCGTACCGTGCCATCAAAGACGGCTGGCCACAATGCATATTTAAATAGGGCTTTCAAATGCAAGATCACAATGTGAAACAACTTGGAAGAATTAGTATGTATGCGAAGTGTATCGGGGTATGCATGCAGGGTTCGCGATAGTGCGGGTTCGAATCCCAGGTTATGTTTAAAAAAGAAAGGAAATTTTTAAAGAATTTATAACACCCCTATGCTTTTTTTTGTCTAGGTCATCAAGGCAAAAAAGCATAGCGTAGGGCCCTGAGCTTCCAAGCTCTCTCGTTAAATTTTGAATAGGGCATTCCCACAGGCCTAAGGCATTCTTATGGGGTACCCTATATGTTTTGTATGGATGAGCGGAAGTCTGATAGCGTGGAGCAAATACGAACAGAAGCAGGGAGCGAATTCCAGCGATCTGCACCTAAGAAGCTTAATGCGTACAGGCCATAGCGGACACATTCGACCATCCCAGGCGTGCCGCTCCCTTCCTGAAAGTAAACCAAACTATTTTAATTCACTTCCTTCCAGTTCTTTTACCTCTCTCCGGTGCCCCCACCCCCCCCTTAAATGGCTGTGCACGGCTGGTCAACATCAAAATAGGGCCAGTAGCATTATTAATAAGAGGGAAACCGCAGATGAAGACGAGCAAAATATGTCCTGGCTTCCTGAAAAGTGGTCACATATAACTTGAAACTGTTAGATACCACTCTTACCTACAGTTACAGAACTATCGACTTATCGTTCGCTGACTTACTGGTAGTTTGATAACGCTTCGCTCTTCATTGAGATATCTACCATTCTCTCTTTTTTCTCCTTATTTTCTCCCCAACCCTCCTTCCCTGTAACATAATAACATATTCGCTGCCTTGTCATTGAGCATTTGTGCTCGTTTGGATTTGCGAATTCAAATAAAGTATACATGCATACATACATACCTGACTGGTGAGGAGGACAAAGACATTTGTATCCTCCTGATACCTGACTGCAAGCTTCATGCGGTCCACACATTGTGCATTCTGGCTTCAGGCTGCACATCGGACCCTGCAGAGTGAACTCACTGCCACATTGGCAGTGGAAGACATTATCAGATGAACTGTTGCAGGTTGGGTATCGGTTGCACGTCTGATAGCGATCCTGAGTGTCACAAGTTGCTTTGGCTTCACAAGAAGATCCAGTAAATATCTTGCCAAAGGGACAGTGACAAAAATAATCCGACGCAGTGGTTTGGAAGTAACATTTTACTGCTGCACCAGAACAAGTATTTACCACTGCAAAGGAGAGAAAGAATGTGAAATAAAAGCTTGTGCAACAAGTTATTACCAGTAGATTTAAAAGGCGCATTGTTGGTGTGAGATTCGGCTATATCGAACTTCCCTTTCAAATTGGTATTACATAAACTTGAGCCTCCCTTGTAAGCTGGGTGATTTGTTGCTTCGCGTCGTCAAGTTACAGTGCGGCGGGTATGTCATTGTCTTGCCAGTTTCGTCATCAACCAGTAACGTTCGGCATTTTTTTCCTGCCGCGGGACCTAGCTCATCCTCCTTTTTTTGCGCTTTCTGTTATTATTATCATTATTATTATGAAATGACATGACCCAAAGGCAATGTGCCTGTCGAAAGGGTTCATTTGATTGAAAGAGCAGTACTACTACTAGTACATGTAGATGTCTGTAAAATGACAAGTAGGGATTGATGAGGAGAGAAATGGGGAAAATCAACTGCAAGGTGGCGGAATTCCGTTGATTGCATAAGCATGGTCAGCTGTAAATTTCCTGAGGGCAGCTTTGAACTTATAGAGCGAGGCTTCCCATGTTAGACTGGGGGTAAACAGTTCCATAGAATAGCAGTTATGTTCGGCCTGCAATCCTCACATGATTCCATTGCGGGACAAGGCAAAGACGGACTACTCACGTTGCGATTAAAATAGCGCTACTTCAATAGCGTCTGGCGCTAACCAGGACCCACACCGCTGAAATTCCCGTAGCTATGCACTAGTCAGGGCCCACCGCTTTCACATTTGATGCGGCGTTTGATTGGTTGGAGTGTGTCTGCTGCTTTCAGGTCAACATGCAGGCTGTTCCATAAGAAGGAAGCCCAACATTTGGTCGACACGACCTGTGGTCAATGATCGGCAGGGACACATCGCCTGTCACACGGCCCCTCGTTGTGCGGGCAACGTGTTCGATCCAGACCTGGAAGAGAGAATTCCAGGAGACTCCTGGCACTTCCTTGGTGATGACGGTAAACTAGGAGGCGGGTTTGGCACTCTGCTCGCTCTATCACAAGGCGGATTCCGAGTTGTAGATAGAGTGAATTTTTTTGCGCTGGTGGATGCTGGATGGTGATGCAACGGATACACCTCTTATTCAGTCTCATAAAAAATTTGCCGTCATTCTTCCGGAAGACCCGGACAAAAAGCGTTGGCTGCATACAGAGCATGAGGCATTATCAGAGCATCGTAGAAGAGGTGTTCCTGCTTGATGTGGGGGCCTAACGAATGCGTTCGTCGAGCTGGATACCCAGGTACTAAACAGTGAATGCTTGTTGCAGAAGGGTACCATGGCAGTTGATAGACAAGTCGACTGTGGTGTGACGGCTCGCTGTGATACCGACGACTTATGTCTTGGCAGTATTGAGAACAGACAATTGGAATGGAGCAGCTCTGCCACAGCCACCATCGCAGACTACAGAGATCGGTTGACGACTGGTGCCACCAACTTACGCAACTCGTTGTCGACGCTTGCTGAGGTAGTCAGCAAACAAAGGCAAGGCATCTGACGCGACGCTGATTGCAAAAAGCTCCAGGATTAGTGTGAGTGAGGGGGGAGGGGGGTTCCCGTTGCCCGGAAACCCTCCAAATGTTCCAAACGTGCAACGTGTTTGGGCATTTTTGGTAGGGCACACGATCGATCTGGCAAGAATGCAAAAATTCAACAGATCGTAATTCAGTTGAATCTCGATCAAATCGAAAGATCCATAAGTCCAAGTCGAAGAGAACACCCTCAGCTGTCGGTAGGCATCGTGACTTGAGCATTGAGAATTTGAGACTTTTCTCTACGCTGACTTGCACAAATTTACACGGGTTTCACTTGTGATATTCTCAAGAGTACACAGAAAAGATCGAAACTCTGCAATCGAGAAAAACGAAATAGCTACAGCAGGTTACCATCAGTACATTTGAGGCATTTTTCGCACCACCGACGCACGTTGGATATACACTGTCAACAGTATTGACGATCATGGTTGACCTCATTCTCTTCCTCTCCCCGATACGTTTCCAGGAGGCCCGAGATTATGAAGATTGAGTGATTGGAACTGAAGGTATGATCCATGGAACACGAAAAAATGCAGGATTTCGAACATTTCCTGTTGCTGATAAATATAGTGGTAAAGACACACCTGGCAATATGGCGGTAAACACACGCCTGCCCACACACGCTCTCTAGGCTGCAAAGTTCTGGCACAGAGCTCTCCTTCTCACCACCACCACCATCAGTTCGCGCCTGGCGCCTGGTCGATGCATGGCTGGCGGTATCCGGCATAGCAGGCTGGTACATCAAGTAGCGCATGGCACATAGATGATGACACAGCAACGACATAGCTCGATTGCGACGTACGTTTCGTCCCCGCTGGACTCATCAGGCAATCTTCTTCTTGGATGTCTTTATACGGAGCTTGATTCGGGAGAATGAAGTTGAAGTCACCACTGCAGCTGTACTTATGGTTGATAAATATGGTGGTAAAGACACACCCGGCAATATGGCGGTAAACACACGCCTGCCCACACACGCTCTCTAGGCTGCAAAGTTCAGGCACAGAGCTCTCCTTCTCACCACCACCACCATCAGTTCGCGCCTGGCGCCTGGTCGATGCATGGCTGGTGGTATCCGGCAAAGCAGGCTGGTACATCAAGTAGCACATGGCACATAGATGATGACACAGGAACGGCATAGTTTCGTTTGCGACGTACGTTTCGCCCCGCTGGACTCATCAGGCAATCTTCTTCTTGGATGTCTTCATACGGAGCTTGACGCGGGAGTCATTAGGCAATCTTCCTCTTGGATGTCTTCATACGGAGCTTGACTCGGGATACCATATTTATCCACCGTAAGTACAGCTGCAGTGGTGTCTTCAACTTCATTCTCCCGAGTCAAGCTACTGTCCTTATGGTTGATAAATAATATGGTGTCCCGAGTCAAGCTCCGTATGAAGCTCCGTACGAAACGTACGTCGCCATCGAGCTATGGCGTTGCTGTGTCATCATCTATGTGCTGATGGTGGTGGTGGTGAGAAGGAGAGCTCTGTGTCTTCAACTTCATTTTCCTGTTTCTCTTAAAAAGGGTTAAACCCTTTCGGATGTAAAGGTAAGATTAATTTTATAGAAGAACAAAAAGGACCGGGGAACTGCAAGTTAAGCAATAATGTCCAGTAACACCACCAGTTACTAAACAATCAGCTCATGGGATAACATTGCACGACACTGACCGACGGTACTGACGTTCTACAGGTAACTGACTAAGAGCACTTACACATCTTGGATGTGCACTCCAACAGCGTTCCAACTTGGAAGGTTCCAAGTTATAGAAATACCATAAGGAGGAGAAGTTGAGCGCAACCAGAATAAGCACATTCCACACAACTCGTGTGGCTCAAAAGATGTGAAGATCAATCCACAAGTTACTAAACTTTAGTAACTTGTGGTGTTAGTGGACATTATAGCGTAACCTGTAGTTCCTCCGTCCTTTTTGTTCTTCCAAAAATTAAAACTCATTGGTTGCGATTCGGTTGGAAACCCCCTAGAGGTGACCCAACGCCAGAGAGACACCAAGCCTGGATGACTGACCGGTGTCTACAACTTCTGCAAGTTTCTCCCAGAAGGACTCGGCCTCGCTGGGAGGATGATAGACAATTCCCAGCATAACCGGACTACCTCGATCTTGCACAGACAACAGAAGCATTTTTAGGTCGTGTCGGACAAATGTGTTCATTCTTGGCGCATGTCGTGAACTCCGAATGTAACATAAAACTGGGTATTTTCACTAAACTGTCCGGTATATCTGAAGTGAGAAACGTCTCAGCAAGGCTTACCAGATAAATAAGCCTTTTTACAAAATTTAGTATGCACTGCTCTTTACGTTATTTTCTCTCTAGGCGAGTCGCAACTCCTGTTTTGAGTTGGTTTTCTTTTCTCTTTTTCTTTCCCTACTAGTTGCTGTTACACTCACTGATCCTTGTGCACATATATACAGCATTCCCTCACTAGTGGGACCATTGTTATTAGACTAGGGCCTGTTTTGGACTTCCCACTGTAAATATAGAATACAAACAAACAACAAGGCATATTATGAGTTAGCACTAGATTATTGAACTTCTTCTAACATTGAACAGTAGTCTTATCCATTGTTTGACCTTACTTTGAGAGATCTTGTTCTTTACTGCTGAGGAGGCGTGAAAACCTTGCAATTGACTCCTTACACTTGCCAACGGACACAGATTGTTTGTGGAACGTGCAAGCTTGTTGTCACCGATAAATCTGAATACGGCGACAGAATGTACAAAGTGGCAGAAAAGGACAGAGATTCTGCAATGCAGTCTAGCCTGAGGATTACATGATAATGAGACTCAGAGTAGCAGCAAACAAACGCCTTTTTGTCATGTGTAATACACTTTGCCTCCGTTGTGTTGAGCACTCTCAGTACATTGAATGCATATTCTGGTGTATGAGGTCTATTACAAAACACAGGAATTGATCCATCTTGAATGGACCCTCTGGCCTCTGAGATTCCAATCTAGGCCAGATCAATGTCCTGGCGATCACTTCCAAACCCCAAATCTCCCAGCAAGGAAAGAGTTGTGGAATGGTCAATGTTTGAGAAACAGAGGATACCAGTTTCAAGTCGTACTTGGAAGAAAATAGATTTTTTATTCTTTGCTATAATACCCAACAGTTTACTGGGAACTCGTAGCCTGGAAGAAGGGCGACATGGATGAATCGGATAGGATTTTCTTTCTTTGAAACTCTAGTTTGGGGGAGCTGCATCTGCGGCGAGGATGGTGGCAATTCTACAATTCGGTAATCTTGGTCAAAACGAGTCTCACAGCGACCATGATACTTCATCACGCAACTTCAAAGAATAACTTTCAAGTATGGTTTCCAATGGTATACTATCCCCATTTTTATGAAGCCTTGCTGAGAAAATGGCAGTTAAAACACACGCCAGTCGCGATCTGTACAATTTGTATATCCTAGTTTTACTTTGAATTCCTCAACTTTGTGCGATTTTAGGATGCACATGTGGGCAAAGAAATTTGCATGGCGTTAGACGGAAATTTCTGGTGCCAATCTTCCTCTGGGATTTTTTTAATTTTTGGACTTGGATGACGAGCTAAGGATAAATTTATAGAAACGAAAAGGGACCAAGGAACTACAAGTTACGCTATAATGTTCACTAACACCACCAGAGTCTATGGGTGCAATGTGTGGATTTCGTTGAAAAATCATGAAGAGCAAAGTGCATCCGTGTGGCGGCAATCTGTGGCCCGATTTCGCCTGCAGTGCCTCATGATGATGTTGTTCTACCTGGGGAGGCAGAGCCGGCTCTTCCTGTGATATTTCAGAGGCTAACCCCCGAGGTGATCAAAAAGCTCAGCCGACAAATGAAAGGCTCGTCTGGCCCCTCGGGCCTCGATTCGGACGCCTGGTGCAGGATGACAACCTGCTACAGGGAAGCCTTGGATCGTCTTTGCTGTGCTCTGGCTGCGGCTGCAAGGTGCCTGTGCACGGAGACTCTCGAGGCTGATGCTATGATTGGCTTCACCTCGGCACGCCTCATACCCCTAGATAAGAAACCTGGTGTTCGCCCAATTGCCGTTGGGGAGGTCTGCCGACGTTTAATCTGCCGCGCGATCATGACTGTTGTGGAGAGCGACGTAAGAAGAGTGACGGCCCCATTGCCCCATTGCAGACGTGTGTGGGTGTGCCACCTGCATGCGAGGCCGCGGTTCACACCATGTCAGCCTTGTTTGCACGCCCAATGGTGGAAGGCGTTCTGATGGTGGATGAGTCAAATGCGTTTAACAGTCTAAACAGACAAGTCGCTCTACACAACTTGCCTCGTCCGTGTCCAGCGTTGGCAAGAGTATTCGTGAACACCTATTCCAGCCCAATTCGCCTTTTTGTGAGCGGTGGAGGCAAAGTGTTGTCGGCCGAAGGAACCTGCCAGGGAGATCCGCTTGCTATGGCTATATACGCAGTCGCCATCAGCCCCCTAGTCAAGAATCTGGCCCAGGTATGCCCTAATTTCACGCAGTTGTGGTATGCAGATGATGATTCGGCAGCTGACTGGCTCCAGCCCCTGCGTACATATTGGGATGAGCTGAAGGCGGTAGGACCTGGATATGGGTACCATCCAAACCCATCCAAGACCGTGCTGGTTGTTAAGGCTGATGTACTTGACAGAGCAAGAGACATCTTTGGAGGAACGGGCATCAGAGTCACATGTTCTGGATTCCGGTACCTGGGCGGCGGAATAGGCACCCGAAAATTCTGCCATGGATATCTGTCGGAGTTGGCAGGGAAATGGGCTGATGAACTGCGGGTCCTGGCGGTGATGGCCAAGACTCAGCCTCACGCTGCCTACACCGAAACACTAGAGGCTCATCGAGCAGGTGCAAGTACCATCTGCAGGCGATGGCATGCCCCAGCGACATCATTACCAGCGTGGATGACGTGCTAAATACCGTCCTGCTGCCGACTCTCCTTGGGCACAATGTCTCGGGTTCGGGGTCCTTCCGCGAGCTCTTGGCCATGGCAGTTCGTTTTGGTGGTCTGGCCATTCCCGTTCTTAGCTCCATGGCGCGACAAGAGCACGATGCTTCCATCAGGACCACAGCACCGCTGATCCGGCTTGAGCTGCCGGGTTACGCTGCTCCGACAACTCAAGTACCTGCGCTTGCTGGTGCCAGCACCCCGGACGAAGCCCGCTTTGTGACGGCCCCGAGCCGGCAGGCCGGTGATTTCCCCTGCTGCATTGAATTCAAGCGCGCAGCCCCCGGTGTTGTTGCCGCATTGACAGCGGTCCCGGATTCAGCGATTGTCCCCGTTGAGGCTGATCCGGTCATGGACGCCATTGGCGCAGTGCGCGAAACTGCCCGCCAGCTCCGGTCTGTGCAGATGAGGGAACATGAGGATCAATCCCGGAACCTTCATGGCACCGTATCACCACAACAGCAGTTGCTTCTGGAGACGGCTGGTGAAAAAGGAGTCTCCAGCTGGCTCACAACACCTCCTTCCCTCATGCACAGAGTAACAATTCTGAACAAAGCCGATTTCCGTGATGCACTGTGCCTGCGTTACGGTCTTTCTTTGGATGGCCTCCCCAGTACCTGTGTGTGTGGGGCTGCCCTCACCACGGATCATGCTTTAGCGTGCCCATGTGGGGGGATACCCCATCGCTCGCCATAATGAGATTCGAGATCTCCTGGCAGAGGTGATGCGAGAGGTGGTGAAGGTTGTGGAGACTGAGCCGACTCTGCTCCCATATGAGGGAGAGGATTTGCCAGGCCGTTCAGCCAACCGGTCGGCAGGAGCACGCCTGGATATTCGGGCTCGGGGCTTTTGGTCGAGCCAGCACGATGCTTTCTTTGATGTACGGGTCACTCACCCCAAAGCTTCCCTGCTGTCTCGTTCGGAAGTCCTGAGTCAGCTCCAGGCGCATGAAAAGGCAAAAAGAACATACTGTGACAGAGTGAACAGAGTGGATCGTAGAAACTTCACGCCTCTCGTTTTCAGTACCTCCGGCATGTGCGGTAAAGAGACGACATTGTGTTTGAAGGCACTGTCATCGCAACTGGTGGAGAAGCATAGCGAGCTTGCCTACTCCGTGGTGATGGGTGAGCTTCGGAGCCTCCTGTCGTTTACCCTGCTCCGTTGGGCCATAACATGCTTCCGCGGTTGCAGGGGTTCGTATGGCCGCAGGCAAGACCACGGCTTCTTGCACCGCTGCCTGTGCAGGTCACTGGCCTAGACGGTATTAAACGTGTTTTAATTGTCTGATTGTTTCTTTATAATTATGCGTTGCTTGCTTACTTGTAGTTTGTCTCCTGCAACCATGTTTCCGCATTGTTAGTGCTTACGTTTGGTGATTTCGTTGCAGCGTGACCGCCAACTGCCATCTTCTCAGATTTGTGTTGGGTTTTAGTTCCCGTTACGGCAACAAAGAATTGGATTGAGTTTTTTCTTTCTTCAGATTCTTGACGTTTTGTTCATTTATTATTTTATTATTTTTTATATTGAGATTTTCTGTCATAATATAATGTAAGCAAATTTGCTTTGCCCGTACAAGAGTCTTGTTACATTTCGCTCAAAACGGATTCGCGGTGCTCTTCATGTTTTTTCAAAGAAATCCACAGATTGCGCCTACAGATGATGTCCCTCATGGATTCGCTATGCTCCTGGTCTTTTTTACCACGGAACTCGAACCACAAGTTGCGCCCCACTCAGTAGGCACCGGCGGATTATGCCGGCATAATTATTGGGATAATTTGGTGGTTGAAAATTTGGAGGATAATTTGGCATCCTCGCGGAGGTAGGAGCATAACTACACCATTATACCACAGTTCTAGTAGGTAGGCTATACAATTGTGCACAATGCACATGATCATTGCTGGTGGTTTGCATGGTAAAGGGTTCGGAAATCATGCAGATAGTGTTTTCAGTGAAAGCCAGGGTAGAAATCATGGCAATACAGTATTGTATACTCGAACTCTTCTTCTTCAAAGTTCTTTCTCACACTGACACAGTACATGTAGCAGAAGATGCGAGTGAATCAGCCTTCATCAGGTATCTCGGGGCGGACGAGATAGTGGCGGGTAGTTCGCAAAACTCCGTTTACATTACATTTGTACATTATGCATGTTACGAAGTCAATATAACTGCAGGCTATCGATATTGCTGGAAATTGATGTATAGTTGATGTTCAGTCATGATGGAAGGAGAAGTTGAGCTACGGGAGAGATGAGCTGATTATTCGCAGGGTGAGGGTGACATCGGTTGGACGAGTATGATGATTACGAAGACCGTGAGTTGAACATGATAATTTGCAAAGGTAACTCAAACCAATTTGGCAATGAAATAATATTTTTCCTGAAGTACAACTGAAATCAAGTGATGAATAGAAGAAGTAATGTTTTCTCTTTTCTATGTTGATCTATAACATGCATGGACACCTTGATATGGGGATACTCATGTATTTTGTTGTACTTATGGCCACTTGCAACTTGCAAGTACGAAAAAAGCACAATTTCCGAACTTTGAGGCTCCATAAGTACAACAAAGTGAATATAATATCGCCGTGTGCCAAAGCATAATATGAGGATTTTATGAGCATAATGCGAGAATCCTTGAAAGCATAATTCCATGATTTCGCGAGCATAATCCGCCGGAGCCTTGGCCCCACACGTATTCGCTGTGCTCTCCATGATTTTCAACGCAATACACAGATTGCACCCGCAGACTGCGCCCCACATGAAGTCGCTGTGCTCTTCAGATTTTGAGAGAAATCCACAGATTGCACGAACCACACACTTACTTGAGGGTGCTCGCAAAAGTCTCCTAGAAGGTCAGAAACGCGGTTGTACCGTGACTGGGCGGCGTAATCTGGGAATTCTCAGATTGCGCAAATTCTCAGATTGCGCGGAACAATATCATACGAGTATAACTCAGAACCTTCCAAGTTGGAAGGCTGTTGGAGTGCGAATCCACTATATGCTAAAGCTTTTACCTAGTTAGTTGTAGAACGTCAGTATCGTCGGTCAGTGTCGTGCAATGTTATCGCATGAGCTGATTGTTTAGTAACTGGTGGTGTTGGCCATTATAGGGTAACTTGTAGTTCATTGGTTCTTTTTCGTTACTATAAATGTATCCTTGGCTCTCTATCCGAATCCATTCTTGCACACCTGATGAGCCGTCTTTATCTATATGGCGAAATGATCTTCTTGTGAAACTGTGGCTTGTTACCACTGCTTATTGTCCATCTAAGTTGTCATAGTCGAAGGACAGTGCTGTTTTACTGAGGCGCTCGGGTTTGCATGAATCTTGTCCGCGTAGCCTACCCTACTATTGATCTTCGCATCTTTGAGCCACACAAGTTGTGTGGAATGTTTCTTTGCGTCCTGGAATCGAGGTTAGACTGTATTGTAAAATGGTCCTGCCAGTATCGTCATCGACATGCATGAGCATCCGCCAACGTCCTTCACAGCTGAGATTTTCAGCTCGTGCTTGTCTTGGTGGTGCTCACCTGCCCCTCCTATGTTATTATATAAACTTAGAACCTTCCAAATTGGAAACAGTTGGAGGACCCATCCAAGATATGCTAGAGCTGTTAGCCAGTTAGTTGTACAACATCATTACCGCGGTCAGTGTCGTTCAATGTTATCAGATGAACTGATGTTTAGTAACTGGTGGTGTCAGGGGACATTTTAGCGTAACTTGAAGTTCCTTGATCCTTTTTCCTTTTTCTTTTTATTCCCCTTTCGGTATCTTTCTAGCTATCGGAAAAGTTGTGCGAGATTACGTCTCTGTCTTTCAACAACAAATTGGCTCCTTCCTATATACACATATAAGAGATGCCCGCGGTAGGCGTCAGCCTTTAGGTAATCCTGAAATAAAGATTATTATATTATTATATTATGTCGGCTTGGGAAATATGAGTTCTGCTGAGTGGTTGAAACATTTTCCGATTCAAATACTTACAGGTGTGCCAGATGAGCGTTCTTTGAAAATAAATTTCGAGGAAGGAACTGGATTTCATTGGATGCGAGTCCACTGAAAGGTAAAAAGACAACAAAGTATTTTAAAAGAAGCACGTGAATGAACTGCGGGGAGATAAAAGTGTTAGTACTAACATAGGAGTGAAATCAACAGAGTAAGAACGGCCTACAATTCTTAAACCCTGTTTTGTATTCAAATCATTTTTCTGAATATAGTATAAACGTTTCTTCATCGCGGCATTACGCAAACCTACATGTCTTTGTGTATATACAGAAGTCTTGCTTGATAGTTTAACATGTTTTTCGATTTTGACAGCATGTTACAAGGCGAGGACGCGTAGTTCTCCTGACTACAACCATAACCCGGTTGGCAGAGCCAGACGTGATCCCTGCAGCGCAGTTGTAGTTGACGTTGATTTAGGGACTTTGGCAAGTTTGAGTCTTGTCAAGTAGCCGGGTAGGATTCAGTACTAGAGTGTAAGATTTGGTATGTGTGTGTGTGTGTGTGTGTGCGTGTGTGTGTGAGTGTAAGAGTTGGTATGTGTGTGTGCGTGCGCGCGTGTGTGTGTGTGCACGCGTGTGTGCATGCGTGTGTGTGGGTGTGGATGCGTATGTGTATGCATGTATGTGTGTGCGTAACACAATGATGTTTTAAAGGGCAACTCCCGTCCAAAATCACCCCCATTTTTATTACGGAATCCATTAGAGTATGTCGTAAGTGGTAGAATGGCGAAAACCGGAAGCTTCTACGACAAGGATAACATTCCTAAATTACCAATTGCAATTTTCCATATTTGGCACGAGGGGCCCCGCCTACCCTGTGATTAGGGTGTGCGGATAATGCTCGAAAAGGTGGCAGATTCTGCTCGAAAAGCAGTGAAATTGGCAGAACCATACAAACCTTATGTATACAAACCTTATGGCGGGCAATTCCTCGAATTCTGCTCCATTTCTTTATCCACATACCAAACATGCATGAAACTTACCAGAAAAAGTACCGAATTCTGCCAATTTTCCTGCCGGCATTATCCGCATATGCCTACCCTGTGACGTAAAGCGTTCTCAGTCCGGTCCATGATCCACTCAGATGAAATTTTCCAATAATTGAAGCAAAAATGAAAAGTCCTTGGCCATTACATTTTTTTGATTGTTGAAGTGCTTGTTGTTCTGTGCCATGCCCGATTTATTGTCACGACTCGCTGCTGCGTCTCTGGATGCGACAATGACACGAAGAAAGAGGCCCCTGCCCGCCTGTCGTAGCATGGATTTGTGCAATTGGCAATATAGGTATGTTATCCTTGTCGTAGAAGCTTCCGGTTTTCGCCATTCTACCACTTACGACATACTCTAATGGATTCCGCAATAAAATGGGGGTGATTTTGGACCGGAGTTCCCCTTTAAAGGGGAACTTCACACTCGGATTTCGCATCTTCTTTCTGTTTGTCCATGGAAGAATAGGGTATTTGCTGCCATCATGGCTTCTGGCTGTGTTGTTGGCTACTATAATCGTACTGGCAACCCCCTGGGATGAACCTGCACCAATTTCCGAAGGATTGTGCTTGGCACAGGCCGAGCAGTGTACCATAGCAGCTATCAAGCGACATACATGTAATTATTTGCTTGACAATTTCGGGACTACAATGTAAATCCTTCGCGTGTGTTCCAGCCATTTGGCAGAGGAGGATTTTCAGGAGGAATATTATGCACTCTTCCGATCCGGACGCTGGTGGATGAAACTGTGGTGTGTCCTTTTTTCGCACGCCACACTGTGAAGCGTCAGTCGAAAAGCGGAGGTGAGTGCAATATTTCAAAAACACTAGCTACTGTATGTAGTTCTTTCTTTTCCAAAGCATTTGTAGAATTGTTTTGGACTAGATCACTACGAAATGTGAAGCTTTCCGAAACCGGCCTGATGACAGGTAGACGGCAGTAGATCTACTGTTTTCCTAGGTTATACTGCTTGCGATCGATGAACCTGTCTGCGATTGCTGTTCTTGATTTTACAGGAAGAAGATCAAGAGCGGCTGTACCATCGGTCGCTGTGACTCACTGATGAGCTACGACCACAGCAGCACGTACCACCTCACATGCTGCCGGACGCAGCAAAAGCGAAGCACCCTAAGCGGGGAAGACCACGCAAGAACCCGCTCCCTCTACCACCGACACAGCCAGAGCAAGTCGAACACATGGTGCAGAGGAAGAGTGGTGGATCACTAGGCCAACCGAATGTGCCTTCTCCACCGTTGCCCTTGCCGCCAGCGGAGCCACCACCAGTGCCGTTGGTGGTTGGGGTTGGGGTAGAGTCGGAAACAACGACAGTACCGCCAATCACAGAAATTGATCCCATTTCTTTGACACAGTATCCGGTTGTGCGGACACCGCAGCACCCTCCGGCGCTTGATCCGTGGGTCCAGGGACCACGTAGGTCGACCGCCAATTATTCAACCAAAATATATGCTAGGAATGGCCAAGGCCCATGCGGAGCATCGAAGGAGAACAGAAGCCTGAAGCTAAACGGAACACAATCTCGGGACGTAGATGAGGTAAGAAAAGTCGCACGGGACACACGTAGGAAGGAGAACACGGATGGTATGAGACGACTGACTGGTGGTGAATGTGAGTTGGGTAATGATGCGGCGGATGACGAAGATACAGATGACGACGAGGCGGATGATGACGAGGCGGATGACGATGAGACGGCTGGTGGTGATGGTGATAAAACGGACGAGGAGGAGTCAGATGGCAGGGAAGGTAATGGAGCTGATGAGGGTGAAATTCGTAAGAAGTCAAGAACATTCATTGAGTTTTTGTATTCATTGCTGTCTGATGATCGCCACAGGCGTGAAACTTTGAGTCACAGCCAACCCAACCTCCGTATCCCATTCTATTCTTTTTGTAAGAAGTCAGCTGTGTACTTGCATTTGTTATCTCGTCCCGATTGTTTGAGTGTGTATGATGATTCCCACTTCTCTGTACTGTGTCGTGCCCGTTATGTCCAGCAGTTGAAGGTCCTTGAAGCTGTTTGTATTCGTACGCATAAGCCCGATTTGTGTAAGCAAAAAGAACATGTTGTAGCACTTAGGTTATTTTCGTTAGTTTGCACCCCGTGTTCATGAGTTGTTTCTGCACTGTTCATGCCCATTTGTCACTCTTGCTTTTTTTTTATCTTAGCCCTCACTTTTTGTAATACTTACGCGTCATGTGTCACACGTCTTTGGATTTTTAACCTTTGTTTTTCCCTTGATCACTTTTAGTTCCGTATTTCCACTGATGATCGGAGCTTGAAAATCGATTCTGGAAACACACAATCTTAAACCTGGAACAAATTGTCATGTTGCGTGGTGGTGTCTGCGGCATTCATACTTTTCATACTTGCAAGTAGCTATCATCTATTCTGTGTTATCCTTTATGTCATTCTCTCCCCTTGCGGGAGGGACATGGAATGACAAGTAGTAGATGCATTGCCGTTAGTGATCCTAAGGGATGTGTGCGTATGCAACCAAGTGCATGAGTGCGCGCATGTGCGCGTGAACGAGCATGTGCACAGGCACTTGTATGCTTATGCACTCGTGTGCGCACGCGCTTGTGAAATTGCGTGTCTGCGTGCGTGAGCATGTGTGACTACTATACTAGGTGCCCACCAAGGTGAGCACATGTGCGTGTGTCTGTGTGGAACGCAGGCGGATATTTGCACACATGTTAGAATAATAATCAACAAGAACAGAGAGCTGTTCCGGTAATGCAGTCATGAAACACCACAGTAGGGCAAAACGCACTCAATATGCTACTGTGCTGCTGCTGCTAGAGTGCACAGCGTAATTGTTGGTACACAGCTACGTGAAATACAACATTCTGTAAGGACTAAGTGATTATGCAAAAGGTGAGAATGTATTTCGCTACAATACGAATTCAGGTGCAGTCAACTTATGTGAGATACAGCAGAAGTGAACGGATACACATTGCACGACTTGCACGGAGATAATGCTAGCCATGTTACGCAGCAAACTCCATGGACAGGAGTGCGAGTGAGGAGACTATTGATCTGAGTACTGTGTGAATACAAAATTTCACACAATTTACGATATGAAGAGAACGATTCGATTTGTGAGCATTACGAAGGACTATACTGTGAAAACACTTACTGATTGGGTTGTCTGAGTTGCTTTGGCTGCCGCTTCATTTCGAAATAGCCCAGCCAACCGTTCGGCAGATGTTGCTGATGGAGAGCGACTTCTCCAATTGCAGTCATTTCTGCTTCATCCACATTTACAGCCCGAATGGAAGCCACCGCTTGCGCTGCCATGTCCTTTCCTGAAAATTTCGGCTCATGCCCGAAGCCAAACATTTTCAGCTCAGGCTCTGAGCTTTCAAGCTCGTCTGATAGGTCGGAATCGCTCATGGTGAGGACGTCTTTGTCAGAACTATTCCTTTCACATACCAAAATACCTGTACTTCTGAGCTTGGCCCAAGCAGGCTAGTCTCAATGACGAAGAAGGGCGTTTTGGGGGTGCGTCGCGGCCGCATGACGTCATGGCGCGTCCCCCGAAAATACAATTTAAACCGAAGATATCTCAGGAACGCTTGGTCGGATCGAAGTGGAACCTTCACCATTCGACTCAGCGTCCAAAACTCTACGGACCATGAAGTTTTGATTTTTGGGTGTAGTTCCCCTTTAACCTTTATCACGTGTGGCATAGTTTCATTCTACTTCGTGTAGTTCGATACACATGTAACTCAACATTACCGGTTTCTCTCCTCAGTTGTTATGATGGCTCCGTGATCGACGGGCTTTTGGTTGAGATCATTGAGTTTGCGGAGAAGAGAATTGCGTGAAATTGGGCGCACGTGATCTGGGTGGCGTGAATTATCTACTACTGATGTGATATCAGTGATATCACCACTGAGCAATCTAACTTATACCTACATGTACTCGCAATATCTTTTTCCTGCGCCAGACGGGTTGCATGGTTCATGTTTTTGAGTAGTATGCATAAATTATGATGAAGTGTTTGTTCACCTTTCTCTTTGCCCTTTTTTCTTCGTCGCTTCTCTTTACTCCCCTTCTCTTCTGGTATCATGTCTACCATTGGGTGTGGCCCAAACGAGGGCTAGGCTGACGCCGATTCCAACGCGAAAGGGCTGATGATGATGATCGTGATGATCATGATGAGGATGATGAGATCACTTCATTAGGTAAATTAAATGATGAAGTGTAACATGTATTACAAGTACGTTGTTCACATGTGTATCAGCATCGCGGTGATCAGAGTAACATTGATACGGTTTTTGAGTGCAACGAGAAATGAGTTGGATGTTGATGAAATGAGAACTACATACGCACATGATCAAGCTTTGCCCATGTACTTACAGTTTTTCAAGACTTGTTGCATTTTCAAACACCTTAGCATCCAGCCACGTCAGACTGCATCGGTCTAGGGTCCTACAGCGCGAAATCACAAAAAGGTAGACCCACCATTTGGCAAATCAAATTTCTTTCTCGATATTGAGTGTTTCGGGTGTTTGGGTCATCATTACTTGACTATTAAAAAATATTATATTTCACGTTTCGCGTGAGATTCAGCTGGAAACCGAGTTTTCCGCATCCGTAGGAGGAACGCCACCAGTAATTTGAGGGGACGATCCAACAGAGACTATCATGAATAGATTTATCTGTAAATTTTCAAGTTCAATTTTTTTTCTTTAAAAAATAATTCGGTTTTGCATTTTCACAATCGACGAGGAGACAATATTCGTAAAGTGGCAATAAATAAGATGAATTGTGCACTCATAACAACAGCAAAAATGAAGAAAGTCAAGTTCCATAACGTTTTCTTGTGACTGTGATCAGTTTATGTGACGGCGTTCCACTAAGGACAGTCACAAGAAAACGTTATGGAACTTGACTTTCTTCATTTTTGCTGGTGTTACGAGTGCACAATTTATCTTATTTATTGCCATTTTGCATTTTCGTTTGTTATTGTGCCAGGCCTGTGATATCATGTAAAGATCCATCAAACCGACTCGATCTGCCTCATGGAAGCATTACCAGGCTAGGGATAGTTAGCAGATCGACGACACAAGCCTGACCAATCCGCTTACAAGGGTGCTGTCGAAGAGAAAACTCTCAGCGTGCCGAAGAACCCGTCCGCGACGCACTACGATCAACAGTTCCTGAGATAAATCGCTCGTACGTTCAGCCGCGATCGCGGCATCTTGAAAAGCGTGGAGTGCAACGGGAAAGTTGAGAACTTTGAGACTTTTCCTCACGCGGAGTGACTCAATTTTGTGTGGGTTTCACGGGTAGTATTTCCAAGAGTCCACAGTGAAAAAATCAAAACTCTGCGATTGAGAAAAATGAAATGGCTGGAGCAGGAAGAAATTGCACGCATTGCAAGCCATTTTCGCTATTTCGCTGCTCTCTGCCGTTGGAGATATGGCGTTATGGTCACCATCCGTGTCGTCAATCTCTTCCTCTCGCGGAGACCGTTCCAGGAGGCCCAAGATTGTGGAGATTGTGTGAGCAGAACTAAAGTGAGGTCCCAAAGAACATAAAATATACAGAATTTTGAAAGGTCCAATCGGCTCACAAAGGGCTAATTCTGCAGTAAAACCATGATAAACTGAGTACTGAGCTATGAGCTTGAAACGGAGATAAATATTTCGCAAGGAGAGGTAGAAAACAATGCCAGCCGTCTTGATTTTGTTTACCCCATCACATGTGCATTCACCGGCATTCATGATACATGGAAAGTTTTGAAACCCAAGCCGATTTTGAATTTTATGACGTCATTCACTATCCTGTTTTCCCACAATTGTCACTTGGGTTACGAGCATTAAATTTTAGAACGAGCGTTTAAATAGCACATTAGAGCTTGTGGTAATGTAGGTTAACACATTGCACAAACCACCACTTCACACGCGCTCCAGCGGCTTCCAAAGAGCCCGCAGATCCCACGCTATTCATTGATGCATGTCAAGTAACACGCACATGCACGCTGCGGTGGCATGTAACATGCGAACGCCGGAACTCACCTGAACTCGCCAGCAAAAAAGACATATGCGGCTGCAGCACACATCGGAGCTTGAACCCGTAACGCATACACCATAATTCGCGCTGGCCACATTGCTACTTCATATTTGCTTTGCTTGCGTCGTGAGAAGAACACCGGTTTGTTCCTTTCTCACCCACCCACCTCTTCCCATCTATGAATAATATTGATATCCTTGATTCAACACAGGTATCATAATTCATACAAGACGAAAATAAATAGGAGTGCTGGGCCAGCTATCTCCTCTCATCTGGCAATTATCACGGCCTTCGGCCATCACACTCGTACTCCCACACTCCTGCCTCCTAACGGGCATTGCACTTCGTGCGTGGGCCGTCCACACTCCGTCCATTTCATGGGCGCCCATCTCATGGGCTGCACTTTGTGCGTGGACATACATAAGCACTATCATACAGGCTATCCACACTCCGCCCAGTTCATGGGCGCCCATTTCATGGGCTGCACCTCGTGCGTGGACTATCCTACATGATTATCACATGCCAGATTCGGTTGCCCAGCACTCCATGAATCCTCCATATGATGTGTCTGCAATAGCGAATGCATGCGTGTTAACTAGCATTATCTGCCGAAATGAAAAGCAGTGCTGAAAGCATCACTAGTTAAATAAACGAGCATTAGCCGCAAATGCCTATTTGTGATAGAAGTGTGAATTTATAATGTTCATCACTATTGTAATTATTGATGCTCTCTCTCGGCAGAGTTTGCAGCAGTTTTCTTCTTTCAACATGGTCAGAGGGTCGATGGATGAAATCAAGAGCTAAAACCAATTCAAAACGCTCCCTCCACCTCTCCGCACACCCCACCTCCTCCCGTTACTGGAGTATTATACTGTAAATGTCCAGATAGCTTAGTGGTAGAGCATCCATGCCATACGCGAACCCCAGGTGCGAGTCCTGTTGGTGACAGTCAGTTTTTCATTGGGACTTTTCCCGTTCCCAGCCAATGGATCACCAGGAACATTTTTGTATCGATTCAAATTACCAGGTGATTTCCTGCCTTGGGTGAAATTCTACGGCGTAACGTCGCCAGAAACTTCATTGAAATGACCTGTGTATACCTGTACAATGCCCTGGCTCTGCAGCCTGCATGATTTATTCAATAATAATGAAAATGAAACGACGCATGCAAAATCATCAACTCACAGCAATTGCAATGTTCGAAGATTTCCAAAGATGGATGCTGGCAGGCTGCTGAGGGGTTTGTTGTTCCGAAGATGCCTGGAAATTCATATAAAAATACGTGATCAAGTAGCGTGCTCCACTGTCCGAGGAGAGCTAAATACCCAAATAGGGCAGATCCTTCTACACAAGAGAGAGATTTAGCAATTTCTAGTCTGCACCTGACATGTACGCTTTGGTTCCCCTTATTATTTCCCACCTTGCTCCCCCTTATGTGCAGGCTGCCCGTTTTGGAGCCATCAGTTGCCTGATGATCGTAAGTAACACAGGAAACTCGAAGTTGCAACACAGCTTTCAATCTCTCTCTTGTGGATGTATATAATTATAAACTCGGATGGAGAGCCAAGGGTTAAAAGTTACAGTAAAGAAAAGGACCGCTAAACTACACTTTACGCTGCACGCTGTAATGTCCACTAACACCACTAGGTACCAAAAAATCAGCGCAAGGGATAACATTGCAAAGCACTGTCCAACATTACTGACGTTCTACAAAATTCTGGCACGTGCTGGATGCGCTCTCCAATAGCCTTCCACAGCACCCACGCGTGCTTTGTTGCTGTTGTTTTTGATTTTGATTTTACTCCGCAAGGCCAAAAAGGCAATGGTGCCCCATTCTATGGAAGACAATTTCAAAGCGGGATAGAGCTACGGGATACAGATACAGAGATACAGAGACGGAAGCAGTGACAATAGGAGCATCGGTGCGTGGTGGGCCCATCAACGTGTGGTTGGGGGTAGCAGCGAAGAACAAATTGCGATGTAATTTAATATGGACTCGGATGAAGAGCCAAGGATATATTTATAGTAAAGAAGCAAGGATCAAGAAACTACAAGTTACTCTGTTATGTCCACTATGACTACCAGTTACTAAACAATCAGCTCACGCGATAACATTGCAGCTCATTCTCCATCTAAATTGTTATAGTCGAAGCACAGTGCTGTTTTACTGAGGCGTCCAGTTTTGCATGATTCTTGTTCGCATACCTCCCCCTTTTATTGATCTTCCCATCTTTGAGCCACACAAGTTGTGTGGAATGTTGCTTTGCGTCCTTGAATGGTAGTTTGACTGTATTGTCCAGTGATCTTGCCAGTATCGTCATCGACATGCATGAACATCCGCCAAAGTCCTTCACAGCTGACAATTTCAGCCCGTACTTGTCTTGGTTGCTCTCACATCCCCCTAATGTTATTTCTATAACTTAGAACCTTCCAAGCTGGAAGGCTGTTGGAGTGAGGAGCTATTAGCCAGTTAGTTTTAGAACGTCAGTACTGTTGGTCAGAATCGTGCAATGTTCTCGCATGAGCTTATTGTTTAGTATTAGGTTGTGTTAGTGGCGCAAGATATCAATGATGAGGAATTGCCGTTTATCACCCAAGAAGTCACTTCAGCAATCAGTAAACAAAAAAAGGAGGCGCCGCGGGACCCGATGGAATCCGAGTGCGGAAATGCTACGAGCTGCTAAGGACCTCCTCAGTCCTTGGCTAGCCTCTTTCTTCAACGCAATACAGAGTGTGGTTATTGCCCTGACGATATGCGCAGTGATTTGGTGGTACCTGTATACAAACTAGGCAAGCCACGATCATGTTACTCTCTGTAGTGAGAAAGGTGCTGACGTCAGGTATTACTAAACGTAACACGGATGACATCACAGTTTATGTCTCTGAAACCCAGCCTGGTGTTCGTCCAGTTCGCTCAACCACTGATGATGTATTTTACACAAGGTCGCTGTGTGAGCGCGCCTTGCTTGGCAACTGGACATATTCCGTCACCCTCCTAGATTTCTCTGATGCTTTTGACACTATAATTCGCACCACAGCACTTGACAGGTTAGAGGAAGCAGATATCAGCACAACAACTATCAAGTCACTACTTTCCAACACGACAGCCAGGATCAAGCTGAGTGGCTCCCTGAGTCCACCATTCCCAAATAACATCGGAGTGGTCCAGGGAGACCCGATGTCCCCTATTATGTTCATAACATATGCAGAAGGCACAATGCGCAAGATGAGGGAAAGATGCACAATTCGTTCACCAATGCCTGCTCCAACAACGCAGTATGCTGACGATACTACTCTGCATAACCGAAATGACGATGAGGCGAAGGCTCTTGCTGCTGAGTGTGAACCTATATTTATCGAGGACAATCTCAAGCTCAATACACAGAAAACTGAATATGTTGATGTTGCGAGAAACAGCAACGAATGGAGATCAATCACACTCCTGGGTTCTCTATTGGGCTCTGCAGAAGACGTGGACATGAGAATCTCAAAAGCAAACAGGTCGTTTGGTTCGATTTCTTGGAGACGGCATTCCTTTCAATTCCGACTATGTATGTTTAACTGCCACATAATGCCGATACTTCTATATAATTGCGGATTGTGGACTCTGTCCAAATTACTCAACGACAAATTGGACAAATGGCAACGGAGGAAGCTATTCATACTGCTGCAGATTGTCTACCCGCAACGCATCACCAATAACAACTTATACACAGAAACAAAACAATCTCCAGTTAGTGCCGCATGCCGGCGACGCAGGCTGCTGTGGTTTGGCCATGTGGTGCGAGAAGGTCCAGAATCCGCCTCGTTCCAAGCACTGGAGCTATCAATCAAGACAAATGACTTAAAAAACCGTGGCCGTCCGCCATTGCGGTGGATAGATACGATTCGGCACGACCTGAAGGCAGCGGATCTCTCCGTGGAGAGCGCTCTCCAAGCTGCATGAGATAGACTAACTTCGCTTGACACTGTTGCCAGATGCGTTGACCCTGCTCCTGTTTAACAGGTCCAGGGAAGATGCGAGCTGTGTTTACTATTATTAGTGGACATTATACCGTAACTTGTAGTTTCTTGGTGCTTTCTTCTTTAGTATAATTATGATAAGCGACTTTGCAGCGTCCACAGAGGGAACACAAAGAGTTCATAGGTGCACAGACATCCCGAGAAGAGTACATCACATAGTGTGTGGACGGACAAAGTGAGACAGTCACTGCAAGTCACTGCAAGGTGGACAAGGCTGCCTGAAAGGCCAGGCGAGATGTGAATGTGCAAATTTATGATTGTGCCCAGGGGACAGTGACGCCCCGTGGAAACCTAGCGCCGGATGGTGCTACTAGCTGATGGTGAGAATAGATCCAGGAGGACACTGCTGGCTTTCCCGTTGTCATAGCGCTGCACCAGGACGAGTCGCATCTGGGCGTAATACTCCCGAACTCTGTACAGGGACATCCGTTCGAGCAGAGGCTGGGCAGAGGTGTGAGGTGGCAAACCGTATACCGCTCTGGCCCCTCCGTTCTGCAGGACCTGAAGGCAATCAAGCTGCGAAGCCTTGAGGGAGAAAGAGAAGGTGTTAGATCCGCATAGGAGGTCAGACATGTCGTCGAGTAATTGCTGAGATGTAGCAGGATGAGATATTATGGCAGGGACATCACGGGTGTAAATGCTAAACAGGATCGGTCAAAGGACAGAGCCCTGAGGTTCACCGGATGAGCACTTAGAAGCAACACTGTAGGTGTGGCTAATTCGTACTTGCTGGATGCAATCGCTTAGGTAGCTGCAGAGCCGTCGAAGGGAAGAATTATCCAGGCCGAAATCAAATACGTCCCGGACCAATTGGCAGTGATTGACCTTGTCAAAGGCTTTTGACATATCGATTAGGCAGACGCCGGAGGTCAACTGTTTTGTTCCGGGCCTTTAAGATGGCATCTGTTGGTATAACTAGGGCGTCCTCCGTGGAGTGCTCACGGCGGAAGTTAAAAGGCGTCGGTGGTGTGGCACATGATCGCTCCAGATGTGCAACACGTTGCTTCTGGAGTATCTTCTCGAGTAGTTAGGATACGATCTGCAGGAGCGACACAGGAAGATAATTTGCAGCTACAGATGGATGGCTAGCTGATGGATGGCCAGCTTTGAACAGATGGCTTATTACAGTGTGTTTGAAAGCCAGGGGGACGTCACCATGCCTCAGCGATCTAGAGTAATTCTCCTGGCTTCCCTAAGGTTGTTCTTGTGGATGTTTCGAGCTATCCAGTAAGCTGACTTAGCCACAGTGCATTGTGGATCTCGCGAGTACGCTTTCTAGAGTCGGCTTTGCCTCCACTTTAACATGTGTAGCTGAGGCGTGTACCATACTGTTGTAGCGGGCCGCAGTCTCACTCGGAGGCAAATACACACGGGTCTCAGTGAACACACTGTAACTGGCAATTGAAATGTAACTATTATTATTATTAACTGGTTTGAGGGAAAGAGACAAACGGGAAAAGTCTGAAGAAAAAATTGACTGTCACCACCAGGACTCGAACCAGGGACCCTCGCTTGTAGCCAGCGATGCTCTAACCACTGAGCTATGGTGTAGTCGTCATCCCAGCAGAGGCCGTTCAACATTTTCTTCAGACTTCGTTATTATTATTATTATTATTATTATTATTTGTTTTACATCGGAAGCTCAACAGTGCAGCTGCACAAATATGAAGAGGCCGATGGGACCAAAAAAATAATAAAAAATAAAAAATAAACAATACATCAGTGTAAATGTTCAAATGTTTAGAAAAAAGGGGGATGAGTGGTGAACATAAAGAGAAAAGAAGAAAAACGTATGCTGAATGAACCTGGGCAATATATACATGTAGCTGGTGAGAGACTAAACGTTACCAACGTTGTCAAACAAAATTGCACGATATCGTTCAAACCAAACTGGATCACTATAACTGGCAATGAAATTAACTGGCAACTAAATAAACTGACTGGCTACTTTCCAGTCTCTCCGGAGGCGTGGGTTCGAACCCCACTGCTGCCACCAATTATGTAGCGGGCCGCAGTCTCTCTCGGAGGCAAATGGACACGGGTCTCAGTGAACACACTGTAACTGGCAATTGAAATGTAACTATAACTGGCAATGAAATTAGCTGGCAACTAAATAAACTGACTGGCTACTTAATTAACTAACTGGCAACTAAAATGGAAGTTTCCGGAGGAGGAAGGAGGAAACTGTAGTTATCACCAACCCTCACCGCGCCCAGCTCACGCCGCTACGGCGTGCGACCTGAGCTGGGCGCCCTGCCCAGTATGGAACTGTCCTCAAGCCAGTCACGTATTTGGCAGCCCAGTGAGCTGTCTAACGGATCGCAGCGTTTAGAAGCGCCAAATGAGGCAGGGCCAGTCTCAGGCTGGTCGCGTAGGCGGCAGGCCGGCGGGCGACCGGCAAGGCTGCATTCGCATTTGGATCACCGAAGTGATACAGGTGCTTCGACGGCACTCCGTGGCGCATCAAGGAGGCATCTGGGGCCCAGGCAGCCCGCCCGTAAGCGCACCACCGTATCAGGTATGCGCAGGTGGAGCAGCAGAGCAAGATGTGTGCGGGACACTCACCATCATCCGGTCGACTGCATGGTTGTGCGACTTTACACAGCCGTCACTCATTACTTGCTATTGCTTGCAGAAGGCCAGAATTTTTTCTTTTCTTTTTTCGCTCTTTCCCTTCTTCCAGGCACGGCTTCATGTTAGAGCAGTAAATTGCAGTTAGGGACTCAGCTGAGTCAAGCTGGACTCAGCGTGTCAAGTTTGGCATAATACAATAAGCGCGCTATCCCCAAACAGTTGTGTGGTTATTGTGTGAGTGTATATGCAGGAGTCCGCGGTCACGTGAGGGGGGAGTGATAATAATAATTAACTGACTGGCAATAAAAGAATCGTGAGCAGCAGCTTTAATGCACAGGCAAACTCCGTACACTAATGTACGGGGATACGCTAACAAACGGGGACATCGTAACGTACGGGAATATGCTGACATACGGGATACATTTTTTTTTTTTTTTTTTTTTTTTTTTTTTTTTACTATGTTCACACTCCCAGCTCGAAAATAATAAAGAAAGACAATGATACTGAGACTAGGACGAACGTGACAACTATTGAGCAGGGGCTGCACCGAGACGCAGCAGTGATGGTGGGGCATTGATGGCTCTGCCGACCTGAGGTCTCGGCATCACGGCCAAAAACACGCACCAAAAACAAAAGATAGAGCTGTACGAGTCAGCAAAATGAAAAGAAAGGAAGGGTTAACATCAGCGAGTGTGCGGGAGAAACTGTGAGACTATTAACAAATTACAAGGGCTGTTACTGAGAGGAGCATCATCATGGCTGATCATGGCGAGTCGGTTGTCTGAGCCAGTTGTGGTGCATAGATAGGGATAGAGGAGAACGACGAGAGCATCATCATAGCGAGTCGACTGCCCAGAGCCAGTTTGTGCTTCGCAGATGGCGATAAACATTAGTTTTGAATGCTTGCATTCCCTTGCTGTGGGGAGGCTGGGACAGAAGAGCGGCGGGGAGGGAGTTCCAGTCACTAATACTGCAGTGTGGGAACGAGCGCTTTAATGCCAGCGGGACAGATGCAAGCAGCTGGTGTTGGAGCTGGTGGTCATGGCCAATGACGCTACCATGCTCGCTGCGAGTTCTGGGGCTGGATGAGGGGAAATGGCGCGGTGGCAAAACAGAGAGCAGCTGCGGAGGGCCCGGCAGGTAATGCAGCTTGTATAGGCAGGCAAGCGAGGCAACAGTACGACGGATGGCCAGGCTAGGTAATAGTGCACCTGGACCGATGATTCGCAGAGCAAGGCGTTGGATATGATCCAGGCGTTGCAGGTAGCTGGGTGGAGCACCTATCCAGATGAGGGGGGCATACTCCATAACTGGTCGAACAAATGCCTTGTATACAGTGGTGCGGCCGGCTGGAGAGAGAATGTGCGCTGCACGGCGCAGGAAGCCCAGGCGTTGTTTGGCTCGAGTGGCAACCTTCCGGAGATGAGTGCTGAATGACAGCTTCGAGTCAAAGGTCACTCCAAGTAAAGAGAGAGCCTTCTCCTCAAGGACAGGAGTGCCGCCGAAGACAATGCGAGGCAAATTGTTGGGGGTTCTGCGGAGAGTGGCGGTCATGGCTTGGGACTTCGACGGTTCGAAGGAGATGCGCCATCTGCGGCCCCACTGATGCAAGCGATCAACAGAAGTCTGGAGGCTCAATGCTGCGTCGGCTGGGGATGTGTCGAGGGATATCAGGCTGTACAAGGTAGTATCGTCCGCGTATGCCTCCAGGTGGGCTCCGGGTGACAGGGTCTCTGAGGCGTCGTTCACGTAAATCAGGAAGAGTGTAGGGCCGAGTATGCTCCCTTGGGGAACTCCTGCTGATATGGTATACAGCGATGAGGTTTGGCCGCCCACCAAGCATTGAATGGACCGTCCACCTAAGTAGGAAGAGAGCCAGGTATGCAGGGGGCCGCCAATGCCAAGATGGCGGACTTTGTGGAGGAGGCCAGCATGGGACACACGGTCGAATGCTCCGGCAATATCCACGGCTAGAATACGTGCTGCACCGCCTCGGCCGACGGCTGTGATCCAGGCGTGGTGTAGAGCCTGTAGCGCATCTGAGGTCCCGAGGCGGCGACGAAACCCGAACTGGTGGGGTGTCAGGAGTTTGTAACGCTCAAGGTGATTCATGAGCTGACGATTGATAACGCTCTCCATGATCTTAGAGATTATGCTCAGCAGTGAAACTGGACGATAATTCCTGAGGGCGGATCGTGAAGATCGCTTGTGGATTGGAACCACGCTGGCAGTCTTCCACATTTGTGGCTGGACTCCGTGCTGGAAGCAAAGAGCAAAGAGCTGACACAGTGGCTTGGCAAGTTCTCTGGCGCATTCCTTCAAGACACGAGCGGAAATACCGTCGGGTCCAGTCGCCTTTGGTTGGTTGGTTGGTTGGTTTTTATTTCACTTCGCACATTCAAACGGGATGACGACCCAATAAAATGACGGCGAAGGCTTAGCCTAGAAGTGGCTATGGAAGAACATAGTAAAAGCTATGGAAGCACATAACGTTAGTAAGAGAATAGGATACTAATAACTGCGGGTAAACGGGGGGAGAGAGAGAATACGATGTATCTGTGATACTACGTGCGGGTTACTGAACTGCACGGGGAGGGAGAGCAGAGCAATGAGCAGCAACTCGAACTACTCCCTACAGGCGTATGGTACACATGCATGCTTAAACTCAGGTAGCCGGGTAATTGTGCGGACCTCACCAGGGAGAGCGTTCCACAGCAGAGCACCAGCAACAGAAAATCTCCGCTGACCGCGGCGGCTACGGTTTGCCTGGCTTAGTAGGCCATTTGACTGCTGATGGCGGGTAGGGGTGCCTTGTGCCGGGGTCAGAAGCTGGGCGAGCACAGGGCTGGTGCGGGCGTTGATGCACCGCCAGATGGTGATCAATATTTTCTGCCTGTAGAGCTCGCTGACACGGTACAGGGAGTGAGCAGTGAGCAGCGGCTGCATGGCTGTCCGGGGCGGGTTGCCATCGATACAGCGGATGGCTCTGTTTTGCGTGGTTTGCAGTCGTTTCAGTTGACCCTCTCGCATTGCGGCTGAAAAACAGCAGGAGCCATAAAGCAGGTCGGGCATTATGACCGCCTTCACATACACCTGACGAGAGCGTCTTGATAGGCTTCGGCGTGCCCGCCACAAGGCGCCAATTTTCTTGGCAACCTTGGTGACCACATAGTTTACATGGGTGTCCCAATCTAGGCGATTGTCAAGGTGAACGCCGAGGTAGCGCGCAGAAGACGCTGAGGGGAGGAGACAGTCGCCGCTTTTGACTGTTACTTCCTGTACATGCTGCTGGGGAGAGATAGTCAGAACCTGGCTCTTGGTGGCGTTCAAGATAAGGCCTCGGGACTTCAGCCAACCGGCCAGAGCAGTTGCCGCTGTGGTGAGGGTTCTGGACGCTTCCGCCGCTGAGGCCTGGGAGTCGTACAGGGCTATGTCGTCTGCAAATTGTACACTTGGCACAGGCGAGGAAACCAAAGGGACATCGCGTGTGTATATACTGAAGAGGACAGGGCCGAGAACAGAGCCTTGGGGCACTCCGCAGGTGCAAGCCAGAGCAGGGCTGGTTGAAGGCGAGATGAGGATCTGCTGCTTGCGGCCGGACAAGTAGTCGACGAACCAATTAAGGGCTTTTCCAGAAATTCCAACCGCAAGGAGGTCTTGAATTAACTTGTCGTGGTGCACTTTATCAAAAGCCTTCGACATGTCTAATAGGCACAGCCCTGTGGTCTTGCCACTGTCTCTCGCCTTCTGCAGATTATCAGTCAGCACACAGAGGGCGTCTTCCGTGGAACATTTCTTGCGGAAGGCAAATTGTGTTTCGGGTAATGCCTGGGTCAAGTCCAAATGACGAACTAACTGGTGTTGCACTACCCTCTCCAGCAACTTGGACACTATTGGGAGAAGGGATACAGGCCTATAGTTGGTGGGGACTGATGGGTCACCGGCCTTGTACAGTGGCACGACAGACGCCAATTTAAATGCGGATGGAATGGTTCCAGTCCTCAGCGAGGTGCAGAACAGCACAGCAAGAGAATATGAAAGCAAGTCAGCACACTGCTGTAGCAGAGAGCCCGGTATGCCGTCACTACCTGTGGCTTTCCGCGCATCCAACTTCTCAAGGAGACGTCGGACGTCAGCAGGAGTCACAGGATCAAGTTCGGTCAAGGAGACGGGTCCAGCGGGACCGTGCGGGGTACAGAGTTGTTCAGGACGGTTGGGATCGGTGACAATGGAGTGGAACGTGTCGGCCACCTCGCTGATGCTACAACTAGGATCTTGGCGGCGACGTGAACGCCCAGTGACTGCATTTAGAATGGCCCAAGACTTCCTAGGGTTGGCCACATTTTCTTCGCACTGACGGGAGAAGTACTCGTTTCGCTTGCGCCGATACGCGTTCCGAGCAGTGCTACGTGCTTGTTTAAACTCTGCATACAGTGTGCCGTTTGTCCTATCCTTCCGCCAACGGCTGTGCAGCCGCCGTTTACGCTGTTCGAGCTGGTGCAGCTCTCTGCCTTTGAGGCATCCAGGCGAGCTAAAAGCCGGTGGACTGCATCCGGGCGAAAGTGGACTGTCGTTAGTGCAGGTGCGTCAGCGAATGCCGTGTCCGGTGAGTCCATCGTGGTAAGGTCGCGGCCTTGCACACTGCACTTGTGGGAAAAGAAACGTGCGAAAGCCTCCGCTTTCTCATAGCTTGTGGCCCTCTCGCAACCTTCACTATCAACGAGCAGGGGAATGTCAGTGTTCCGACCCTCGCCACAAGCACACTTTAGCTTCGTCCACCATTCCTTCTCCTTCAGGGACCCATTCGACAAGCTATGTCTGAGGCTGTTCTCTTTGGAAACTCTAGATCTAGCGAGGACTGCGATAGCATTGTTTACAGAACGGGTAAACTCATGTTTCAGTGCAAAATCGTGAGGGTGCTTCCTCCAAGTGCGCCAGCGTTTGTCCTTCTCCTTCATGGCGGCTGCACACTCAGGTGTCCACCATTTCGGATCCGTTGACTTCACTGTCAGTGTCTTGGACGGAACGAACTGGGAAACGGCTTTCATGATTGTGGCAGTAACGTGCTCAGACGAAGTTTCTGGGTTGGCAGTAATGACGGTTGACCAATCAACCTGGCGGAAAAAGGATCGGAGGCGGTTCCAGTCTGCCTTTTCATAGCGCCAGACAGTTCGTTGCACCGCCGCTTCATGGGTAGGAAGAACACCTGTGAAGTCCGAAAGAATTACAGCGTGGTCAGATCGACCAATAGGGGACATTATCTGCGTGGTCACTGGAGAGTTGAACGTGGACATCACCAGGTCGAGTGTGTTATCCCCGCGAGTAGGACTCTGAACGTGCTGCGTGAGAAAGTGGGCTGTGCATGTGTCTTCGAGGGCTTCCCCGGCAGGTGTGGTCTTCGAGCTATGGAGCCAATTGCGGTTATGCACGTTAAAATCACCGGCGAGTATGAGGTTGGCACCAAGTGCACGAGCAGAGGGAATGATGTCATCGAGATGGTTAATGAGCGTAAGGTCACTGGGCCCCGTCGAACCTGGCCTGTAAGCAGCGCCCAAGACTATCTTTTGTCCAGGGGACAATTGAATGGATAGCCAAATGAGTTCGTGATGTGGAGAAAATAACTCATCAATTACCATGGCTGGGAGTGTAGATCTGATCCATACCGCCACTCCGCCACCGCGTGCTGTTCGATCCAGCCGGAAGGTGGTGTAGCCAGGGAATGTGGAGTCGGATGGTGGAACGGTTTCAGAGGAAAACTTTGTTTCCGTCACTACTGCTATGTCGGGATTATGCTGGTGCAGTGTGTGCTGGAGCTCAGCTAGCTTGTTTCCTAAGCTAAATGCATTGGTGCAAAGGAGTCTGAGTGAACATTTAACGGTATTGTGATGAATGACAGAACTAGGCATGGGTGTAAAAATGAAAGGTAAATGTGTATCAAAGCGGTAAATTTCTGAAGTGACTTACTGCAGGACTTGTTGGCCACTCTCAGGAGATTTTCGTTTCCGTTTTTTCCGTTGCTTGGATCCAGTGGTGGTGGCACTCTGGTCCCGATCAGGTGTGACGCTATGGCGTGAACGCTTGGATCGGTTGACTTCCCACCCGCCAGAATCAGGATCATCGTCGCTATGGCCTCCCAGCTGTGGGCCTAGGGCTGTACATGCATCGCTGTCTGCCTTCTTGGCCTCCCTGTCGGAGTCGCAGGGCAAGTTAGACAGCTGCTGGTTCTCTGGCTTGGATAAGCTTTCGTTGTCGACCAATGATTCAGTATCAGCAGAAAGAGGCAACTCTTCAGACTCAGGGGAGCTGGAGTCGCTCTTGTCAGCTGCTGGGAGATCAGCCTGCTTAGACTTGGATGTTGGGCATTGTGATTGGGCTTTACTTTGCTGCTCTGTCTGGGCTGGGTTTGCGACCACATCAGACAGGAGTCGACGTGTGCGTTCAGTGTCTGTACATGTAGGTGACGTTGAATGCCGTGACTGCTGTGTACTACCGGTACTGGCAGTGGTACTGCGGGCCTCAGGGCAGTCCTTGGCAAGGTGCTCTGGCTTGCTGCAAATCCGACACGTGGGCTTTTGGCCACTATAATGTACGCGGAAAGTGCCTTTCCCGTCTCTGGATTTCACGTACGAAGGTACGGCTTTATTCGACCCCAGTACAAAGGTTGCAAAACGGACTCCGGTTGCAATAACAACGTTGTCCCGTACCTTAAGTTTACCGTGGCGGATGGCGCCCTGCACGGTACCGTATGGAGCAAGTGCGGCTGTAATGGCGCCATCCGACACCCACACAGGAACATCGTGAATGTGCAACTGAACATGAGTGTTTTCTGTCAAGGATTTTGGAAGGATATGTTGTCCATTGATATGGAAGCCATTCTTCACGACTAACTGGGCAAGCTGGATATCTGTGAACGTTAATCTGCATTGGCCTACCGAACTGACCTGGATAGATAGGATGAGCTCAGCTCCTATTCCGTGTTGCTCGAGGCAGCTCACGTACTCGGCGAGTTTCAAATCCTTTGGAGCTGGAAATAGCACAGTTCGGGCCATCAGGTCCCTGGCGCTTACTTTCCGCCATGGGTCGACTTCAGCTGGTTCCCGAGATGTATCAGTGGTCTCTATGATCCCGGAACGGGCATATGTGGGGCTAAAACGCCCAACCACGAGATTTTTTCAGAGCTAAAAAAAAAGACTACAAAAGTAGCTGTCTCAAGACTCTCAACGCAAGTCAAGTAACGTACGGAAATGTTCTATACGCTAAACACTATACGCTATACGCTGTGAAGTCAGCAGCGTACCAACTACTACACTGTTTCCTTCTTCCGGGGTTGGTGAAGGTACCAGGAATAGGATCTATCTATGAGACTCTGCATGTGCGTATCCCAAGCTTTCCGCGCCATTTCAACATCATCAGAGCCAGTATTTCAATCGAGAAATGGCTCCTTCTCTACGAGGTGCTGAAGGCGGGTGTAATCCGATTTCAACTTGATTCGGATCCTTCTGTACGATTTCCCGTACAGTTTGAACAATAGGAGTGGCGGCAATGGCTGGCCTGTTGTCTCCAGTATTAGGTGCATTCGATCATGTGGTGGTGTTTGTGGTGTGTTTGATCTTGGCTTGCGCTTTCTCAAGGTCACTGGACATCTGATTCACATGCTCAGAGTCAGGCAGTTCTGGCATTGCATTGTCATGTCGTGCCAGTACAGTGCTTTGCTTTTCTATGCTTGTGAAGTTGTGATCACAGTACGGGAGCTGGTGGCATGATCAGACGATTTACACCCAAAACAGCGCAACCATAAACGGCGCGTGTCCCTTTTAGCACCCCCAGTACAGCGCGACCTAATGTGACACTGTGTCACTACAGCTCGTCTCATCTCTTGCACGCCCCATTTTGGCGCGACCAATAGATGACTTGCACAAAGATCCGAGCCGCGAGTGAGACGGGGCAAGTGCACCCAGGCTACACTGCGGGCCCCCTACACCATCTGTAGTGTACTTTTTTTGTCAGCGTGAATGAATGGTGCACGGCATGTACATGTACATGATCAGTACCGTCACTAGTGTGCACTGTCTTCAGCAGCTCATGAGTCATGCATGTGCACTTGTAGGGTTAGTGGAAGTACATGAGTGTATAATTATTATGTGAAGAGAAGCCAGGCGTCCAAACCAACCCAAAATACTCTTGCCTTATTCTTCGGTGAAATAGTTATATAAAAATTGTCTTACCAAACAACAGTGAGCATAGCAGCAACCTCGATGCACCCAATAATATGGCATCCGGGAGCAGCAAGTGTTGCACGAGAATCCCAAGAACACGTCATGTTCCATGCTACCCGCCGCCATCAAAAGAACGAAGGATAACTGTGCTGGCCTAGTTCATATTCAATGTAACGCTAACGGTACGGGATATAGGAGCCTGTTGGGAAGGCGTAGGTGAGCTGTAAAATCGTGTACGGTTCGCACAGCACAACATACATGCAGCAGTTATTGCGACAGTTAACGTCGATGGACGAGAGTCATACAGCACAGCCCATGGGGGTTGACGTTTCTGGGCTTCCTTTCCGAAAGGAAAGTTTTATTTCTTCTCAAATAAAGCAGAATCATGCTGATTATACCAGTCTGTTATGAAGACAAGAAAGCAGCCATGGACATTGTGCCATTCTAAAGGAATGACAGGTAAAAGATAAAGCACTTCATCTGAAAACTCAAGGACTATCCATAAATACAGCAAATGATAATCCAAGCCTGATAATGTCCAACTCCGTCATGTGAGCCATTCAGTGAGTTATCATGGGAAGCGTAATGTTCGAAATGCTGAAATTTGAACAGTTGCAGTTGTGTTCGTCGCCACACAATGCCATCGCCAGTTGACATTCGAAATGTAGCCATTTTTTACGCTTGTGTCCCTGTACACGGCATGGAAGGTTGGATAGATTCAACTCTTCCATCACTTCCTGATCTGTACAGTAGTGCAGTTGCGTTCCCGTTCCTGACACTCACATCCGGCTCCGCGAACCAGCATCATGAGCACTCCAATGGTTCCCGCCGCTCCTTCCGCATCGTCCCAGCGCGCCCCGTCAAAATGTGAACTACTGTAGGCAACAGAGCCAATGTATGATGAAGGTGAATGCACTGTTTGATGATGCTCCAACGAATCCTTTCACCGTTGTATTGAATTTGTAAGAAGAGTAGTGGCTCAACTGTAGGTCCAACGCAGAAGGTACCTCGCAGCGCAGTTCTGTTACGTCCACAATAATGAACACACTCAGCAGACTGTGATGTGTATCAGACACACTGTGGCATTATTTGTTCCACCTTCTCCCAGGAGATAAAATGTAGTTCAATCATGTCTTCAGTACATGGGGTACCGTTGCCTCGTTGCAACTAAACAGGTATGCAAGTTACTTTCCCATGAGACCCAGCCAGAGCCGCATCGTCGTCATTACCAGCTAGTCATGGAGAGGTATAATGTGACTTTCCACCACTCCCTGATTCAATCATAGTTTGCGAGCCTGCGCAAAACTGCTTTCTCACTAGAGCCAGGCATTGGATACATATGGCTTCAGTAAGGTTTACAATGCTATGTCTCTGGCCTAAGTCTAAGTCTAGATACAGCTGCTCAGAGTCAGGGCTGATGAAATGTTCATATCGGAACAAGTGAGACTTCAACAGTAGCTAGTACACATCAGGCCTGAGGCAGCGTTTCTCCAGCACACTTGTTCTCTCCTTCAACTCAGATACTACTTGAAGTACTAGTAAAGGCCATCTGGCTCTCACACTCAGTCCTTCCACCCTTCATTTTCGTGGTTTGGGCTTCCACTCGTGACTCGGCAGGTTCCTGGCCTCTCCGCAGTCTGTCCTCAAGAGAGGGTCGCTATGGAGCTAATGCAGACGAATCAAAGGGAATCGAGTTCTTTCTCAGACGTCCACAAACTTTCGTGGTGCTTGACTTCGCTTCCACTGCGGGAAAGTAGTCACACTTCAGGACCACGATGTGCTTGTTGCAGCCGCCAATTATACTAAAATAATATTCCCTCATTTTTCTGCCTCCCGGCCGGCCGGCTCTGCAAGGAACGTATGGAATTGGAGCCTCAGTTCCGTCTCTCGTCTGCTAGTGCATTCAGGAGCGCAGCGGCGCTTCGGCATGACGATACAAGCCGAATCAAAACAACTCGACTCTCTAGCCAAAAAACTAGCTCAGTGTTCGTCAGGCAAAAAGCCAAAGTCACGAACTCAAAAGGTGGGGAAGTCAGAGTCAGAAGGTCCACTTGCCCCGTCTCGAACCCAGACAATCTTTGTGCAAGTCATCTATTACGTTAACGTCCGAATATAAGCCAGCTCATTACACACGTGACCCATAATGTGCAGGCTCATGTTAGCAAGAGTGCATAACCAGTTTTATATACTCTTGATGTTAGTATTACCATGGTGGATATCAGGAGCAAACCCGTTCCTAAAAAAGATATGCAAAAAGAGAAGAAACACATGAGAACGAGTTGTGCAGCAACTATCCACGACTGTAACAAGATGATAAACAGTCAGAAAGTGACTGTGCGATAATAGGGCACGAAACTAACAGGCCTCTGAGACATTCAGCGGCCCAAGACCTAGCTCTAACACATTTCCAGTGCGCAAACCAACCTTCCAACTTGGAAGGTTCGTGGTTACGTAGGACCGAAGAAGGGAAGATGAGCGAAGCGAAAATTCTGAATATTTACCTTGTTAAAGTCGTGGATAGTTGCTGCATAACTCGTTCTCATGTGTTTCTTCTCTTTTTTTACATTAATTAATTTTATTACTGGCTCAGTATCCGAGTTTAAGAAAGATATAATAATAATAATCTGAGGGCGGCTGAGGGATTATATCGGTTGAGCACCTGCTGGAGAGGAAGTACATCCGTCTGTCTAGGTACCTCCAGGTGCACTCTGACCTGCCACTGATTGCTGCTCTGCATTCTCATCCCGATAATCTCCCACCTACAAAGTCGATCATCTCCCGGGCAACCACGGCTATGGAGCATTTCAACATCCCGGACATCGGAGGTGAAACAACTGATGTTGTTTAAGTCTGCTATAGTAACCACCACCCAAGGTCTGCGGCAGAAGCCCCTGCATGGTCGCTATTGGCAGCCGAGTGACGGTGTATTGGACATGCCTCTCTCCTTCTTAAAGTCTGCCACATTGTCCATCTGCTAAGTCATCTTTATTTGCTGCTCAGGATCAGGTGGTTAATACCAGGAACTACCAGAGGTCAGTCATTGGCGACACTTCCGTGGTTGACGTGTGCCGTTTGTGCGGAGGTCCGGGGGAGACTGTTGACCATATTCTGGCATGTTGACCCGTGTTGGCACGGACAGGGAGTTTGTTTCGGGGCCAGCAGAAGCACAATCTCCTCTTGCAGCTGCGGTGACTTGTTAACGTCCAAGCCATTTCGTGACTCTGCCCACAATTTGTTCATGGATTCGCTCCAGGCAGCCATTTAACGTCTTTTCTTTTCTCTATTCTCTTTACCAGGCGTGGGCCATCTCCTGGACTATCAAAAACTATCAAAATGGGTGCCTTATCATTTTTCTGTTTCTGTTTCAGTCCATCACAGATTACCATTTTCGGAAAACCAAAATATGTAATACTGAACTAGCGTTTTTTGAGACGACCGTTGTTTTTTTTTAGTTGATCATTGCTTTCTAGAGTTGATTACAACCTACTAGTACTTATATCTGGACTTGGTTACGTCCAAGCCATCTCGTGACTGCCCACAATTTGTTCATGGATTCGCTCCAGGCAATATCGCCATTTAATACTGAACTGCACTGTGTCCCCATTGTACATGTACATGTACCTGTACTTCCTGTGAAATATCCGTCTTTTCTTTTCTCTATTTTTTTCTCTTTACCAGGCGTGGGCCATCCCCTGGACTATCAAAATGGGTGCCTTATTATTTTCTTTTTCTGTTTTAATGACGTCCATCCAGGCAATATCGCCATTTAATACTGAACTGGTGTTTTTGAGTCGATAATTGCTTCTTTTAGTTCATCATTGCTTTCTAGAGTTGATTATAAATTGAGTCCAGGCAATATCGCCCTTCAATACTGAATTGGCCATTTCGAGTTGATCATGATTTGAGTCTTTGACAAGTCGAGTGTCCATCTTTTGGGTTTGAGTGTAAATGAGTCGACCTGTATTGAGCGTGCGCGCTGACGGGGTGGTCTGTTTTGGGGATGTCCAGTTATGGGGATGGGGCTTTTGGGGGGGCGCTGAAGTCAACAGCGCTGTTTTGGGTCGCGCTCATGTGGGTGCATACCGATCAGACATGGATGTCTCGAAGTGGTCATACTTTGATGACAGGAAGTCCATGCTTGTTGCCATGTCCCGAACCGTACTAAGCGTGGACTAATGGGATGCCTCCACCGTAGCAATTCGACTTTCAAAGCTCTCAAGGTGTGCCTAATTAAGATTGATTGCGAATGACCGAGGGTCCTCGACGTCTGTCTCACCGTCCAGGAGCGACACTGACTCACGCTGCTATCTGGTGCTCACGAGGTGTTTGTCGCGCTGAAAACGGAGCGTCTCTGTAAGTTTGTATCCCTGGTGATGGTCGTGCCTGGAGAGCACTATATAAGTGGTGCTCTTCAGGCACAATCTTCCTCAGGCTACTCAAGCTCAACTGATGAGGGGTGAATTCCCCGAAACACTGTGTATTGAGCAGGGAGTGGTGCTTTCTTGCAGGTTTGCCGAGTCGAAGGTTCGATGGACTTCTCGTGTGCTCTGGATGGCAGTCGTGAGTCAGTCAAGTGTCAAGTAAAGTCGGCGGAATAGCGCGAGCTCCGGTGTGGGGAGCAAACTTTTTTCTTACAAATCATCGCCGAGGTCGCAACCACTACTTCGTTCTGTTGTGCCCAGCGCGGGCTTGCGACTAGTTGGTTTGGAGGTGACAGCGTTGCGAATGACCGAGGGTCCTCCACGTCTGTCTCACCGTCCAGGAGCGACACTGACTCACGCTGCTATCTGGTGCTCACGAGGTGTTTGTCGCGCTGAAAACGGAGCGTCTCTGTAAGTTTGTATCCCTGGTGATGGTCGTGCCTGGAGAGCACTATATAGTGGTGCTCTTCAGGCACAATCTTCCTCAGCCTACTCAAGCTCAACTGATGAGGGGTGAATTCCCCGAAACACTGTGTATTGAGCAGGGAGTGGTGCTTTCTTGCAGGTTTGCCGAGTCGAAGGTTCGATGGACTTCTCATGTGCTCTGGATGGCAGTCGTGAGTCAGTCAAGTGTCAAGTAAAGTCGGCGGAATAGCGCGAGCTCCGGTGTGGGGAGCAAACCCTTTTCTTTCAAATCATCGCCGAGGTCGCAACCACTACTTCGTACTGTTGGGCCCAGCGCGGGCTTGCGACTAGTTGGTTTGGAGGTGACAGCGTTTCGAATGACCGAGGGTCCTCGACGTCTGTCTCACCGTCCAGGAGCCACACTGACTCACGCTGCTATCTGGTGCTCAGGAGGTGTTTGTCGCGCTGAAAACGGAGCGTCTCTGTAAGTTTGTATCCCTGGTGATGGTCGTGCCTGGAGAGCACTATATAGTGGTGCTCTTCAGGCACAATCTTCCTCAGCCTACTCAAGCTCAACTGATGAGGGGTGAATTCCCCGAAACACTGTGTATTGAGCAGGGAGTGGTGCTTTCTTGCAGGTTTGCCGAGTCGAAGGTTCGATGGACTTCTCATGTGCTCTGGATGGCAGTCGTGAGTCAGTCAAGTGTCAAGTAAAGTCGGCGGAATAGCGCGAGCTCCGGTGTGGGGAGCAAACCCTTTTCTTTCAAATCATCGCCGAGGTCGCAACCACTACTTCGTACTGTTGGGCCCAGCGCGGGCTTGCGACTAGTTGGTTTGGAGGTGACAGCGTTTCGAATGACCGAGGGTCCTCGACGTCTGTCTCACCGTCCAGGAGCCACACTGACTCACGCTGCTATCTGGTGCTCAGGAGGTGTTTGTCGCGCTGAAAACGGAGCGTCTCTGTAAGTTTGTATCCCTGGTGATGGTCGTGCCTGGAGAGCACTATATAAGTGGTGCTCTTCAGGCACAATCTTCCTCAGCCTACTCAAGCTCAACTGATGAGGGGTGAATTCCCCGAAACACTGTGTATTGAGCAGGGAGTGGTGCTTTCTTGCAGGTTTGCCGAGTCGAAGGTTCGATGGACTTCTCGTGTGCTCTGGATGGCAGTGGTGAGTCAGTCAAGTGTCAAGTAAAGTCGGCGGAATAGCGCGAGCTCCGGTGTGGGGAGCAAACCCTTTTCTTACAAATCATCGCCGAGGTCGCAACCACTACTTCGTTCTGTTGTGCCCAGCGCGGGCTTGCGACTAGTTGGTTTGGAGGTGACAGCGTTGCGAATGACCGAGGGTCCTCGACGTCTGTCTCACCGTCCAAGAGCGACACTGACTTACGCTGCTATCTGGTGCTCACGAGGTGTTTGTCGCGCTGAAAATGGAGCGTCTCTGTAAGTTTGTATCCCTGGTGATGGTCGTGCCTGGAGAGCACTATATAAGTGGTGCTCTTCAGGCACAATCTTCCTCAGCCTACTCAAGCTCAACTGATGAGGGGTGAATTCCCCGAAACACTGTGTATTGAGCAGGGAGTGGTGCTTTCTTGCAGGTTTGCCGAGTCGAAGGTTCGATGGACTTCTCGTGTGCTCTGGATGGCAGTCGTGAGTCAGTCAAGTGTCAAGTAAAGTCGGCGGAATAGCGCGAGCTCCGGTGTGGGGAGCAAACCCTTTTCTTACAAATCATCGCCGAGGTCGCAACCACTACTTCGTACTGTTGTGCCCAGCGCGGGCTTGCGACTAGTTGGTTTGGAGGTGACAGCGTTGCGAATGACCGAGGGTCCTCGACGTCTGTCTCACCGTCCAGGAGCGACACTGACTCACGCTGCTATCTGGTGCTCACGAGGTGTTTGTCGCGCTGAAAACGGAGCGTCTCTGTAAGTTTGTATCCCTGGTGATGGTCGTGCCTGGAGAGCACTATATAAGTGGTGCTCTTCAGGCACAATCTTCCTCAGCCTACTCAAGCTCAACTGATGAGGGGTGAATTCCCCGAAACACTGTGTATTGAGCAGGGAGTGGTGCTTTCTTGCAGGTTTGCCGAGTCGAAGGTTCGATGGACTTCTCGTGTGCTCTGGATGGCAGTCGTGAGTCAGTCAAGTGTCAAGTAAAGTCGGCGGAATAGCGCGAGCTCCGGTGTGGGGAGCAAACCCTTTTCTTACAAATCATCGCCGAGGTCGCAACCACTACTTCGTACTGTTGTGCCCAGCGCGGGCTTGCGACTAGTTGGTTTGGAGGTGACAGCGTTGCGAATGACCGAGGGTCCTCGACGTCTGTCTCACCGTCCAGGAGCCACACTGACTCACGCTGCTATCTGGTGCTCACGAGGTGTTTGTCGCGCTGAAAACGGAGCGTCTCTGTAAGTTTGTATCCCTGGTGATGGTCGTGTCTGGAGAGCACTATATAAGTGGTGCTCTTCAGGCACAATCTTCCTCAGCCTACTCAAGCTCAACTGATGAGGGGTGAATTCCCCGAAACACTGTGTATTGAGCAGGGAGTGGTGCTTTCTTGCAGGTGTGCCGAGTCGAAGGTTCGATGGACTTCTCGTGTGCTCTGGATGGCAGTCGTAAGTCAGTCAAGTGTCAAGTAAAGTCGGCGGAATAGCGCGAGCTCCGGTGTGGGGAGCAAACCCTTTTCTTACAAATCATCGCCGAGGTCGCAACCACTACTTCGTACTGTTGTGCCCAGCGCGGGCTTGCGACTAGTTGGTTTGGAGGTGACAGCGTTGCGAATGACCGAGGGTCCTCGACGTCTGTCTCACCGTCCAAGAGCGACACTGACTTACGCTGCTATCTGGTGCTCACGAGGTGTTTGTCGCGCTGAAAATGGAGCGTCTCTGTAAGTTTGTATCCCTGGTGATGGTCGTGCCTGGAGAGCACTATATAAGTGGTGCTCTTCAGGCACAATCTTCCTCAGCCTACTCAAGCTCAACTGATGAGGGGTGAATTCCCCGAAACACTGTGTATTGAGCAGGGAGTGGTGCTTTCTTGCAGGTGTGCCGAGTCGAAGGTTCGATGGACTTCTCGTGTGCTCTGGATGGCAGTCGTAAGTCAGTCAAGTGTCAAGTAAAGTCGGCGGAATAGCGCGAGCTCCGGTGTGGGGAGCAAACCCTTTTCTTACAAATCATCGCCGAGGTCGCAACCACTACTTCGTACTGTTGTGCCCAGCGCGGGCTTGCGACTAGTTGGTTTGGAGGTGACAGCGTTGCGAATGACCGAGGGTCCTCGACGTCTGTCTCACCGTCCAAGAGCGACACTGACTTACGCTGCTATCTGGTGCTCACGAGGTGTTTGTCGCGCTGAAAATGGAGCGTCTCTGTAAGTTTGTATCCCTGGTGATGGTCGTGCCTGGAGAGCACTATATAAGTGGTGCTCTTCAGGCACAATCTTCCTCAGCCTACTCAAGCTCAACTGATGAGGGGTGAATTCCCCGAAACACTGTGTATTGAGCAGGGAGTGGTGCTTTCTTGCAGGTTTGCCGAGTCGAAGGTTCGATGGACTTCTCGTGTGCTCTGGATGGCAGTCGTAAGTCAGTCAAGTGTCAAGTAAAGTCGGCGGAATAGCGCGAGCTCCGGTGTGGGGAGCAAACCCTTTTCTTACAAATCATCGCCGAGGTCGCAACCACTACTTCGTTCTGTTGTGCCCAGCGCGGGCTTGCGACTAGTTGGTTTGGAGGTGACAGCGTTGCGAATGACCGAGGGTCCTCCACGTCTGTCTCACCGTCCAGGAGCGACACTGACTCACGCTGCTATCTGGTGCTCACGAGGTGTTTGTCGCGCTGTAAACGGAGCGTCTCTGTAAGTTTGTATCCCTGGTGATGGTCGTGCCTGGAGAGCACTATATAGTGGTGCTCTTCAGGCACAATCTTCCTCAGCCTACTCAAGCTCAACTGATGAGGGGTGAATTCCCCGAAACACTGTGTATTGAGCAGGGAGTGGTGCTTTCTTGCAGGTTTGCCGAGTCGAAGGTTCGATGGACTTCTCATGTGCTCTGGATGGCAGTCGTGAGTCAGTCAAGTGTCAAGTAAAGTCGGCGGAATAGCGCGAGCTCCGGTGTGGGGAGCAAACCCTTTTCTTTCAAATCATCGCCGAGGTCGCAACCACTACTTCGTACTGTTGGGCCCAGCGCGGGCTTGCGACTAGTTGGTTTGGAGGTGACAGCGTTTCGAATGACCGAGGGTCCTCGACGTCTGTCTCACCGTCCAGGAGCCACACTGACTCACGCTGCTATCTGGTGCTCAGGAGGTGTTTGTCGCGCTGAAAACGGAGCGTCTCTGTAAGTTTGTATCCCTGGTGATGGTCGTGCGTGGAGAGCACTATATAAGTGGTGCTCTTCAGGCACAATCTTCCTCAGCCTACTCAAGCTCAACTGATGAGGGGTGAATTCCCCGAAACACTGTGTATTGAGCAGGGAGTGGTGCTTTCTTGCAGGTTTGCTGAGTCGAAGGTTCGATGGACTTCTCGTGTGCTCTGGATGGCAGTCGTAAGTCAGTCAAGTGTCAAGTAAAGTCGGCGGAATAGCGCGAGCTCCGGTGTGGGGAGCAAACCCTTTTCTTACAAATCATCGCCGAGGTCGCAACCACTACTTCGTACTGTTGTGCCCAGCGCGGGCTTGCGACTAGTTGGTTTGGAGGTGACAGCGTTGCGAATGACCGAGGGTCCTCGACGTCTGTCTCACCGTCCAGGAGCCACACTGACTCACGCCGCTATCTTGTGCTCACGAGGTGTTTGTCGCGCTGAAAACGGAGCGTCTCTGTAAGTTTGTATCCCTGGTGATGGTCGTGCCTGGAGAGCACTATATAAGTGGTGCTCTTCAGGCACAATCTTCCTCAGCCTACTCGAGCTCAACTGATGAGGGGTGAATTCCCCGAAACACTGTGTATTGAGCAGGGAGTGGTGCTTTCTTGCAGGTTTGCCGAGTCGAAGGTTCGATGGACTTCTCGTGTGCTCTGGATGGCAGTCGTGAGTCAGTCAAGTGTCAAGTAAAGTCGGCGGAATAGCGCGAGCTCCGGTGTGGGGAGCAAACCCTTTTCTTACAAATCATCGCCGAGGTCGCAACCACTACTTCGTACTGTTGTGCCCAGCGCGGGCTTGCGACTAGTTGGTTTGGAGGTGACAGCGTTGCGAATGACCGAGGGTCCTCGACGTCTGTCTCACAGTCCAGGAGCGACACTGACTCACGCTGCTATCTGGTGCTCAGGAGGTGTTTGTCGCGCTGAAAACGGAGCGTCTCTGTAAGTTTGTATCCCTGGTGATGGTCGTGCCTGGAGAGCACTATATAAGTGGTGCTCTTCAGGCACAATCTTCCTCAGCCTACTCAAGCTCAACTGATGAGGGGTGAATTCCCCGAAACACTGTGTATTGAGCAGGGAGTGGTGCTTTCTTGCAGGTTTGCCGAGTCGAAGGTTCGATGGACTTCTCGTGTGCTCTGGATGGCAGTCGTGAGTCAGTCAAGTGTCAAGTAAAGTCGGCGGAATAGCGCGAGCTCCGGTGTGGGGAGCAAACCCTTTTCTTACAAATCATCGCCGAGGTCGCAACCACTACTTCGTACTGTTGTGCCCAGCGCGGGCTTGCGACTAGTTGGTTTGGAGGTGACAGCGTTGCGAATGACCGAGGGTCCTCGACGTCTGTCTCACCGTCCAGGAGCGACACTGACTCACGCTGCTATCTGATGCTCACGAGGTGTTTGTCGCGCTGAAAACGGAGCGTCTCTGTAAGTTTGTATCCCTGGTGATGGTCGTGTCTGGAGAGCACTATATAAGTGGTGCTCTTCAGGCACAATCTTCCTCAGCCTACTCAAGCTCAACTGATGAGGGGTGAATTCCCCGAAACACTGTGTATTGAGCAGGGAGTGGTGCTTTCTTGCAGGTTTGCCGAGTCGAAGGTTCGATGGACTTCTCGTGTGCTCTGGATGGCAGTCGTAAGTCAGTCAAGTGTCAAGTAAAGTCGGCGGAATAGCGCGAGCTCCGGTGTGGGGAGCAAACCCTTTTCTTACAAATCATCGCCGAGGTCGCAACCACTAATTCGTACTGTTGTGCCCAGCGCGGGCTTGCGACTAGTTGGTTTGGAGGTGACAGCGTTGCGAATGACCGAGGGTCCTCGACGTCTGTCTCACCGTCCAAGAGCGACACTGACTTACGCTGCTATCTGGTGCTCACGAGGTGTTTGTCGCGCTGAAAATCGAGCGTCTCTGTAAGTTTGTATCCCTGGTGATGGTCGTGCCTGGAGAGCACTATATAAGTGGTGCTCTTCAGGCACAATCTTCCTCAGCCTACTCAAGCTCAACTGATGAGGGGTGAATTCCCCGAAACACTGTGTATTGAGCAGGGAGTGATGCTTTCTTGCAGGTTTGCCGAGTCGAAGGTTCGATGGACTTCTCGTGTGCTCTGGATGGCAGTCGTGAGTCAGTCAAGTGTCAAGTAAAGTCGGCGGAATAGCGCGAGCTCCGGTGTGGGGAGCAAACCCTTTTCTTACAAATCATCGCCGAGGTCGCAACCACTACTTCGTTCTGTTGTGCCCAGCGCGGGCTTGCGACTAGTTGGTTTGGAGGTGACAGCGTTGCGAATGACCGAGGGTCCTCGACGTCTGTCTCACCGTCCAAGAGCGACACTGACTTACGCTGCTATCTGGTGCTCACGAGGTGTTTGTCGCGCTGAAAATGGAGCGTCTCTGTAAGTTTGTATCCCTGGTGATGGTCGTGCCTGGAGAGCACTATATAAGTGGTGCTCTTCAGGCACAATCTTCCTCAGCCTACTCAAGCTCAACTGATGAGGGGTGAATTCCCCGAAACACTGTGTATTGAGCAGGGAGTGGTGCTTTCTTGCAGGTTTGCCGAGTCGAAGGTTCGATGGACTTCTCGTGTGCTCTGGATGGCAGTCGTGAGTCAGTCAAGTGTCAAGTAAAGTCGGCGGAATAGCGCGAGCTCCGGTGTGGGGAGCAAACCCTTTTCTTACAAATCATCGCCGAGGTCGCAACGACTACTTCGTTCTGTTGTGCCCAGCGCGGGCTTGCGACTAGTTGGTTTGGAGGTGACAGCGTTGCGAATGACCGAGGGTCCTCGACGTCTGTCTCACCGTCCAAGAGCGACACTGACTTACGCTGCTATCTGGTGCTCACGAGGTGTTTGTCGCGCTGAAAATGGAGCGTCTCTGTAAGTTTGTATCCCTGGTGATGGTCGTGCCTGGAGAGCACTATATAAGTGGTGCTCTTCAGGCACAATCTTCCTCAGCCTACTCAAGCTCAACTGATGAGGGGTGAATTCCCCGAAACACTGTGTATTGAGCAGGGAGTGGTGCTTTCTTGCAGGTTTGCCGAGTCGAAGGTTCGATGGACTTCTCGTGTCCTCTGGATGGCAGTCGTGAGTCAGTCAAGTGTCAAGTAAAGTCGGCGGAATAGCGCGAGCTCCGGTGTGGGGAGCAAACCCTTTTATTATAACCAATGTTACTTTTATGGCACCGTGGAATCGTGTACAGCGTACAATGCCACAAGTCATCCCTGTGCCATTCATGTTATGCAAATAATCACTAGGGAGTAGTACAAAAGGTGATCATGTCAAACACAAAAGGATAAAGACGAATAGTTTTATGTATTCGCACGTGTGCGCGCGTGTGTGTAGTACAAGGTCAAGAGGGTGTGTGTATGTGTGTGGGTGTAATTGCAATTCGCGTTGGGCAGGCAGACTTCGCAGCCACACCCAAGTCGTCGCTCTTCCTCTTCTGTCCACGAGTTCTGGGAATTAAAAAAGCAACAAAGCAACCAGCCCTGGCCTCATTCAGTGCTGAAAACAAGTGATCTTGAACATTATGTTCAAATCTATACAACTAAATAAGACTTCGAAATTTTCGGAATGAGTTTTCCAAAGTGATACATTCTCTAACACGTTGAAATGAAGTAGAATGGTAGACAAATAGGTATAGTTTCTAAATATCCCAACTTGGTGAGGTGTCCGAGTGGGTCCAAATGAGAAATTCAGGTTCGTGTTACACCATGTCAAGATGAGAAAATTCCATCACGTTACTTACCTAGGATAGCGTCCTCCATATTCGTCACTTCCATCCATTTTGGCGAGTCGAGACTTGGCAGCAGTGTGGACGATGTACCAGACTAGCTCCCAAAAAAGGCTCGAGCTGAAAAGAACAAGTGGCAGCTTGTCACGAAGGTATACGTCTGGTCTTCTCGTCACTATTTGAAGGTTTCTCAGCGCTGTCAAAAGAGCAAAAATTTGAATTTTCGCGCGGTTTGTATTTTTTGTGTGAGGCAAAGCTCGTAATCCCGGATGTGTGCCCGTATCATCTCCCGGTATTTTACTACTCCCTGATTCAAATGTACTCCCCTCCCCTCCCCTGTGCCTACTCCTCCCCAGTTTTTGGTGCACTGAAGTGTCGCTGAAGCCGAGACCTCAGGTCGGCGGAGATGCTCCAGTTTCACCACCACAGTTGCGTCTGCAACCACCTCTATCATGCAGTATTCTGTTCTCGAGGTTCGTGGTTTGCCGTAAAAAAAGAAAAGGAAAAAAACCCATGGTAGACCCGTGTGCTTGAGTCTGAGACGATAATGACGAGTTTGCTGTTTCTGATTCGAGCACCTAAGGCTGCGTTTACACGGAGATGAAATGAAACGCAACGAAATCGTTTTCAAACCGTTTACACGAGAACTGCAAAACGTTTTGAACCGTTCACACGAAAACGGAAAACGGGCGATCAGGCTGGAGCTAGCACGTGCTGGCCTGGCGCAAGGGCGGGAAGTAACACGTTAGTTGGAGTTGGTACGTGCTGGTGGTCGCAAGGATTGGGTATTTCCAGCGAAATATACTCCAGCACGGAATGTTTTCCATGACCGCGCTCCGTTTCCAATCGTTTTCACTGTTTTCACCGTTTACACGAGAACGTTGTATATTGTAGACTCTCACTCTGCTGACCAACACCCCCCCCCCCCCTACAATCCGCGCCGCAAGCTACTGTGTGTTGTACTTCCGTTGTTAATGTAATATTATGGTAATAAACATGTTAACTGGTTTGAGGGAAAGAGACAAACGGGAAAAGTCTGAAGAAAAAATTGACTGTCACCACCAGGACTCGAACCAGGGACCCTGGCTTGTAGCCAGCGATGCTCTAACCACTGAGCTATGGTGTAGTCGTCATCCCAGCAGAGACCGTTCAACGTATTATTCAGACTTCAACATGGTTAGCATTTTACTGTTCACGCTATTTTCGACGGTCGGCGTGTAGAGGGCGAGTCTATTGTTTTTGATGTGTTTTCGAGACACGGTTAGCAGGGCCGCTTCTGAGTCCTGACTCCTGGCGCATCGATGGACTTGTGACGTAACCCTAGTTGGAATCTTACCGTTTCGTTCTCCCGCTAAACAGAGCTTTCTATTGTCGAAACGGTACCTAACCGACGGTATTTTGGATGTTGGGTACGAGTACCGTTGGACCTAGGGCGTTAACTGTAAAATGCCATGTCTACACACACAAAAAACGGTACAGGCCTACCGTCGAAAATAGCTCGAACTGTAACATGCTAACCATGTCTAATAGATGAAAAACCCTACACGCACCCTCCTAAACAAAAGTGGTTTCTTCACTGCAAATTACAATATCGCAATCAAATATTCGGCCAGGAGCCATCATCAGGATGGAAGAGAAAATAATTGAGATTGACCTATATGATGGAACACAAAGTGCAACGAAACTATAATTATAATATGCACACCATCCTTTGGGCAAAGGCACACATACACATACAAACATACACATACACACGCCAAAACAATCAGACACACACTCATACTCACACTCGCACGAACACTGTGAGCGTAGAGTATCACCATAATCAAGCGTGTAATCTCTCCCAATGCCTCTGGACTTACAGTGTCTCGAGTCTGATATTGTTTTTGAATAGCGAACTGGGCAATGAATTAATCTTGTTATCCTCTAGTTGACTACAGAGTTGAAAAAGAAAAAAAACAAACGGTTTAATTTTGAAAGGATTGGGAGAGCTTCAAATTCAAAGTATCAGTCGGGGACCCACCAGGACTGAAACCCCGGACCTGGCTTGTCATGGGCAATGCTCTAGCCACTGAGCTATGGGACCGGGCTCAGCCTAGAAGGCGCAGTGTTTTGAGCTGCCTTTGGAGTCCAAAACTTGTCATCGCCTTCAAGGTTCGGCCTAGAACATAGAGCCTAGTTTTCATGGTGAGGTTGTGAGTGAAGGTTGTGATTTTCTCTGTGCTATGGCTGAGTATTTGGAGACCGAAAAATCACGATTCGGATCCACGAGCGAAGAGGGTGGACGGAAATAACTCAGCGATGTTACATCCAAGAGAACTACTGCTGCCACCGCGTTTTGGGTGAGTTTGTCAGGAAGAAGTCCGAAGACAATGCTTTGCACTGCAACGCAAGCACGATTACGGCTGAAGAACTCGCCTGTTTCCTCGAGCAAAACTTATCCGATGTCCGGAAGCAGGACGGCAGTCAGTACAGAAGCAACAGTTTGATCGCCGCTCGATCTGCCCTCGTTGGCACTTCAGCGACGTGGGCCCGAGTTACGATCTTGTCCATGGCCGGGAGTTCACCACCAGCAGAAAAATTCTGGACGCCGTACTGAAAGAGAAACAACGAAGTGGAAAAGAGACTGGGGCCCAGAACAAGAAGAACATTTCCGACCGTGATTGGACGAAATTTGAAGATTACTTCAATGACGTTCTCACCAGCAACAACCCGCGAAAGCTGACGATGTACGTCTGGAACCTGTTATTCAGCCATTTCTGTTTACGAGGTGATGAGCTGCAAGCCCGCCTGAACAATTTGGTCTTCTCCACGGTGGACGGAAAAGAGACCATTTCCATCGCAAATGAATTCAGAACGAAGAACAACCGTGGTGGTCTCGCCCGCAAGGGATTCCAGGCCGAAGGCGTTATCGACGATGAGCACTGAGCAGCAGGCTGCCACCGTGAAGCGGTACGTCAGCAAGCTGCACCCTCACATAAATCGGCTGTTTCAGCGTGCTCGAGTAACAAAAGATGAGGTCGGACCCTCTGATATGCAGTGCTGGTTTAGGCCGTTATCACACTGCGGGTTTTTTTAGGCGCGTTTGGGTGTACGTTTGCGTTTGAGACCGGTAAACGCAAGACGTGATATCATACTCTACTTGAGATTTTCAGCGTTTGGGTCAAAAACAGTGCGCGCTGGAAAATACAAAAATGTGGGGACCAGATCTCTGCGTGGCCGTGGACGTTGAATTTATTTTCCGGAGATAAGGGAGGGTTGTGTTTCTGCTCCTATGTCCTTTTGTCAGTGGTGCTGAGGAGAGGAAGTTGATAGGAAGATTGCACCCGTTGCGTTGTCGGTGTTGGGGTGACAGTTCCGTTGTCGAGGCACATCGTCCAGTTAGGCTAGCCGCCGCCAACTAGTCAGCGCAACCTCCGACACGAGCTCGCATCAGGTCCATGCTCGCGTCAAAGCCCCGATCTCTACGGACTCTGAAATCTAAAGAGCGCATATGTCCAAAAAAACCGTGCATTACATCACAGTGCATAGACCAGTGTCACTCACTGAAACATAAACGCATCGCGACCAATACAATGTTGGAAAATTCTTGAGCACATTTTTCCGGGGATATAAGGTTCGTCGCGATAGGATAAAGGTTCACTGAGCGGCGACAAGATGAACACGGAAACGTGCGACGCTGCTTCCCCTACAACATCATTGACGAGTGGAACACCTTGCCCCCAACTGTGCTGCAGGCTACGCCACGCCTGACGTCTCTTCAGTCGTTCAATGGCAACGTGCATCAGCACCTACAACAAAGCCGCTGGTATCGGGCTGCAGACTCGCTGTAACACCCCATATATCCATAATCAGCTCCCTCTCCCTCACTTATCTATTTACATGTGTTTCGTAATCCCGTCCATGGTGCGCTGGATAGCGCTACGCCGACACCCTAGGTCGGTGTTGCTAGTCCCGCCTCACCGTCACAGGCTCCATGAGAGCCCCTGCTAGTACATTGTCTGTCTTCCTCCTTTGTTGTCTCGATCATTATATTCTTTTGTGACGTCTCTCCAGTCGTCCAATGGCAACGTGCATCAGCACCTACAACAAAGCCGCTGGTATCGGGCTGCAGACTCGCTGTAACACCCCATATATCCATAATCAGCTCCCTCTCCCTCACTTATCTATTTACATGTGTTTCGTAATCCCGTCCATGGTGCGCTGGATAGCGCTACGCCGACACCCTAGGTCGGTGTTGCTAGTCCCGCCTCACCGTCACAGGCTCCCTGAGAGCCCCTGCTAGTACATTGTCTTTCTTCCTCCTTTGTTGTCTCGATCATTATAATCTTTTGTGTTCTTCTTCTCCTCTCTTTGTTATAGTCTATCAGTAGGAGGTAGGGAGGGCCCGAATATGCTTGCGCATATTTTCGCATATTTGGTCCTTTTGACACAAGGTCGCATAAAGTAGCAAATCTAGCATATTGTATCAAATGTAGCATATTTGCTACAAGGAGCGAAGAATTCGCATAGTTATAGGGCAGAGTGCGGGAATGGGCAAGGAAACTTACTACGGCACGCTCGGTCAGGGAACACTTCCAAACTTAGCCCGGAAGGAAAAATGCTCATCCAAAAAAGGGGCGAAATTTTGACCCGAGAAGAGAGTGTCCGCGACTCAAGGTTGCATAAAGTAGCAAATCTAGCATATTGTACCAAATGTAGCATATTTTGCTACAAGGAGCAAAGAATTCGCATAATTATCACTGATATCAGTTCATATTTCCAGCATATTTCGATCATATTTTTCTGCTTTTGTGTGATTTCGAAGCATATTTTGAAGCAAGTGGCCAATAGGCGAAAAGCATAATATGCGAAATTTTTGAGCATATTTGGGCCCTCCCTAGTAGGAAGTGCATTCTGTAAAAAAATTAAAAAAACCTCGGGCCAGTGCGAACGTTACAAGGCGTGGACTATCAAAATGGGTGCCTTATTCTTTTATTTCTGTTTTGTTTTAATGACAGTCCATTGTACGCCTGAAAAAAAGTACTTAGTTATTAAGCGGGTTACAGAACTGTCGTTCGCTGGCTTACTTGCAGTTTTGATAACGCTTCGCTCTTCGCTGAGATACCTACCATTCCCTCTTTTTTTTATCCTTGATTCTCTCTGCATGTACCCATTCCCACTGTCACATGCCATACCGCCACCGCACCTTCACACAAGTTTGTATGCCACCTTGTACAAAAAAAATAAAAAGTTAGCTTTTCTGAGAGCAATCTTCTTCCATGCCACCTTGTACACAATAGGTTCACAATTTGAAATTTTCAGGGCAAATTAAAAGTACATGGATGCTCGACATGAACGTGAAACGCCACCGTTCGAGTACTCGAAGTTCATACTCTGCCGATTTTTTGCATGTAAGCGTCTCTCACTTCTAGCGCCATGGCGTTAAAACCGAGGCTTTTTTCTCCAAAAAATTGGTCCAAAACAGCGATGTTTCACCTATAACGCCATGGCTTTATTTGAGCGGAAATACGGTATGTTCTCCCCAACCCTCCTTTCCTGTAACATAATAACATATTCGCTGCCTTGTCATTGAGCATTTGTGCTCGTTTGGATTAGCGAATTCAAATAATGTATACAAACAAACAAACAACGCGAATTGTTTTGGTCATGACTTTGCAGTTATTTGGAGCGTGCTAGGGGATTTTCCTTCGACGTGATGCATGCTTGATAGACGTCGAATAAAGTGTTTGGATCTCAGCGTTGTATCGCAGTTTGAATTTTGGAAAGCTGTTGAATTTGGGAAAGATGCTGAACGTGATATTTTAATTCCTGTGTTTTTCCGAGGCGAGGTGGAGTAGTTTGGAGAGGAGGTGGCAGTGGATCTTTTGTGTTTTTGTCGCTGAAATATACTATGATGGATTCGCCTGGACCTGATATTGCCTTGGAGCTGTGCACCTAAACTCCACCAAGCGAGTCAGTGCGCTGGACAGCGGGCCAATTGGCGAAAAGGGGCCCAGCATTCAAAGGATTGACTTTGCCATTGGCATTGATCTTGCGTCGCAGTTTTTATATGTTCATGTATTTTTCTTTTTGCAGTAATTCGTGCTGAGAAACTGCAATGGACGCAAGGGAGAGTTGCAAATATGAATGAATGAATCTAGGGAACTCTTGACGTCTTCACCCTTACTTACAGCAGCCGAAGGTTGGTGAGCCTGTCGAAAATCCGTGGAGGCAATGACGGCAGTCTGTTGGTATGCAAATACCTGCAAGGTAACGCAGGAAACGTAATATTATGCAACTAACAATCCGAGAGTGAATTGACTACTCGACATATACCACACTCTCTTCGGTCGGCCTGCCACAATTTTCACAACAGCATCATTTTTGGACTTCACGAGCTTTGGAAAGCTCAATCTGCAAGAGTGCATCATGTGTTTCCACTTCCCATAAAAATAAATTACCTTTCCTCTATATTTTTTTTATATTCGAACTCGGATGTTGTGCTTCATTTAGGCCATGGCCACACTACGTAAAATTATTGTATAATTAAATGTTCGTGCATACTTCAGTACAAGTCTAAAACTAAAATCATGCTCTTTTCTTCTCAGCCCGATGTTCCAGCCCCCCCCCCCTCCATCCCACTTTCCCCCAGCCTATAGACATAGTCTCCAGCCATAAGTATCTTGGCATTTTCATTGAATCTAACCTTTCATGGGAACCCCACATCGATATTATGGAAACGATCAAGTTCATCTTAAGGAATCCTCTCTTCTCACTGTTACCATCTCCCAATCTCTTGTAAACTCCTCTTTACTCAGCTTACCTACGCCCAATCTTTGATTGATGAATATGCAAATACTGCTTGGGCCGGAATTTCCACAACCCGTGCTGCCAAGCTGGAAATTGACCACAAAAAAGTTTTCAAAATCCTCCTCCGAAAACCCCGCATGCTCCCATCTTCCATCCTTTATGCCCTTGCTGACACTACCCCTTTGTCTAAGAGACGTAATTCACATCTTGTCACCCTTATCCATTCTCTCAAACTCAATCTGTGTTCACCTCACCTCCACTGTTTCAACTGGTTCTCTTCCCGTAGCACGAGAAACTCCCTTTTCCTCCCGAAACCTAAGTCCTCCTTTCTACTTCACTCTCCCTTTTTCACTGCGTACTCTGCGTGGCTGGCACTTCCCCAAGAAGCTAAGGACCTTTCTTCCCTCCGCCTTTTTAAGAGCCTTGTCGCACCTTGACTTTGATTTTGTGTTTCTCATTTTGTTGCAATCACTGCTTATCCATGCCGGCTCTTTTTTTCTTCTCCTCCCCTTCTCCCTTCCTTGCCGTGGTTGGCTAACACCCTCTCTCTTTGTATTGGCCGGTGTTCTCACTGTGCTATGAGATGCTGTAATAAATAAATAAATAAATAAAATAAATAAAGTCGGTACGCAACCACACTGCACTTTTCGGTCTGCATACATGACGCTTTCACGCGACGAGAATGTGACTTTGTCGTACCAGAGCGTGTGCCATGGACTGGGACAGGACAGGGAGATTCAAAAAAAATTCTATATAAAATAATTCTCCTGGCTTTGTTGGCGTTCGAAACATTTCGCCTAGAGTGGTGTGTTCTTTTTTGTGTCGTGAAATTCCACTACTTCAGTAGCGATTTGTTGTGGCTATGATTCCCTTCTCCCCGAGATAATGTACTGGCAACCTATGTGCAATATGGGTACTTCAGATACTACAAATTTATTATGCTTGCAACTGAGAAAGATGCTCGAAAATGGCGATTCAACGGATGCACCAATCCGAGCAATTGGTTACAAGGACATCCATCCTCCTCGCCGCCTACGTCGCGCTGATTCGTACCAGAGATCGTCAGACGGTTATTGTGGACTACCCATCCTTAAAACGGGATTGCATAATCACAAGGATAATAATAATTACTTCGAAGTATAAAATTCACTGGTTTGATGGAAAGACACAGACGGGAGATGTACGAAGAACATATTGACTGTCACCATCTGGACTCGAACTAGGGACCTTCGCTTTGAGCCAGCAATGTTCTAACCACGGAGCTATGGAGTAGTCGTCATACCGGCAGAGAGCGCTCAACCTCGTCTGCAGACTTTGTAACTCACACTTCCCGTGAATTCCAAAAAGCATACTATTTATAAAACATTAGTACTTAGTTTTTTAGGCGGGTTACAGAACTGTCGTTCGCTGGGTTACCTGTAGTTTTGATTCATTGAAATATCTACCAATCTCTCTTTTCTCTCCTTATTTCTCCCCAACCCTCCTTCCCTGTAACATAATAACATATTCGCTGCCTTGTCATTGAGCATTCGTGCTCGTTTGGATTAGCGAATTCAAATAAAATATACAAACAAACAAACAACGTGAATTGTTTTGGTCATGACTTCGCAGTTATTTGGAGCGTGCTAGGGGATTTCCCTTTGTCATGATGCATGCTTGATAGACGTAGAATAAAGAGCTTGGATCTCAGCGTTGTATCGCAGTTTGAATTTTTAAAAGCTGTTGAATTCGGGAAGGGATGCTTAACAAGAACGTGATTTTGAGTTGCTGTGTCGTTCCGAGGCACGGTGGAGAGGAGGTAGAAGTGGACATTTTGTCGCTGAAATATACCATGATGGATTCGCCTGGTCCTGATCTTTCTTCGGAGCTGCGCGCCCAAACTCCACCAAGCGAGTCAGGGCGCTGGACAGTCGGCCAATTGGCGAAAAGGGGCCCAGCATTCCAAGGATTCACCTTGCCATTGGCATTGATCTTGCGTCGGAGTTTATAATTATGTTAATGTATTTTTCTTTTTGCATGAATTCGTGCTGAAAAACTGCAATGGACGCAAGAGAGAGTTGCAAATATGAATGAATGAATTTAGGGAACTCTTGACATCTTCACCCTTACTTACAGCGTCCGAAGCTTGGTGAGCCTGTCGAAAATCCGTCGAGGCAATGATGACAGTCTGTCGGAATGCAAATGCCTGCAAGGTATAGGAGGAAAAGCGGTATTATGCAACTAACATTCCAAGAGTGAATTGACTACTCGACACATACTACACTCTCTTCGGTCGACCTACCACAATTTTCACAACAGCATTATTTTTTGACTTCAAGGGCTTTTGAAATCTCAATTTGCAAAAGTGCCTCATGTGTTTCCACTTCCCACAAAATAAATTGCCTTTCCTCTACATGTTTTTATATTCGAACTCGGATGTTGTACTTCATTTAGTCCGTGGCCACACTACGTAAAATCTTTGTATAAATGTTCGAAACTCGGATGTTGAGCCAATAATAAATGTAGAAAGGAAAAGGAAATATAGATACGAGTTGAGACTAACTCTCCATCACTGTAACCAGATACGATATACAGTCAGAAAGTGCAACAACTAGGAACAAAACTGACCGAGTACTGAGACAGTCGACGTCCTGACACCTAGCTTCAACACATCTCCGTAGCGCTAACCGACAGCCTTCCAAATTGGAAGGTTCAAGATTATGGAAAGACCAAAGAGGGGAAGGCAAGCGCAACGAAAATGAGCACAAGCTACAGTCCCAACGGAACAAAGAATGTCAATTGTTACTGGACTATGACGAGACCAGTACGATATTTGACAAAGCGGTCTAACTAAAATTCGAAGCAGCAAAGCAGCACACCACTCAACTTGGGTGGGTCATAAATGTCAAAGATAAGTACAGAAGGGGAAGCTGTGCGCAAACGAATTGTAGAAGCCACCGAGGGGAGTCGTCAATGCCAGTTCTTCTTGGCAGAATTGCACTGCGCACTGTGCCTGTGGTGCTGCGCAACGGCAAACGCAGAATGCTCTGTTGGATGGCGTCAGCACAACGAGCTACATCAACGCCAGTTTAGCGACTCCTCTACAGACGCACTTACTCGAACTCTAAAAGACCTCTCTCCCAAACTGACCATTTGACGCCCATCGCCGGAGAAAAACCGATTTCTCTGAACCTTCTATGAAGTTAAATTAACCTTAATCTTAAACAAGCCAATGTTCTAAAAGGAAACATATCTTTCCGCATGCGATTTGTTCATGATTAGGGAAACTCATTTTTTCAGCAGTTTCTGTTGATATACATATCTAGAAGGCTGATGATCATGAATCTTGGAATATTTGTCAGGCTTTTGAAATTTTCAAGTATCGGACTACATAACGCGAAATGTCGTGAATTTTCGGTATTCGGCCGTACTTCAGAATTGGTGAAATTTTGGTGTGAAAAATTGTCTTTATCAGACTAATCCACACGTAAGAAGTGCACTCTGCTACTATGGCCACCCAACTGGCCTGAAGATTCACCGAAAATTTGGTCATGGCACATAGAAACCTGCCGTCTTTCTTCGATGTTCCCAAAATGGAACGTTGGCCCCATCCGAGACCCAGATATACCTCATATTTACCTGATTTCAGGAACCAGTATATCTAGCGCATATGCCTTGTTCGTACCATCCGTAAACGTGGATATGTAACTGATGGAGCCTTTTTGATGTTTTGATGGTGATTTGACCGTCTCCATGGGAACTAAATTTGGTCATATAATTGTGATTCACTAGCATGCGGAATACGTATATGTTATCGCATGGCTGCGATGGCCTTATGGCATATTATTGCAGCGAGAGGTTAGCCTTCGGGCCTACGGCCCCTGGGCTAACCTCGAGGGGCTATAATATGCAATAAGGCCCGCAGCAACCATGCGATAACAAATTTATCAAATGTCCCACAGAGCAGGCCATTGGGCTGCTGTTGAAACTAGACCAAATGCCCACACATTATGACCACAATGTATATTGATGCGCTATCATTATCAAAACAGGAAAAATGAAGATATTTCTCCTACACCCTAACAAAAAGTCTGCTTCAGGCCATCAGATAGTATACAGTACTGAAAGACGGAGACAGAAAAAAAGTGCCGACACGGCATCGTCATAGCAATAGACATGGCAACCACAATGAAACACAGCAGAATCGTAATTTGAGTTGAAAAATTAAGAGTGCTTCCACAAAGAGTTTCTTCCTGTTTGCATGTATATCAGGAAGTTGTCAAATACAGCTTCTGAGGACAATTTTTCTTCTTTTTCTCAGCTCCAGATGGCTGTATTTTTTTCATTGCAAAACATTCCTTAATTGTTCTGTTTGTTGTTCAAGCAAAGGTGAAGGCAGAGGACAGATGAGGTAAGAGTTTTGCGTGGCACAGGAAGACCACACACAGGCAGTGACTTTGCGAGGATCTGAAAACGCACGATGCTGAGCTGAATTTGTGTTATTTCAAAATTAATAATTGTTTGTGATCACTGTACCACATCGAGCAGAACTGAATCTTATCCACCAGCTTACCGACGGTCACGCTACCAACATGACCGAACAAATGATCCCTGCAAACACCACACGGCAGACAACCGAGGCCATGTTCATGGCCATGTCCACCTCCAAAAAGAATTTCATCTTCGTCTCAAAGGTACACTGCGACTCGTCGTAGAGTAGTACAGTCTACAGAGTCGTCGTATACGCGTAGTCAAACGATCACTGAAATAAAGTATTTTTTGCGGGCAAATAAACTATTTTTTTTGCGGGCAATATCGCATATTATTGCCCGCGGCGCGAAAGGGTCTGATTCGCTGGAGTACGGGCAACAATCACGTGCCATGTGATAAAGCAATGTTATGGAAGCCTGACACTTGCCAAAGTAAAGATTGCTAAACAGTATCCAAAGGGATATACTTCTGAAGTAGGTTTTCTTTTGTGTAACAAGATTCACTTGAACAATATTTAACAAAGTATGGATGCTTTGTGCCGTTCTGCTGGACTTTCAATGATTGTTTCCTCCGCGCGGTTGCATTTTTTCAGAAAATATCGCTTAAGCTGTAATGTGGTATGGCAAAGGGAATTGCTTACAGTAGCAGAGTCCTTTCTGAAAAGGGACTCCAAAATGATTCCAGTGAGAGCTAAGGACATTGTTGAGAGCTCCAACACACTTTTAAAGAACCTTTTCATAGCGCCACCGATTACTGGCAATCTGAACGTGATAGGGGAAAGGCATCCTGCAGCTTCATAACTCGAAAAGAAATGGTGAGCACACTTGCTCCTTCCCTGAGCACTGCAAATTCATAACTGAGTTCACGGCATGATGCTAATGATTCAGTGACTCTGATGCAGTAAATCTGCAGTGCCCTTGGAAAGAGCATGTGTGCTCACCACTTCCCGTTGGTCTGAACGTGGACGATGAAATAGAGTAGTAATAAGATGAATCAACGGATGATAAAGGTTTCATCGAACCTGCAAGAGATCTGGACCTAGAAAACTACCAGGTGACGGATGGATAGGATTATGATGTTTGTGTCTGTCCTACTGATAGTGAGTACGACGGCAAAAAAACGCCAACCCGCTGGAGCAAGGGGTGGGTGAAATAGACTGGTGTTTATGATAGGCGTCCTGAAATTGAACTGGACTAATCCCTTCATGATCACCACGAGACCACTACAGCCTCATTCACTTGCCAATGGCGAGGTATACACACCCTGTACATCTCTAACAATATTGGACAAGCAAGTATCGCGCAATACCCGCGACACAGACAATCGTGAGAGATTCATTGTAATTCTTTTTGTCTGGCTCCACATTCTTACAACTGATATGAGATTACGAAGTAGTGGTTGCGACTTCGGCGATGATTTGTAAGAAATGGTTTGCTCCCCACACCGGAGCTCGCGCTATTCCGCCGACTTTACTTCACACTTGACTGACTCACGACTGCCATCCAGAGCACACGAGAAGTCCATCGAACCTTCGACTCGGCAAACCTGCAAGAAAGCACCACTCCTTGCTCAATACACAGTGTTTCGGGGAATTCACCCCTCATCAGTTGAGCTTGAGTAGGCTGAGGAAGATTGTGCCTGAAGAGCACCACTTATATAGTGCTCTCCAGGCACAAACATCACCAGGGATACAAACGTACAGAGACGCTCCGTTTCAAGCGCGGCAAACACCTCGTGAACACCAGATAGCAGCGTGAGTCAGTGTCGCTCCTGGACGGTGAGACAGACGTCGAGGGCCCTCGGTCATTCGCAACGCTGTCACCTCCAAACCAATTAGTCGCAAGCCCGCGCTGGGCACAACAGTACGAAGTAGTGGTTGCGACCTCGGCGATGATTTGTAAGAAAAGGGTTTGCTCCCCACACCGGAGCTCGCGCTATTCCGCCGACTTTACTTGACACTTGACTGACTCACGACTGCCATCCAGAGCACACGAGAAGTCCATCGAACCTTCGACTCGGCGAACCTGCAAGAAAGCACCACTCCCTGCTCAATACACAGTGTTTCGGGGAACTCAGCCCTCATCAGTTGAACTTGAGTAGGCTGAGGAAGATTGTGCCTGAAGAGCACCACTTATATAGTGCTCTCCAGGCACAAACATCACCAGGGATACAAACTTACAGAGATGCTCCGTTTCAAGCGCGACAAACACCTCGTGAACACCAGATAGCAGCGTGAGTCAGTGTCGCTCCTGGACGGTGAGACAGACGTCGAGGCCCCTCGGTCATTCGCAACGCTGTCACCTCCAAACCAACTAGTCGCAAGCCCGCGCTGGGCACAACAGTACGAAGTAGTGGTTGCGACTTCGGCGATGATTTGTAAGAAATGGTTTGCTCCCCACACCGGAGCTCGCGCTATTCCGCCGACTTTACTTGACACTTGACTGACTCACGACTGCCATCCAGAGCACAAGAGAAGTCCATCGAACCTTCGACTCGGCAAACCTGCAAGAAAGCACCACTCCCTGCTCATAACAGTGTTTTGGGGAATTCACCCCTCATCAGTTGCGCTTGAGTAGGCTGAGGAAGATTGTGCCTGAAGAGCACCACTTATATAGTGCTCTCCAGGCACAAACATCACCAGGTATACAAACTTACAGAGACGCTCCGTTTCAAGCGCGACAAACACCTCGTGAACACCAGATAGCAGCGTGAGTCAGTGTCGCTCCTGGACGGTGAGACAGACGTCGAGGGCCCTCGGTCATTCGCAACGATGTCACCTCCAAACCAACTAGTCGCAAGCCCGCGCTGCGCACAACAGTACGAAGTAGTGGTTGCGACTTCGGCGATGATTTGTAAGAAATAGTTTGCTCCCCACACCGGAGCTCGCGCTATTCCGCCGACTTTACTTGACACTTGACTGACTCACGACTGCCATCCAGAGCACACGAGAAGTCCATAGAACCTTCGACTCGGCAAACCTGCAAGAAAGCACCACTCCCTGCTCAATACACAGTGTTTCGGGGAATTCACCCCTCATCAGTTGAGCTTGAGTAGGCTGAGGAAGATGAGTCAGTCAAGTGTCAAGTAAAGTCGGCGGAATAGCGTGAACTCCGGTGTGGGGAGCAAACCATTTCTTACAAATCATCGCCGAAGTCGCAACCACTACTTCGTACTGTTGTGCCCAGCGCGGGCTTGCAACTAGTTGGTTTGGAGGTGACAGGGTGGCGAATGACCGAGGGCCCTCGACGTCTGTCTCACCGTCCAGGAGCGACACTGACTCACGCTGCTATCTGGTGTTCACGAGGTGTTTGTCGCGCTTGAAACGGAGCGTCTCTGTAAGTTTGTATCCCTGGTGATGTTTGTGCCTGGAGAGCACTATATAAGTGGTGCTCTTCAGGCACAATCTTCCTCAGCCTACTGAAGCTCAAATGATGAGGGATGAATTCCCCGAAACACTGTGTATTGAGCAGGGAGTGGTGCTTTCTTTCAGGTTTGCCGAGTCGAAGGTTCGATGGACTTCTCGTGTGCTCTGGATGGCAGTCGTGAGTCAGTCAAGTGTCTAGTAAAGTCGGCGGAATAGCGAGAGTTCCGGTGTGGGGAGCAAACCATTTGTGATATGAGATTGCTGATTTTTCAAGCAGCCGTGAGCCCCAAGCCGATGTCCTACATCCAGTTTCACCACGAGATCGCCGTCCTATTTTATTATTGCCGACCGCGGCCAGAACCACCAGTATCTTGCTGATAATGTGCAATATAAGGGCGTTGATAACACAGAATGTGGACAAAACAATGTCCTTGTAAATGGTGCAGACGAACCACGATATGCTACTGTTCTAAGTGTGGAGTTCGACTGCATTTCGACCGTGGATCGAATGCCACGGCGTATGTGAGACGCGAACGGTAGCAGACGAAAACCCTAAGAAACATTTCTGGACACTCCTTGACGACCATTACATATTATTTCTTCTCCATTACTGCTTGTTCATGTTTGCATTGTTCCGCAAACACTTTGAAGACAACATAATTCGTTATAATCATAATTATTGCATCTTCCCTTCATAAAAACCAGGGTAATATTGGTACCCGATTCTGCCAATGTTCTTTTTTTAGGAACATATAAATATTTCCCTAACGTGTTTACATATTCAGTTCAAACTTATGAACATGCTTAATTGGTCCAATAAAAGCGGAAACAAAATAAAAAGACTGCAAGAACTTTCTCAATTCTTGTGACGGCCAAATTAAGGTTAACAGTCCCTTTATTGTGCCAAGCCAGCATGTAATTCGGGTAGACTTACAGTTCTTCTAGCTGACCGGTTGCTAGGGAAACATCTATCGGGATGGAGGTAATTTGATTAGAAGCCAAGCCACTGTCAATGGAAACGAAAATACACATACTTTTCAAGTAAACGTTCAAGAATGGGTCTCGATTCAGTGAGTTACGCTCATTTGCGATCATTAGAACTATGAAAAAGAGTTAGTGGACAAGCCGTTGATTATCCACTCTCATTGTTATATCTAAAAAGAATTCTTTCTAGAACAAAGAGAGGTATATTTGAAAATAAAGATAGAATATTCACGATACTTCTCCAGACGTTTCTCCACTGACGATGTTGTTAAGAACAACGAAACGTCTGGAGAAGTATCGTGAATACTTCTATCTCTATTTTTCCAATATACCACTCTTTGGTCTAGAAAGAATACTTTTTTCCATATTAGAATTATGGTGGAGAACACGATCGCGCCAATCACCACGGAGAACACACTCGTGCTTGACGGGAGCCAATCATCGTCCGTTTCTATGCGAAGATTTGACCAATCCGCGATCATCGCGCCAATTTGGAAGTCGGTTTATAAACAGCGAGCCAAGCGATTCTACCCTCACTTCTGTTCTTTTCAGGCAGCGCTTCGGAGCTGTTGAGTGCTCTGGGAAAATTCGACGCTAACGTCCCTGAACAGAGCTGTTCTGAGGAAAAACGAAATTCCTGGCTTGCGGCTTGATCCGAAATCATCGGGCCATTGATATTTTGAGCGGCCAAAACCTTGTTTGCTCGCTTGAACGCTCCGTTTGTGAAGATGCTCACTGTTCGTTGATGACTTGTCAGCACCTGGTCACATGCGGATCCAGCGGCAATGGCAAGCAAGTAATTTCGTTTGTACTCAAAAAAGTCCTATTTACGGAAGTTAGCGAAGAGATTTTCTAGGGCACTCGACAGCTCCGGTGCGCTGACTGAAGAGGAATCAAGCGGAGCACCGAGTACTGCTCTCTTTACAGTAATCATAGAAAAAAAGGTGAATATAAGCGGTGAATATTCAGCAATATTTACCACTTATGTAGATAGCCAATTGTATGTGGGTGAATTTGGAATGTGGTATTAACACCAATATACAATATGACAGCAAATAGGTGCAATCAACAGTAGACAAACAAGTGTGTGCAACTCCGGATCTCTCCGGCATAATCTGCAGATACCCCCTCCCACGGCGGAATTTTGTGTTCACGTCACCTTTTTTTCTGAAGAACGCGCATTTTGACGCAGAGCAGAGTGAGAGCACGTGCTGGGCAACGACCTTTTAGTGTAAAGCCGGCCAAGCTGCACGAGGGAAAACTTTCCGAAAGACTCGCAGCGCGTGCGTAGTCGAAAAGATAAAGTCAACACAAAATTCGTGGGCCTACCCATCCGCGAGTTGCACACTCTTGTTTATCTACTCTTGGTGCAATGTATGTATACGACGTATGTGTACAATGAATATTCAGCATTCTAAGGTGGGTGAGCAGCTTGAGTACTTTTAAAATAGTGCGATAGGCAGCTAGAATGGCTGAATGGTGCGGAGACATGATCGACATATTCTCTACTGCATTCTGCGTAGTGTCATTCCGCAATCTCATCCTCCATTTCTTCCTCCGCAGCTGAAGACACGACGTGGCCGCAGTAACTAGCCCCAGACTCAGAATTTATCTCAGATGACGACTCCTCAGCTTCCGTCTCTGACTAGTCATTGGCCACCTTGAGCCGCATCGTAGCAGGAGATGAAGGCTGCGATTCTGTCTCGCTGTCGACATGGATGTCAGAACCAAAGAACGTCTCACCCTCACTCTGAACTTCAGTATCAACTCCTCACCAGGCTCTAGCTAGCTGTACACAATGACTGCCACGCGTGCTCGGCGTCCGCAGCCATAGCAACAAGATCAAGGAACACTCGAGTCGACACTCGACACCACTTCAACGCCAACTCAAATTACTTCAAGCAAGGCGTTCAAGAAGTGAAGAACTCGCCGCGCTGTTTTCAGCGCGATCCCAAAATCGATGAACATCACAAACCGATCTTTTTCTCGAAAATAATACGAAACCTCTAAAGTTCGTTTTCGTTTTCGTTGATTGAGCCTGGGAATGTAGCTTATGTTCGGCTTTATCACACTTACCTTACCCTCTTTGGAATTACCACTAATATCCATGACCCTTCCAAGTTGAAGCGTGCAATATGTTGGAAGACCGTTGGTTAGCTTTACCGAGCGGTACACAAGCCGATTTGCACGGCGTGGATTATCTCAGCCCTCACGGTCAGTTTCGTACTATACCTTGCAAGTCGGAAAGATCCAAATTTAGTCTAGTTGGTGAACTCGATCACGTAACATGCACCGACACTTTCCAAATTTTTGTCCCGATTTCAGGTCGTCTTTTACAAAGCATTTGTTTGCTGATCTGCCTGTGACCGCTTGGCGGAAAGTTAAGGCAGGTTTGGACTTCGATTATCTCTTGGCACTTCTGTTAAAAAGTTGATTTGATCACAAACTATCGTTAGTCCTTACAGTCGATAGAGGGTTGTCAAGTTATCGAACACGTGCCAACTAATGACGAGGTCATGGTGCAAACCGTTAAGATCACTGTTGAAAAAGGAAAACAAAACACAGCAAATGAGGTGACACGTTAATGGTTTTTAAGTGCAACTATTTCAATCTCTTTGTCCATTAGTGGGACCGTTTTTTCACCCAGTGTGGTTTTTTTAAATTTTTCTTTGGGAACACAGCCCTACAAAGAGACATGTGGAGACAAACACAAAACAAGACACAGGGGATGTAGGTACGACGTGCCGATGTACAGGGAGCAATTCGACCGACCAGGGCTCTCAGTGTTAGCGTTTGCAACCTGGCATCGAAAAAAGGGGGGCCAGGGTGGTGATTGGTCAAGTAGCAAAAATAATAATTTGGTGCGAGAAAGGGGCGCTAGTATTGCACCAAATAATATAAATACGTGTAATAACTAAACCAGAAGGGAAAACGAAAAAAGAAAACAATAATCATAACAAGCAAGTACTAGTAGAAAGGTAACTATAAAAGGGGCCTTAATATCATCGTCACAGGTACTGTGTAGACCACAGCCATCTCTTTCGGATTAGATCCTTACATACGTTGACTTTGAAGATTTGAAGGCGTTTTGAACGAGGTTCGTGAAGGAAGAGGTCCGCAGGCAGGTTTTTCCAGGGTGGGATGGCAAAGAAGGAGATCGTGTCCACTTCAGCTGATGCGTCTGACGTTTTTGCCGTGTGCACATGCTAGCTACGGCAGGGGTTTGGTTGGTGGCAGGATGGCCTTTACCTGGGGAGGCCCCGGAATGTAGTGCAGCTTGTACAAGTATAGGGCTGCTACCATCCGCCGAAGCTGAAGACTTTGGGGAATGGTTCCAGGTACCAGGAAATGTAGAGCACGTTGCTGAACCTTATCCAGCTGGGCCATGTTAGTTGCGGCTGCGCCCAACTAGGCCAGTGGGGCATATTCAAGCAGGGGTCGCACGAATCCTTTGTAGACTGCCGCTCGACCATGGTCATCCAGGATAGGTGCTGCCTTTCGTTAGAAACCCAGCCTTTGGGAGGCACGCAATGCAACACTGCGAGTGTGCGTTCTGTAGGAGAGAGCAGGACCGAGCATGACTTCTAGCAGCTACAGGGTATCTGTTTCCTATAGTGCTTCACTTCTAAGGTGACTGGTGGAGTGTAGGGAGGAACGTGCTTGCGATGTAGAGTCATGCGCTGTGTCTTGGCTGGCTCAAAGCAGATACGCCACTTGCGGCCCCACTCTTCAAGACTGTTGGGGGGCTCTTGGAGGGAGGCAGTAGACTGTACTAAGATGTAGAGTGTGGTGGTTCGCCTTGCTTCTTGCACACACTAACTTCAACAGTCCAGTTCGCTATAATTGTCTGCTAACAGGAATTAGCATTAGAAATGGCTCATTCCTAAACACACCGAAATTAACTGCGGGTTAGACTATTCTTTCAGCACAATTCTTTTCCAAAGCAGATAAAATAGTGTCAATGTAACAGGATTACCAAATTCAGCAGGGCAACACTGTCGTCCACATGTATCAAAGGAGGCGAAATCGCCTGTTTGTGGTGCGACGTTAAATAAACTTCTACAACAACAACATGCCTGGGTGGGATACTTACAGAATTCGAAGAAGGGGGAGATTTGAAAACAAAGGTTGTTCAATACTGGCAATGGGATTACTGGCCAAATACCTGTTAGAAACAGAATATGGAACCTTTCGTGAGTATTACAAGGGTAAAGATGTGAATCGTGCATGATATGTGAAAGTGGTCAATACATGAAAACTAATTATGATGATGTCCGAGAAAACCAGGCAATGTGTGTAAGTCGGCCCCTCCGATTTCCCTCCAATCTTAAAGGTAGTTCTCCGTTCGTGTGTACATCGACTATTAAGGCACTCCAAAACAATTTCTGAAGAGAACCTTGAAACTCCATACCCCTCAAAGGTGGTCGAAAATTGAGATGATTTATTAGTCTACAAACGAGCAATGACACAGTGTAGTTCTACATGACGGCAACTCCATCAAGCCATGGCATCATAGCCTCAACGAATAAGAGTTAATGGGCCAGCAGCGTTTAGCGACACCAGCATCCAAGAAGATGAGGTTCATTAACCCTCGACGCCACAAATGATTGTCCTGAGTATGGTCAATTTACAAGCGCTGATGTAACAGCTCCATGTGTGGCACTTGACATAGCAATACAGTCGAGGCAACGGACGTGTACCCAACCAATGCTGTTTCACAAAATCGAAACTAGAATTTACAAAGATTTTGACCCACACCAAGGGCATTATGGCCCACCAAGGGCATTATGGCCCAGCAAGGGCATTATGGCCCACCAAGAGCATTATGCACCAGCAAGGGCATTCTGGTCCACCAAGGGCATTATGGCCCAGCAAGGGCATTATGGCCCACCAAGGGCATTATGGCCCAGTAAGGGCATTATGGCCCACCAAAGGCATTATGGCCTAGCAAGGGCATTATGACCCAGCAAGGGCATTATGGCCCACCAAGGGCATTATGGCCCACCAAGGGCATTATGGCCCAGCAAGGGCATTATGGCCCACCAAGGGCATTATGGCCCAGCAAGATCATTATGGCCGACTCCCTCGGCTGTGTTGTCGAGTAAGGATGGCACATTCGGTCTTCGCGATCGATGCCGAGCTTTCACTTGTATTCTGTACATCCATTCCCCTGGGGTTACTGGAGACATTTAGCATAGCATTCTTAGTTTGATAAATGCTGCAAACAAACCTAAACCTTTATGACCACCTTGCCTGAGAGCATGCGACGCATCGCGGTCACTTGAAAGCTATGTAGTAACAATTCAGGTCAATTGCTTGGCGGTAATGGCTGCCTATAACTTAAATGTGTTTTTGTGCAAGAAGGATTGCATAACACCAACCAGAGTGGGAATTGTTTGACAGTTGCTGAGAAGCTTTTCTGCTGATAAAAAGATCGTTGCTCATTTGTTTTTTTGATATTTTTATTCGTTCGTTTCTCTGCGATCCAGCACGGCAGATTTTGATAACGTTCCTGAGGTTGACTTTTGATACTCTTGCATCTTGTAGTGACTTTGAGATGATTTGCCACTGATAGTCTCTTTTTGGACCGCTGCTTGGGTGATTCCTGACAACACAGTCAGTAGCGTGTTTCTTTGTTCATTTCTCTACAATCGAACTCGTCAAATTTTGATAGATTTCATGAGACTATTGCACACTCTTGTATGTATCAGTCACTTTGAGATCAATTTCCTCTCATAGTTTCATTGCTGACTACTGCTTGGGTGATCCCTGATAAATACCCTCTACAGTGCGTTTCAAAAATATAGACGCGTGATTTCAAAAAACCGTTAGGCCAGCATCTATACCAGTCTTACCAGATAAAATCTGTGACCACTTTGTGCATAAAATTTCGAAATTGGGCGTTTGATATCCGATTGCTCAAAAATCTATATCAGAGTAATTGGGGGAAGGAACTGAGCAATATTCCGAAAGAAATTCTTGAAAAGCTCCAGCCAACTTTTATATATTTCAAAATAACATGCGTCTGCTGTTTTGAAATGGACTGTAGGCTCTCAATATATGCGCCGGTATTATGTATGGTCAATTGATCCCGGCCGGTAGTTCTACGTACACTCGGACCATTTCACAAAAACGAAACGGATTTTTCACCTGGGATTTTGCTACCTGTACTGCTAGGCAAACATAGGAAACGCCAAATGATATTGTTGGATTTTGACTTTGTATGCAAAATTATCCTTTCCTGAAAGTGCGATTGGGGTCCGTTGACCCCACCTGGTGGTTTTGGTGTTCAATAAAATTAATGTGAAGGGTGTGTGAGAGAGAGAGAGAGAGAGAGAGAGAGAGAGCGAGAGAGCGAGACTGAGAGAGAGAAGAAGAGGAGAGCCTACCATAGAGAGATAGTGATAGGGAGAGATTGACAGAGAGCCACGGAGTTAGAGACTGCGAGAGCGTGGACAGCAATCGAGGATACAACCGAGTTCACTGCTAACATTATTCACCTCAAGAACTTTACAACTGGCCAGCGAAAATCAGGATATTATATCGCGATGTCAATTTGCACAAATGTTGTAAAATATTTCAACATTAAACTTACAATTCTTCGAGAAGGATATTCTTGGCCAAGAGATCTACGGGGACAAAGGATATCCTGTTGTTCCGCAAGTCCCTGCAGAATCAAGAACAGTGCATCCTGATAAAAAATGCGTTCCAAAGTAATACCGTAGAGTGCTGTTGATCTGGTCCCCACACCATGTCACTTCCCAGCCGAGTGTTCGGCTTTGGGGCGGGAATTTCATCAAGGCTGTCAAGTGCAGCAAGACTGCGTTTACATGAGAGTTTTTAACCCAGGTTGAGTTCGGGCCGGTTTGAAAGTCTGTGCGATAGAAAAAATAGGTGAGCGTTTACATGAATACAGTTGACCTGGTTCAAATACTGAAGTAGCCAAAGGTCCACTTCTAGAATCCCGATAACGGCTGTGGCTGGCGACGGAGCTACCCAATCCTTGTTTGCCGACGGCTTGGGTGCGGGTCAAACTTCCCCAATGGTGGAATTCTCCTGGTCGACAAGGGAACCAGCTGTGGGTACAACCCGAATGCCGAAAAACCCGTCCTCAGCGTGAAACCGTACTTCAGTGCAGATGCAGTCCAGATCTTTGACGGCAAGGGTGTCACCATCAACACCAACGGATATCGCTATCTGGGTGCCGCGATCGGATTCACCGTCTTCAACAGGGCGTACGCCACTTGGGCACAACAGATCAAGAGATTGGGGGAGATAGCTACCTCGCAGCTAAAGGTAGCGCACTCTGCCTTCACCCCAAGCCTCCAGAGCTAGTGGACCTTCCTTTGCTGCACCATGCCCGATCTCGTTGAGCAACTGACACCGCTCGACGATGCAGCCACTGATTGCCTTGTTCCTGCTCTCCTTGGCCGTCACGTTAACGACACGGAGAGGGCAATGATCGCCCTACTATGTCGCTTCGGCGGTCTTGGCCTGACACCTCCATCGTCAGTTACCCAACCACACGAGCTGTTGTTTCGGGTCTCTCGTGCGTTGGCCGAGTGAATTCTACAACAGGACGTTGAGCTGGGCAATACCATTGCGTGCGTCTGGCAGGCAAAGGCGCAGGCCAGATGTGATACCAGGGATAGCGCTCAAGCTGATGCTTTGCTCCTCGACTAATTTGGTGTTGCCTGAAATGCAGAGAACCCTGGATTTGGAAGCGGAAAAAGTAACCTCCAGTTGGCGCACCTGCAGTCATGTTCGCTGTCACCGCCTCAGGCTCACGAAAGGAGAGTTTCGTGACGCTGTGTGTCTGCGGTACAACTGGCTGCCTCTCCGTATTCCGACAACCTGTCAATGCGGGAAGGAATTTTCTTTGGCGCATGCATTATCGTGTTCCACGGGGGGGGGGGGGGCGCCAGGGCAATGAAGCAGGTAGCCTAGAAAGTTGTTGTGGAGCCCCACCTTGAACCGCTGACAGGGAAACATCTACGTTACCGGTCTGCCAACACCGATGACCAAGCCTTGCTAGATGTGGCAGCAAATGGCATTTGGGATGGGCGATTTGGTCGCACCTTTGTTGATGTTCGGGTGTTTAGCCCACATGCGTCCACCAATCGCTCCAACTCGATTGCCACTTGCTATGTCAAATATGAGCGGGAGAAGAAGAGCGCATATGAGCAGTGCTTGCGCACTATCGAACATGCCTCCTTCATTCCAGCCGTCATGTCCACCACTGGGGGCATTAGCAGATGCGCCACTGAATTCTACAAGAGAATTGCTAGTCTGCTAGCTGAAAAGACCACTGAACCCTACAGAAAAGTGATGGCAAACCTCCGCTGCCACTTGAGCTTTGCATTGTTACGTAACAGGGTCATGTGCCTTCGTTAGGGATATCAGCGAACACACTGCGCAGAGGGTTTGCGCAGTTATGATGTAATCGAATTTTGTACATGTCAGCATGCCACGCGCGCGGCCAGAAAAGTCCAAGTCAGAAAATGAATATTTTTGCCGGGAAACTGGAAGGAGTCTTGGTGGAGAAAAAGGAGAATGGCGGCTGAAGTCGTAACCTTGCGCTCAGGATCTGCCGTTTCGTTGATTGCTTCGTATATTCGCTGCTGGTGAAGGATTCGTGGGTAGAGAGTGACATGCCTACGGTAACAGCCACGCGATCAACTACAGATGAGCCTAGCCCCAGGACTTTCTTCAGACGAATTTTCAAATTTGTCCTTTGGTGCCCAAGGAGCATGGGTGAATTGAAGGCGATTTTTTACAACGTTCCCACCGGAGAAATCTTCTAATTTTTGGTGAACTGGTACCTCACCCATGGATCTATCCATGTGCCAAGCAAGAAAAAAATTGACGGAAGCAATCCAAGGTCACAGAGGTCAAAAGTTCACAAGGTCGATCGTTCAAGAAGAACTCAGGAAGATGAAGAAGCTTGGACGATCGATGAACATGGGCCTGTCGTCCTTCACCGATTTTTAATACTGTGTGTTTTGTATAAGTTCGTTAGTGTAATTGCTGGCAGAGGATGCCCAAAGTGAGGTACACAGTAGTCGGACATCATCAGAATCGAAACAATGGGGGTCTGTTCACAGCAGTATGCTGTAATAAGTATCACAAGCACTGGTGCAGTACTGATAGTAGCCCGCTGCAGGTTTGCCCTGCAAAGCTTTTGCAGGTTATCAGGAAAATACCAGGTAAGACCAGAATTAAGCACAAGAGACTAAGATAATACAACACTAAAAGACACACTTGGGCATGACTGTGCCGTTGCAGGTTCAGGCCAAGGCAAGAAGGTATGCCAAGATTGTTTGCGAAAGGCACCAGCACGCACCGACCTGGAGCCATTTCTACCAGACGGATTCAAATTTGAGCAGGTATGCATGACCAGATAAGTGGAATACATTGGAATACAACCACCAAATTACACATACACACAGAAATACAATCAGACTAAAGAGTGTCATTTTTCGTCTTCCACTTCCCACATGCGATGCAGGGGTGGTACAAGTGTCAGAATGTGGACATAACCGCCGAAGATGCAATCGACAAAGCCCTGAAAGAACTGGATCACCTGAAGAAAGAAGTCACAGAGAGAAGTTGAGAAATGCATAAGAAACGAGTTGCACTAGAGAGGTCGCAAAAAAGTTAGAAGAAAGTGTCCAGACATCTAACGAAAACAAACAAGCAGCTAGGGGAGCTGAAGCAAACCATTGATCACCTAATGAAGCAGAACAAGAAGAATGTAGAGTCCATTGCATGTCTACAAGGCGAACTGGTTACTATCAAAAGACACCTCTCCGCTGCAATTGTTAGCAAGCAAGCAGAATGTCATCAGAAAGTTCTCTTCAGGCGAAACTACAATGCAGCCAAGCAGACAGTTGTCAAGCTCCAGAAAAAAGTGTCTAGCGCTAACAAGGGACAACAGCCAACGCAAAGGGACCAGTCAGGTCAGCTAGTCCAAGAGCAAGTTGAACATCACAAAAAGAAAATAAAGACACTAGAAGGCAGGCCACCACGCTACACAGAAGAAGTTCGCCTCTGTTGTATTCAGCTACTGTCGCATAATATTGGTGTAAACCATGTGTCCCGTGTTATCCAGTGTGTGTTGGAAACACTTACCGATTACGCAGTTGACCGACTGCCAAGTCCTGCCAAACTTTGTGACTTTCTGGCCTAATCGAAGCGACTTGTTCTAACACAAATCGGAGAAGAGATGGCCAAAGAAATTTTTTTACAATGCATCGTGATGGTACATCCAAGCAAGGAGCGAAGTATTACACTGCGCAATTGGCAACCCCGAGCAATATACTGAGTATCGGCCTAACTCCCGTGAAATCTGGAAGTGCTGAGCATAGCTTTGACGCTATTCTGACCATGCTATCCGATGTTGAACAGGCATGCAATAACTCCGGATCTCCCATCTCGGCCCGCTTCTTTTTAACCTGTGCATCAACTCTTTCCCTGATGCCCCTGCTTCTAGTACCCTATCCCTTTTTGCTGATGACTCTAATTTAATTCTTGTTTCTCCAGCAAACACCTCACTTCCTATCCATCATGCATTGCTCCAGACTGACATTGATAAGTGTTGTCAATGGTCATCAGCTACTGCCATGACGTTTAACACCAGTAAATGCGTCCACCTACCCTTTCAAAAATATGCATTAGCCCCCGGCCCGTCATCCCCCTTGACAATGAACGGTGTGCCTATTCAGAAAGGTGATAGCCACTGTCATCTCGGCGTGACTATCACTCCTTCCATAAATTTTTCTGACCATATAAAATCTATCACCCATAAGTTTCGCAGTCGTGTTTTTCTGTTGCGCCATATGGCCCATTTCCTTTCTGCTTCAACCGTGAATTTGCTCTACAAGTGTTACGTACGACCACTGTTAGAATACGCAGTCCCTGTCTGGTCATTCGCCGTATCCCATTCAGATTCGCTTACGTTAGACCGACTGCAAGCCGTTGCTGCTCGTTCATATCTGCTTTGTAAGACCCGGCACCCTCCTGAGTGGGAAACCCCGAAGCAGATTCTTAATCGTACTTGTGACTGGTCATCCCTGAAGTGGCGTCGTCAGATTCTGTCCTTGCTGTATTTTCATCATGTCTTTTACCAGTTTCCGTCTTTGCTAATTCGTTTCAAATTCAATGTATCCCTTAGTTGTCGTCACCCGTCCTCTATAGTTTTACCTCGTTCTGGCGCCCATTTCCTTAACTCCCCTCTCTTCAGTTTATCTGTGGAATGGAACAAACTTCCAGAACACATCCGCTGCGTTCAGTCCTCTGTCAATTTTCGCATTGCTCTAAAGGCTCATTACTCACAGCATAGATATTCTCTGACTGGAATTCCGAACTTTTCCGTTTGAGAAATTTTTTTTTCCTTGAAATTAATCCTTGCTGGGTTTTTTTCATCTAAATGTCCCGCTATTATCTGCTGAGGTGATTTCTTCCCTCGTCGATTTCTTTCCTGCTTTTATACCTCGATATTTAACCCTTTCCGGACTGATGCCGCACATGTGCGTCAAAACGTCATACCCTGATTTCCTGATGCCGCATATGTGCGTCAAGTAAAAGCGCATACTTGTACAGTGCATATACATCACTGTTCAAATTGTCGTAACTCCATTGTCCTTTCTCCGATCGTCGCGAATGATGGCTCATTGGAAAGGTGAGAGAATAAGCTTTCCAGTGGTATGTCGTTTGATATAGCGCGGTACGGAATCACTGAGTATCGAAGAACGAAACACGGATACGCTTGAAATTGTTTCGAAAATTTGTACGCAGAGCGCTTCAAAGTGCGTCGGCGTGCCTCAAACGGGGACTTTCCCAGTGACTCATCGTTGCACAGCGCATGCGAAGTAGAGATCAAATGAATCGCTTGAGCTTCATGAATCTGCAGGACTTTAAATCATCGTTCTACGTTGAGTAAAAATTGAGAAACGTTAAAATTTGCGGAGGTGGGTACAGAATCTCGCTCAGGCGCAATAGGGCAGCTCTCAACAGGCTTGAAGGCGATTCTGTTGCTCCTACCGGGTGTCTAGTCGCGATATTCAGAGAGAGGACATCTGTAGCTTTCCAAAAGGAAATAATTACGAAACTGGTGAGTGAAATTAGATAATTTTCAAATGCATACTGGGACTATTGCGTATGGCAGGGCGGCCGGTGGCAGGAATCAGGGGATTTAGCACCAGGACGCAAAAGGTTAAGTACTTGTTTCCCTTCTTCCCATGCTTCATCTTCCAATCTCCTCTCCCCCATTTCCCCATTTTTCTTGCGATATTTATGTGGGAGACTTCCGTGATAAGCATCCATTTGCTTTTGGAGAATCCTTTTAAATAAATACAATACAATACAATACAATACACTCCTGTGGCCAGGAAGCTGATCGCTAACATAACCAGCACAATGACAGATAGAAGTAGTGTTGAGAAGAGCGTCAATAAATTTCTGGAGACTTACCGTGGTACTATCCTGCCCGAGGTGGTGGCAGGCTGGGTAGATCTCCCGGAACCAGTCAGGAATACGATGCTGTCCATCAATACATTCTACTGTGGCCTGCACTATATTGTCGGCCTTGCAGAACAGGCACAGGAAGTCTTGCGTGTGTGGGAGAAAACCCATTTCGGTACTTCAGCAGTGGGCGCTACGAGCCATGGGTTCGAGAACACTGGAGAGGCCGGGAGTGTTCGGCTGATTAGGACAGCATGTAAGGCACTCGAAGCCCACTGCAACGAACAGTCTGGGAGTCATCAGCAATTCAAGAGCTATCTCCAGTCCAAAGGCGTAGAGTCAATCCCACTTGCAAGGTTCGTCGGCAATAGATTTAACATTGTATTTTACAATGCTGCAGGCATCTACACACTGCGAGACCACATCCAGCGGTTTTACGAAGAGGCGTTTGGCACTCCAAACCGATTGCACCGGGCTGTTTTGGCAGACATTAAAGTTCATGGCTATGTTGCAGCATGCAGGGCACTCGGCATAGTGGGCAAGATGATAACTGGGCCGCTTTGGAGGAAGCTAGAGCAGCCAAGCATCTCTATTGCCGACATGAGCATCGTGTATCAAGAACTGTGCACAGCCTTCAGTGAGCTTAAGTCAGATTGCTCCGCTTTACTGGATGGTTCGGCCAGGATGTTTTCCAATGCACACATTATCGTTGACGAAGTCCACCAGGAGCTGTTTTGCAGCAACGACACGGATGCGTCCACACAGGTCATTCTAGAACTGTTTGTGTCGGCATTCGCAAACTACTCCACGAAGCTGCTGGCTGACCATTTGCTGGGTGGCAAGTTCAGCAACATGTCAGCACAGCAGCAATCCACAACAGCGAGTGTCCGTACAACAAATGTGGCCAGCGAGCGAGCTTTTGCTCTCCTGGACCGGTTGCAACGTGAAAAACCAAACGCGTCCACCATCGCCATCGAAGGCATCGTATTATTCTGCTGCAACCGAACCGGGGAATGGCTCCGAAGCCAATCCTCGCTGAGGCGAAGAGAGCTGTTCAAGAGCGCTCTAGCAGGAGCCCAGCACCACCGACAGATGTACCAGCAACGCAGCCAGGCCATTCGAGATTTCCAGCGGGAAAGAATGATAGAGAAGGAGAGGCAGCGACAGCAGAAGGAAGCGCATACTCTTCAAGAGAAGCAACAGCTGGTGGACAGCATTGCACTCACTGGACTATGGAGCACTCCAGATACTGTAGCGGAAAAGCTTGCGCTCCTTCCAACAGCGGCAGCAAAGCTGGCTGCTTTGAAAAAACAAGTTCGTTTCAGACGTGTCGTGTTGCAACAGCAAGGTGACAAGATATTGTGTCAGTGGTCGTCCGGCGGCAAAGCGTTTACATGGGAAGAGTTGGGCAAGCACCTTCTACAGCTAATCAGGGAAGCTAGAACGGACACGAATGAACTGCCTGTGGAGGAATAAGGTGAGTTCTCTGACCTGATCGTTGTCTCTAAAATAATAATTGAAAAATGTGCTTTCAAATTATTCAAATGCAGGTCCGCGTTCAACCAGTCGCCATTATATTTGCTTCAATTTTTTGTCCCCGCCAGTACGTACATCGGTATGGTAGCGCTGAAAACTGCGCAAACCCCGTGCGCAGTGTGTTCGCTGATATCTCTACCTTCGTGTGGCTCCCAGTACATTCACAGCTCACCTCCCTGCTGATCATGTTTCTGCTGAGTTGTTGTTGTTGCAGACGGTGGCCTAGCCTATTTTTCTTTTTTCTTTCTTTACTAACAAACACAGCCTTACCAATAATCAGAGAAAGAGGACGGCTGAAATTACACTGCAAAACCAGATAAAGGGGACTAGAGGCGATGAGACAACCGGAGGTCCCGAAATCATAGCCTACCACCAGGCATCGATAGGAATTCAGCTAGGGAGGGAGGGAGATCAAGTGAGAAATAGAAAAAGAGAGAGAGAGCCACGAGAAATACAAAATAAAATAAAACAAAGAAGAGATAATGGACGAGAGTAGTTGCTCATTGACGGGTGACATAGCCTCACAGGGAATCCGTAGCCCAGAACCAATTTGATTCCCACCTTCCAACCCGGCAAATATTTAGACTTTGATAAAAAACGATTCAAGGCCTCTCAATTATTTTTTTAATACTTGAAGTATAAATATAAGAATCCCGTATCCCATTCTATTCCTTTCGTTAAAATAATATACTTCCACACAAAACAAGGTCGGTGCAGCACTAATCACGGCAGGGGAAAGTGCCAATTATTTTGACGCGAGTTGCGATGGACCTTCGTCTTGAAAGATTGGAGAGACTTCAACTGGGGCATCGGTTACGGAAACATGTCTTACGGCAGCATGTTCCATTCATCCACTACACCACATGGGAACGAACGCTAGAGAAAGTTGGGGGCCGTAGGGAGGAGCACTGTTTGTAGCTGAAGCTGATGGCGGACACGGACCTGCGATCTTGTCCGTGAGACGAGGCTAGCTTCCTGGCGAGATGGCACTAGCGCAGAGAGGTCTGGATGATCTTGAAGGCACATCAGCTTGCACATGTACATTATAGCCTGCACTTGGCGGGGGGGGGGGGGGCAGCTAGGCTCTGCAGCAAGGCGTCAGGACCAATGATAGCAAGGGTCTGCCGCTGCACTGGGTTGAGACTTTGCAAATGAGAGCCGGCTGCGCCCATCCATATCACATATCGCGTATTCGAGTACAGGGCGTACGAAGCCTCTGTACGTTGTCAAGCGTTCTTCACGACCAAGGAAACTTGATGCTCGACGTAGAAATCCGAGCCGGGCTACTGCACGAAGAGAAACATTGCGAAGATGGCGTCTGAAGATGAGTTTGCTGTCGAACGTCAGTCCCAGGAGCTTTCATCCCCGAAGAGAATATCAAGGGCTCCGAATGTTAGGTCGGAGAGTGGTCAGGTGCTGTGGTGGTGGTCAATATGCAGCAGCTGCGACTTTGTTGGCTCAAAGCGAATCCGCCATTGTTCCCCCAGCTATGAAAAAGGAGCGACCTTCCAGCAAGCAACGAAAATGCTTGACAGCGGAGTGCATGGCGAGGAGTTGTCGGCCTAAGGTGCTGTACCGGTGCTGGGTAAACGTGAGCTTACCAGAAAAAAGGGCCGGAGGGTGCCACTGGTCTTCCACAAACTGTTGAAGTGCACCGCAAATGCCATAATTAGAGGCATCGGTCATGAGGCAAATAGGCGCAGAGGGATGTGAATGAGCAAGGAGAGTGGCATGTGACAGACCAGCTTTTGAGGTCCGTGAAAGTAGTGATTGCATCATCGGTCCAAGGCAGTGGCACTGATTTAGGGCGGGCAGGATGAGATGACAGCAATGCATGAAATGGCTGGAGAATGACAGCAGAGTGAGGAAGGAAGCGATTATGGAAATTCACCAAATAAAAGAAAAAGACGCAAAGAACGGGTAGCAGCGGGATAAGATTGAATGGAGGACATGTTGCTATCTAAGGGGGTAATACCGACAGGATTAACATGATGTCCTAGAAAATCTAGAAAGGATACAGAGAACTCACTCTTCGTGGGATGGATGACAATTCAGTTCTGTGATCAGCGAGGCGCTGGAAGACAGCACGGTGTTCCATGTGGCTCTTCATGTCAGTACTAGCCACGAGAAGGTCGTCAATGTAGTGGAAACAGAATGGCAGCCCACGTAGCACCTGGTCCATACACCGTTGAAATGTCTGGGCGGCGTTTCGCAGACCAAGTGACATCCTGGTAAACTCAACACAGTCCAATGGGCGTGATGACTGACGTCCGTTTTCGGGATCTGGTCAGGATTTAGTGGCATCTGTTGTAGTTGTCATCTGATGGTAAGCGGGCACCAAGTCCAACTTAGAGAATACTGTGCAGCCATGAGGTTGCCCTGTGAAGTCCTGCAGGTGAGGAATGGAGTAGCGGTCCGGAACAGTGGCATTATTCAATGCGCGATAATCTCCGGACGGCCGCCAATCGCCAGACCATGTTCAATTGTGAAGACCATGGGCTGCACGAAGGACGAATAATACCGAGATCCAGCATAATTATTATTATGTTGAAACGTCGCCTTGGCTGACTGGAGCTTGTCAGGTGCGAGGCGGCGAACTTGAGCGTGGACCCTTGGTGGTCATATGGTGAACAACTGAGTGGCATTTCTCTTGTACTGCCGAAAATGGACGGGCAATGCCAGAAAACGTGGTTGGAAACTCATGGACAGGAGGAGGTGAATAAAGGAGGTTAACAAAATGAAGCACAGGAGAAGCAGTAAACATGGTGTGTGCATTAGTTGATATGTTCGTGAGGCAATCTACAATCTTTTTGCCACGAATATCGAAGAGCAGGTGATGAGTATGGAAGAAATCCGCTTCTAGAATAGCCCGTTCCACCTCCGCAACTATTAAGAACAACTGAAAACGGCGCCTTGAGGACCGCTTGTAAACAGGGACTACAATCATGGGCAAGTTTCCATGCCGGGGGTTGCACACCGGATTAGAAGCAGTGTAAGAAGACTCTTGTTGTACAAAGTGCCCTCTACCCCAATGCGTATTTCCCAGTGCCATTTTGCAAATATTTTCAGTGCTTTCCGTACTGTATTTTTTCAGGTCAACATTCTCACTGATTATTAGTGTGATTTGGGGAAAAAATCGATACTGTCCAACTTTTCCAGGCGCAGAGTTCAATTGTGAAACGTACGAATTAAAATTTCTGATAGTAATGTAATTATTCTGTAGACTAAATTATTCCTTGATCATGATGTACTGATTCAAATCAATTCACTCATTACTTGAACACGTAGCACGCCTGTTCTTCTCTCCTGTATGTTTCTTAGCTTGGGTCCGAAGTGACTGCGCAAACTTCGTCTCTTCACAGCACGCTGCATTCTTGTTGAAGTGGCTTGGGATCAGTGCTAACAGTGTTTGTGTGCTGATCTGAGACCTGAAATCCGTCTAGATTCGTCGGAATCATCGCACCAAACTGAACATGCGCTCACTGTCCGCATTTGACACCAGTATCGCCAGGAGCGGCAAAGCGAGATCAGCAAGTTTATTGTACTTCACCTCCCCGTGACTTGTGTGCATGTGTAGTTTGCACAGCATGGTGTGCAGCTGACTACAACCATGACCAGGTTGCCAGAGTCCTGGTCTTGCGACCATTTGAACCGTATTGGGAAAACCCCAGGTTCAGACCCTCTTTACTCTAGGGCCTAGGGGTTGGTAGGATGTAGAATTTTTTTCTTGTAACTTGCTGTCAAAATCAGAAAACAATCACGCACATGTACATGTACTGTGCATGAACATGCACATGACTTGTACACTGCATGATGCAAATGACATGTACAGCGCATGTACGGGTACATACCCTGTACAGTGCGCGCACTGCAGGCTGCATGCGCTGTGCAATCCGATTTTTGGATGCATGTAGATCCATCGATGGCACGTGGATGGGCGTCTTCTGCGTCATATTCCCTCCTTTCGAAGACACCGGTTTTTTTTCGCTTTTTCGGGATAATTCGATTGAAATCCGTACTGCGGACAAAAGTTCAGTTTCCGTATATATAGGGACAAATACGGGCAGCTGGCACCAATTACAGAATCAGTGGAGCTTTTTCAGAGGGTCTCCAAGTTCAGATGAGCCTATCTAGAGCACAACAGCAGAGATGCCAACCGATTCAATTGCTTTTGATACATCACGTTCTCCAAGGGCCGTTTGACAGTTGCTGCGCGGAAGTTAATGTGCTTTAGCGTGGCATACGCAGGTCGTTGCAGGTCAGGCAGGTCAACAGCACAGCTGTCGTTAATGCCAAGCCTGCACTTGTTCGCGAAATGCGCTGCAAAGCACTCGGCTTTCTCAGGAGAAGAGTGGGACTCTTGTCATTCATTGTTCGTCAGCAGGGGAATGCCAGAGCAATGTCCCTTGCCTGCTGCCCTCTTTGTGGTTGACCACCATTCTTTGTCCCGGAGAGAACCTGCAGTGAGATGTTTGCGAATTCCACGTGGGTGTGCTTATTGTGCTGCATGGCACGTTTCTACTTAATTGTTAACAGTTGCGAAGTACTGAACCTTTGCGGTTATCGTTGAGAATATCGCGTCGCCACAGCTTCCATGCCCGCTCCTGGTATAATTGGCGTTAGAACAGTCCAGTGTCCACCATACAGGGTTGGATTGGTGTATCACAAGCTCTTTGCATGGTATAAACTGTTTCTTTGTTTCGAAGGAAGCCTCTCATGTGGTGCCAGTCAGCAAAGGCGTATTTCCAAACTGGTCGAACAGCAGGATATTAGCTGTGTGGACGCTGTTTGAGAAACTCGCCAATGACAATGGCATGATCTGGTTGTCCAAGTGGTGCATAGGCTGTGGTGCATACGGGGTGGGGGAAATCGGAGATGATAAGATCGAGAGCATTGTTGCCCTTAGTTGACATGTTGGATAAGGTGATGTGTGCGCAGACTTCCTCGAGGCCATCATCGGCTAGGGTAGTGTAGCTACTCTGCAACAAGGCTGAATTATGCATGTTGAGATCCCCTGCAATTTTCACATTGCTGCCAAGACGGCGGACATTGTCTAGCGGGTTGTCTAGGTAGTCCACCAGGCTGGTACTGTAAAACCGGAAAGTCTAACGATCAAACAGTTTAACGTATTTGCATTTTGGCATGATAACGTTCAAAAAGTTTAACGATGGCTAGCTGGCCACCCATCGGCACGTGCATCTTTAGACAGATATCTTGCGATAACCGTTTTTTCAAATAACGAAAAATAATTGGTCGTTAAAACGTTAGACTTTGGGACTCGTTAGACGTTCCTGGTTTACAGTACCTGTCTCTGCACAATAGCCAGGCCGGTAGAGTGCACCCAAAACAATCTTAGTTCTGGAGTGCATTGGAAAATCCACGAGAGCTCATGATCCCGGCGACCTATCTATAAGTAAGGAGCAACACACAATTCGAAGAAGTCGAACCAACCTCTTCTTCACATTGTTGTCCCTGCCGCGGGTTTGGGAATTAGATGGTTTGGAGGCAGCAACATTGTGCTTGGCCAACGGTCCTCAGCGTTTGCTCAGAACCTTATTAATGCGCTATCTGTTTTTCACAAGGAGTTTGTCGCGCGGAAAAGGAGCGTGTCTGTGATATTTGTAACCCTGGAGATGTTTTGCCCGCAGAGTGGAAGGTTCGATGGACTTCTTGTGTACTCTGGTTGGCAGCCGTGAGTCAGTCAAGTGAGTATTAAAGTCGGCAGGGATAGCGCAAGCTTCCACGTAGGCAGCAACACATAGTTGCGCAAGTATCACAGAAGTCGTACCAACTTCTTCTTTAAACTCTATATAGAGGAGCCAAAAGGCTGGACTCTATACAGGGAGTGACGTCCATCTAAACTTTGAACTTACAGTTCATTCCTAGTGTGGACTGTGTATAGGGGAGTACATTTCTATAGAGGGTGAAAAATGAAAGGATGACACATGTGATAGAGTAAAAAGGGGGAGCCATGGTGCAAGCAGAGAGTTCAGGGAGGGTTCAAACTGCATCTGAGGCTGATTGCCAGTCTCGACTGGGGAGAGACTTGTAGGCGCCTTCCTTGAATGCCTGCATTCCTTCTACTTGGGCAGGTTACATAACTGAGCAGATGGAAAAACTATTCCATTTTTAGATCATGGCAGAGGGGAATGATTGGAGAGCACTATTACGGGCACCGGCGGGCAGTTTCGGTGCCAGTTGGTGCTGGTGCTGCTCCTCTTGCTGGTGGCGTGTAAAGCGCCGGTGCTAGTTTGCAACTGACAAAGACAACAAAGGAGTACAAGTAGTAGCTGTTACAAGTGCTGTTCTGGTCAGGCGCGGTGCACGCCTCCGACAATTCCGGTCTGGGAATCAACATGGACTGGGCGAGCCAAGGGGGTATACTATGAATGATAGGTTTATGAGAGTAGGCGAAAATGCAACAGAAATGAGAAAGAGTAGATTAAAGAAGGCAAATAAGACTTCAAGTATCAAGCTTCAGCTCACGTAGGTCCCTGACAGTCTTAGTAAGAGAGAGAGAGAGAGAGAGAGAGAGAGAGAGAGAGAGAGAGAGAGAGAGAGAGAGAGAGAGAGAGAGAGAGAGAGAGAGAGAGAGAGAGAGAGAGAGAGAGAGAGAGAGAGAGAGAGAGAGAGAGAGAGAGAGAGAGAGAGAGAGAGAGAGAGAGAGAGGGAGAGAGAGAGAGAGAGAGAAAGAGAGAGAAAGAGAAAGAAAGAGAGAGAGATAGAGAGAGAGAGAGCGAGAGAAAGAGAGAGAGAGAGAGAGAGTAAGTTACATTTATAAAGACAGGTAAGTCTAACGCAAATCCGTGTGAGCTTTCGATTTGAACGCTTGCATTTTCATATCCTCGGTGTTGACGAGCATCTCTGCTGAAAGGCTGTTCCACACTTCCAGGGGGCAGAATTTGTTTTAAAGAAACTGGAAGTTAGACCCACTTATGGCCAAACGCTAGAAGTTCATATTTGCATGAGTGTTATGTACCAGAGCACGTACCCAGCGTGCTGACAGTGCTCAATAGCGCAGAGGCAGAGAGTAATACAGAACAGAAAAACAAGGACAATCGAGGCTTGTTTTCTGTATGAATATACTGCAGTCAGCTAAATATTGCTTAGGTTATGCTCTCATGTCGTGGCTTGAGTTTGGTAGTTCACATGGCAACAGCGCTTGCGCTAAGTACCGAAACTCCAAGGACACGTACATGCACTAACAAAAGCCATATCACAAGGATCGAGCAGCTGCCACCATTATCATTCTTCGACATTTTTCCCTGAAACGGCTAGGTAAGCATTTAATTGTATGAGTGTAATACGTACAGCTTCCTGAGGCTGGTGAAGTTGTCCATCTGCCCTGAAGTAAGATTAGCTAGCTGATTGTGTCGTATTACACTGCAACAACAAATTCAAAGCATTCAATAAACTACACTTCCAGATACTTTTATTGGTTGTTACGACATCCATTTTTGGCAGGATCATGATGTGGTAAAAGATTAATATTAATGAAATATCACTAGTTTGAGGAAAAGACACAATTAATGAAACAATGAGTCATTTTCGTAATACTTCCCAATTCAGAAATATACCTGGGCAATTGCAGACGCCTGCCACGTATGCTGTGCTGAATAATCTAGGCCACGTGCTCGCATCTCGACAACATAGGCCATTGTATGTTTATTATTATTATTATTATTATCTCTGCTGGGATGACGACTACACCATAGCTCAGTGGTTAGAGCATCGCTGGCTACAAGCGAGGGTCCCTGGTTCGAGTCCTTGTGGTGACAGTGGGTCTGCGCCAACCGCCAGTTTCCACCAGGTTCGGCAAGGGTTGCCTCGCGTTCCGGGGCGCCCAGCTGTGGAACACATTACCCAGCGATATACGTGCCATCTCCACGCTCCGCCAGTTCCGCGCCAGCATGATCCCGCACACACTTACTGGCCTTAGTACCTAGAGTACCAGACGTCCTGTTTGATGATCAGCTGGCTTAGTTTTTCTCCACCTCTATCCTAATTACATCAGTCCCCAATTTCATTTATTACTGCTTTCTATCTGCATTCGCCACCTTTTCATTGGGCAGATCTGCCCGTTTGGTTTGCGAATTAAAATAAACACAACAACAACAACAACAACAACAGTCAATTTTTTCTTCAGACTTTTCCCGTTTGTCTCTTTCCCTCAAACCAGTTAATATTATTATTATTATTATTATTTATTCTTCTTTTACTAGGGAATTCCCAACAGGCGTCAGCGCCTTTTTACAGGGAACCCTAGGTATAATTTGATTGATGAGCGAAATTCAGCTGGTGAACTAGACATGCGGCAAGCCGGTGGAAGTGTATTCCACCTGGCAGCGCCCAAATAAGAAATTGCACTAAAGCCATATCGGGTGTTAGCGGGGGGAAGAACAAGAGCAGCAGAGACTTGGCCACGGGTGGTGCCTGCAGTGCGAGCACCATGGGCGCGCAAGGTAAAGCGGTCTCGCAGAAGAGGACTAGCAAGTCCATTTAGGCAGCGGTAAACAAATACATAGGTTTTGAAGTTGAGGCGTTTCTCAAGGGCGTACAAGTTAGTATGACTGTATAGAATAGTGGTGGGAGTCGAAAATATCCTCTTTAATGCTACGCGGCTGGCAGTAAGAAGCTTGTCATATAGGGCTTGTGATAAGCAATGAATATATGCAGTGCTGCCAAACTCAAAAGTGGACTGAATGATCGATAAATATAAAAGTCGTTCGCCAAAAATGCTGATATTCTGCTTTGCATGGACAAATGCTCCGACCTTCCTATTGACATTTGCACATACTGCATCCACTTGGGTTGAGAAAGACAGATGTTCGTCAACCAGTATTCCTAAGTACCGAGCGTAAGCAGATGGGACTATGGAAGTGCCCTGCCAGTTGACTGCAGTGCCAGGTGGCAGCTCCGTGCCCGGTCGCCTGAGCAGGACAAACTGAGTATGTGAAAACGTGTTTTTGGGGAAACCTATTTCTTTCAGAATTTTGATAAAATCCCCCCGAAAAAAGAGTTTAATTTTATTGTTGCTTGATCGCTGATTTTGTCGACAAAACTGAATCGATCTGAAGACCACAAGAGAAGTGACAAGCGATCGAATTTCGTCAATCATCATGGACGTGGCAAAGCAGAAGGAGTTAGAAGTAGCACTCGAGGGATGGGCCTCTGACCAGACAGACTTCGTGGCAGACGCGAGCAACACTTCGGTCGAGCTGTACAGCTCGCGTGATTATCCTCGGCGCGTCCCAAGTGACCGGCACATTTATTATTGAGGAGGAAGACAACAATCCATTTGGCGTACTGTACGTAGGAGGAGTCAGCAACTAGCAGTTGTAGTGCTCACAATAACTCTGGTGAAGCCCCAGCTAAGCGTCCGCGATTAAAGGCTCGTGCGTTGAATTTGGAGGTGAGTCAAGTGCGGTAGAATCAGGCGGAGATTCTGGGGACTCTGCAACTGACATTGAGTAGGAGGCGCTTCAGAGTATTCCCGTCATGGACTCACTGATTCTTGAAGGCTGTGTCTGCGTTCAGAACTACCATATCAGCAGCTTCACGTCGGTCCTCCATCCGTTTCCAAGGTGCCATTCCCAGGAATATGTTGTTGCCTGAAGTTAGATGTGTATCACGAAAGGATGAATTCATGAGCACTATCTGACACTGTATTGATTCGCTGGTCCCTACCTCTTTGTGTCTTAGCCTCTAGAACCGCTAGTTCTTGTGTTCAGTTCCCTCTTTTCTGCACGATTGCCTTGTTTGTAAGTTCTCACCTCTTTCTGCACCATTGCCTTATGCTCTATTTATGTGCACCATTGCCTTTCCGGAACGCTGTATTTTTTCTCGCATCCTTTCTCGACATTTGCCTCCAGACACGCTTTATCTTTAATCGTCAGGGAACTCTTGCATAACAACTAAACTATCGTAATCCAACATCATCATTATTCATTTTTCTCATATCTTTCTCATACATGTACATATTCATATCGCAGATTTTTCGTTTTTGGTAGGAGTCGGAGAATCCTCTCTCCGGTGAGAAGGCAGTATTGCCTGTGCCCTGAGCGAATTGTATTAAAAGAATACAACAACGTTGAGCGGAATCCTATCTCCGGGATGAAATCGAAGCGACTCGACCTTTTACATTGGTGTACCGGTTGCACTGCTCGTGTGACTGGCGGGCCTCAGCTTGGGCAACGGAAGGGACGCGCATCATGCTTCGATAGCTATCCTCCCGGTGCACATGGAAAATTGGCAATGTGCCTTGGAATAAATTTACGGCTGAAGTGGGAGACAGACCTTCGCAGTTTTTCTCTCGTACCATTCCCCCTTGTGTTTTTGCTTTCCTCCCAAATTTGGTGCGACTGCCATTTGAAGATGCCGAGACCTCTGGCCAGTTGAGTATGGCAGGCTCCGCAAGAACCCTCTCACCCCGTGCTAGCCCCATGTGCTTGCCGGTGAGTTGTGTATGTTGTAAAAAAATCATCATGACCTACAGCTTAGTGTTCGGTCACCCTTTGCCTGCAGCATCCAGAAGGAGAGGTGAGGAATCTCCCAAAAGCTTGCCAGCATATGCTGCCTGTTCTTTCGGACTATTTCAAGCAGTCTGGTGAAGCGAAAACCTTGGGTTACTGTGTATATTTGTACCTGTGGACTAAGAAGTGCAAGTCCATCTAGTTCATGACACGACGGATGGATGTGTGCAACAAGTGTGAGCTACTCCGGGATGATATTCGTTCTGTTCGTGCAGACGATGAAATATTTCGACAACGGAACCACTCCGTGACCATGTTAACAATAATAATATGAACAGGTCGCATATTGCCCGCAAAAAAATCATGCGGCGGTCATGCATTTGGCAATATCAGCTCGACCCTGCAAGTGCAAGTACTTGCACTTGCAGGACACGGCAGCCTTCATGGAATGTCTTGCCCAATACTGAAGGCTGATGCCAAAATTGTTACTGCTTCCAACGACGCTGTTGATAATGCATACTTCAAGGCGTATTCCTCGTTGGATAATGCCATAGAAATCATGGTCTCTGTGTACTTTCTTTCGTGATATCCAACTTTATCTTCCACAGTGGTGTTCTGTAGACCCCTGTGATAGATTTTTTAGAAAAACTCTTTTTCACACAAGGGAATGGTCTCAAACTGCGGAGAGTGCTCAATGCAAGCGAGGCAGAGCTCCATCACACACAAGCGGAAAAACCGTCAGAGATCAAATTCCGTTACACAGTGTTTCATCTAGCACCTAGGCACTCTGTACAATGCATCATGAAAAATGGACTTGTCACATCCGGCACCCGACATAATGATAATTTTCACACTCCATAGTGACGGAGTTCACACCTTCTGAGTATATAACCAGTGTATCATACTTTGTTTGATCACCCATCTGATGATCCGTTGCTTGAACGGTGAAACACTGTGTAATGGAATTTGATCTCTGACGGTTTTTCCGCTTGTGTGAAAAACTCTTTTTCCAAACATTTGCCCCTAGACACGGTATTGTATGCACTGGCCTAAATTATAATGCTGTTTATCGCACTCGTATACATTTTGGTACCGATCTTTATTCAAATGATTAGCTAATATTATTATTACACGGCGAGGGGAAAATTAGGGCTCGGAGGTAGAGCGTGACCTCGGTATGACTTTGTTTCAAGCCGGACAATCGTAGGCCGATTTCTGGAGATTCAAATCAAGAGGCATAGTAGGACATCCGCAGCGCAGTTAGCGGAGGAGGAAGTCGGAATCTTCCACCATACATGTTCCTACTAAATTTTTTAATCATTATCAGTCATGCTCCTTGTGCTACCCGCAGTTAGACAAGTCCTACTTTGAAGCTTGCATGGCTAGTGTTTTTTTTACTCCACTCCACTCCAGTAAAAGGAGCCTTTCATCTCTATGTTTATCACTTTACTCCTATTTTAGCTTTCAGGATTTCTAAAACTCGTCAGAAGAAAACTGAACGGAGCTCTATTACATGTACGATGAATGGCTCTGGGGTGGAATTAGCAAACAGTAGATGGCTTCAAATACACGTAAGAAATTTCCATATGCATGGGGCATAATGAAACTTACATATTGATAACAGTGACCGGGATGTCCGTAGGCATATTTGAAACAATTTGATGCTGGTTGCAGATGAAATCGGTTGCGGTACACGAGCACGTGACAGTGGATACGCATCCGGCAGCCTGTACGGAGGTACTGATAGCTAGCAAGAGGACTTGGACCATCAACAATCTCGCCATTGATGGGATCTATAAGAATACCATTGAGCAGGAACACAAACCCATCGGCCTTGAAATCGGTTAGAAATTATGTTTCTCCTTCCCCTATAACCACCAGTAACATTAAATCGTCTATTTCAGATCAAAGACTTGTCGTCTTATTCACGTTGGCCTAGTACTTATAGATAAACCAAACCTCAGCCTTAGCCTTCAGCATGAGCTAGCATACGGGGACAGAAGGTGACTGCGAGTGCACCGTAGGATGTTATCATTAGCTTTCCGGACATCTAGCGCTGTCAAAGAAAGCTACCAAGTTGGGTGTCACGTATGTCATCATACATTGCGGTCTTCTAAAATATGTTCAAATGCAGTACAATCGTTCTAGCTAATAGCAAAGAGTGCACAAACAAAAGTATGCAACTATGATCTCTTTTTTATGGGCCAGATGCGCTTCGCGCTGCCTTCGTTATTGGTATTCGTAATCCGACATCGTCAATATTCATTTTTCTAATATTTTTCTCATACACATTCATATCGCAGATTTCTCATTTTTGATAGGAACCGGAGAATCCTTTGTCCGGTGAGAAGGCAGTATTGCCTGTGCCCTTAGCGAATTGAAATAAAATAATCGCAAGGGTCCCTGGTGCGTGTCCTGGTGGTGACAGTCAATTTTTTCTTCAGTCAAAAATAAAAGAATACAACAACATGACATAATTCAGCTGCAGTCCGCACACTGCGGAAAATGAAACATCGCATTTTCCGTCTGGTTTGAAATGAACTTTCGTACGGAACTGGAATCCACGCGCCAGTATTTAGAGATTGCGTAGGTACTGGAACAAATCAAGCAAAAAGGGATGGGCTTGTAAGAGAAATTGTAGGTTTAAATGTATGCTTTCATAGCGTGTTGGAGGCAAGCTACAATAGCAGTTGTTACCGCTAGCGGACCATCATAAAGAGGAATTGGTGTACTTAGAATCAAAGATTTGTCGTTTTATTCAACTTGCCCTAGTACTTATAGATGACTAAAACTTCAGCTTAGACCTTAGGCATGAGGTAGCATATGGGGACAGAAGGTGGCCGCGAGTGCATCATATGATTTTATCATTATCGTTCCTGACATCTAGCGCGGTCAAAAGAAGGTGCCAAGGCGGGCGTCACCTATGGCATCATACACGTCGTTTAAAACATAAAATACTAGGTTCGAGTGCTTTTTAACAGGCATCAACCTTTAGAGCGCATAGAAGTTATTATGTAACGCTGGGCTGAAACAGGAAATGTTGGAACTGCAAAGTCAATACGCACCTACACGTACTCGCTGTTGACCTCCAAAGCTCAGTAAGTACTTAGTCTAAGGAGTGTTTTATTAGGCGGGTGACAGAACTGTCATTCACTGACTTTACTAGTTTTGATAACGCTTCGCTCTTCATTTTTTATACCTGCAAAAGTAAAAACAAAAACAAGAGTGTTTTTCGCTGTGTCCTTTTTAGTTATTTTGGAGCTTTTTAAGCAGCCTCTGGCAGGATTGTTAAGATTTTGGTTTCCTTGTGTGCGATTTGTGCTAGGATTTGTTTTCCATTCTCTGACTATTTGTTGCTGTTGGTCGGATTGTGATTTTGTGTGGCTGCTTAGGTTTTTTCTGGATTTCTGTTGCGTTTTCTATTGTTTTCAATTTTTTCCCTCTATTTATTTCATCCATGCACACTTCAAATTTTTTCAAAGCATTCGTCTGCAGTCCATTCAGAAAAAGATGATATCCTAGCTTTTTGCCTATAAACGGGTCAAAATTCGAGTTTTTCGTCACAATTTTTTGGCAATCCCCCATGGAATGTTTTTCCAATCGTGTTTTTGAAGTCTATTTCTCCATAAAACAAGCCGTAACAAGAATAGGATTTCGGCCAGGCTTTGCCCCCAAAGCACTGAAATGGGTAAAAACCATGAAAATTCAGGCCGTTCACTCCACTTGCATAACAGTACATTTGTGGTACGAACCCCAGTTGAGGTGCCTTTTTGGACCCTTTTTGAAGTTTCGAATCGCGCGGCACTGCACAGTGTACCACAAAATCGCCAAACACAGGAGCAGTCCAGAGCCAGCGTTCATCTTTAGCTTAAAGGACTGTAGGGATTGAGTTGAATCTTTTACACAACATTGTTACATTTGCCTTGAGTTTTCATTTGATTAGACTTTTTCAAATTTCCATTTTGATTTCATAATCGAGTTTCATTTCTTGAATTTTTGGTTTTCTTCTTTCTTTACATGTTGTAGTGTTTAATTAGCACCATATCCCTCACACACTCATACTCAGCCCATTCAACAAGGAATTGTTTTGGAGATGGTGTGCTGCTTCGAGTAACTGGTCTTGTAATGCAAAAGCTCGAAGACCTGGAAAGCAATGCCAGGCCACTGGCAGCAACTGGTTCGCGAGGAGCCGCAATAAACCCACATTGTGCCACAATGGGGTTGCAAGGCAAAGCCAATGCAATTGGCAACAACTGGCTCGTGAAGAGCCGCAACTAGCGAAGCAAGTGACCAGTTAGGAGCGATAGAGCTAAATGTTCCATAGTTCCATTAGGAAGATGATTAAATGGGAGGGATGGAGGGTGAAAATTTGGTGCTGGCACAAGCTAAAAGTCACCGCTAATTAGACTAGTCTTTGAAGTGAAGCCAACAGCAAGAAAGAAAGAGAAAGTTCAAAGGAAGCAGTTGTACGACGTCAGGCTAAGCACGCCCGAATCCATGCGCTGGCAGTGTACTAGTGTGAGTGTGTAACAGGTTTAATCAAACTTGAAAAGTAAGAGGCCTGGTTGAGCGTGCCTTGACCAGTTATATGCAAAATGTGATAGTATACACGTGGCAATGGCGCCAATGAAGGTGCTAATAGACAGGCGTAAGACGCATGAGGTGCGAGGGAGTGTAAAGTTATAGAGAACAGGGGAAAACTGTTACATCATCCCCCTCCTATGGAGAGGAAGGAGCTTATAACCCAAATGCTCAAGTGGAATAGAGTACAATAAGCGCAAACACGTGCGAGACGAAAAAAGGCTTCGCACTGAAGTAACACAATAAGACGACTGAAACTCCATGCAAATAAAGTGTAATAAGCTCAACAAATGTGTAAGGTGAAACTAGAAGTTCAACTGCAAAACTCAGCGGGCAGAAGCCAAGGTTTTGTACTTCTGAAGTGGAACAATGTCATTACCAGATTCATCCAACAAATAATGTTCAGGCTCCCAAGTGGCATCAGAGTAGCCTTGCCACTTGACTAGGTACTGAAGCTGATTCTGCCGGCGGCGGTGACTGAGAATGTTCTCCACCACATAGCGGGCATGACCATCAAGGTCCGTGATAGGCGGAGGCGTAGGCTGTCTCCTATTAGGAATAGCGTTCTTCTCGTAGGCACGGAGTGCCGACACATTAAATACCGGGTGACAGCGGCTGGTATGAGGCAACTTGAGCTTGTAGGCATTCGGGCCGACCACATGGGTTATAGGAAAGGGGCCAAACCACTTGGGGCGTAATTTATGGGATGGTCGGTCCCGAGCTTCAGGAGTCAGGAGGAAATCCCGGTAGACCATTACCAAATCTCCCACCTTCAGCTTTCCCTCGACCCTTGTCCGATCTGCATAGAAGGCCTGACGAGCTTGAGCTGCCACTAGCGCATCTTGTGAGATCTTGACCGCGTCTTGTCTTGCTTGCAACCAATCAGCTGAATCTCTGCCTCCCTGAATAGGGTTGAGGAAGTCGGGTGGCGCTCTGGGATTTAGACCGTAATTTAAGAAGAACGGTGTGTTTCCTGTAGATGATTGAGTAGCGCTGTTGATAGAAAACTCACAGAGAGGTAGGAGCATATCCCAGTTATCTTGTTTATGATTTACAAAAGCCCTCAGCACATCCTCTACTATTCTGTTTACTCGTTCAGTTAGGCCATCTGTCTGAGGGTGATTGGCAGTACTAAATGCTAGTTTCGTTCCTAAGCGATCAAACAATTCCTGAAAAAATGCTGCCGTAAATCTTGGATCACGATCACATACAATACTAGAACTCAAACCATGAAGTCGAAATACATGTTGAATATACAGATCAGCACTTCCTTTAGCGTCAATAGTAGAGGAAGTAGGTGCTAAATGTACACACTTTGTCAAGCGGTCTACAAATACATATATAGCATCATGACCTGTATCGGTCCTAGGCAAACCCATGATAAAATCCATCGAGATATCCGCCCACGGCTGACTGGGCACTGGTAAATTCTGCAAGAGACCAGTTTTTAGCTGGCCGCCTTTAACTCGTTGGCAGACGTCACATGACTTGACAAACGCCTTTACATCCAGTCCCATTCTGGGCCAATAGAAATATCTAGAGAGTCTGAAATAGGTGCGATCTCGACCGGGATGCCCCGCAGTCACACAGTCATGGTATTCTTGAAGCAGGGCGAGTCGGAGTTTGCTACTCTTTGGAATTCATAACCTGTTCTGTGGTGAAGATCTGAGATAAAGATAACCGGGTGTTTCATTTAGAAGGTAACGGTCGTGCAGATTGTCATGGCTTGAATTTTTCAGTCTCCTGATAATGGGAGCAAGATCCTTGTCGCACTTGTAACCGCTGACAATTAACTGCGCTAAGTCTGGATTAATCTCTAGGGTATGCTCTATGGCATTCAACTGAATGTTAGGAGGATAGGATGACCCGCCTATTTCAGAATCACTGAACAGATCTGGACGGCGTGAAAGCGGGTCGGCAATGTTTTTCTTTCCTGGTTTGTGAAAGACCGTAAAGTCATAGTCAGCTAAAAACTCTACCCATCTTGCCTCACGCTTGGTGAGAGTCGGTTTGGTTCGTAAATAGACAACACCCATATTATCAGTCATCAGGTCAAAGTGGCGGAATAGATAGATTCTCCAGCACTTTAATGCAAATACCACAGCCAACGTTTCCCTCTCGGCCGCAGTATAGTTGCGTTCTGCAGCTGACAGTTTCCGACTACAATAGGCTACGGGATGCAAATCCATATCTTCTCCCTGCTGCAGGAGCACACCCGCCACGGCAAAGTCACTTGCGTCAGTTTCTACCATGAAGCTTTTCTCAACATCGGCCAGTTGCAACACTGGCGCCTCGAGTAATGCTGATTTTAGAGACTCGAATGCCTTCTGTCTAGCAGCGCTCCATTCAAAGCGTGAATTTTTTCCGGTGATTTCTTCTAATGGACGAGAGATGGTCGAGTGTCGATCTATGAACCTTCGGAAATAGTTTGCAAAGCCAAGAAACTTCCTCACATCAGTTACTGACGACGGAGTTGGCCATGTTTCCACAGCACTTATCTTCTTGGGATCAGGGGAAATTGATGTGCCGTTGATTTTATGCCCCAAGAAGAGAACTTCTCTCACGCCGAATTCGCATTTAGACTGTTTGCAATACAGCTCACTATTTCTAAGTGTTTCTAGAACTGTTTGAAGATGATGCTGATGATCTTCCCAGGTCTTGCTGAAAACTAGAATATCATCCAAGAATACTACAACGAATTTTCGGAGATGCGGTTGCAGAATAGAGTTCATGAGTGACTGAAAGGTGGCCGGGGCATTAGTCAGCCCGAATCCCATGACTCTAAATTGGAAGTGGCCGAACGGCGTATTAATGGCCGTCTTAGAAACATCCGAGTCTTGAATTCTGATTTGATTGTAGCCTGACCGCAAGTCCAACTTGGAGAAATATGCACTGCCCTGGATCGTGTCGAATAAGTCATCAATATTAGGAAGACAAGCTTTGTTTTTGATCGTAATTCTATTCAATTCTCGCCAATCGCACACCATTCTCAGAGTACCATCCGACTTTTTCACAAAAAACACAGGTGCACCGTATGGCGACTTACTTGGCTCAATGAATCCCTTCTCAAGTAATTCTGATAGCTGTGACTGGAGCTCGTCCATCTCTGGTTTCGGCAGGCGGTAGGCGGGTCGAGACGGTGGTCTGGCTCCATCTTCTATCTGGATTTCATGGTCGACTGGTCTCTTCGGTGGAAGCTCATTCGGCAGCTCGTCTGGAAATAAATCCTGGTACCTCTTGAGCAGGTTCTGGATGTCTTGTTGCTCTGATTCCTGGAGTTGTGGCCCGGAACGATTCTCCTCGTTTGCAGCAGTGACCCATGCAAGAAACCCCTCGGCTCCACTCCTCAGGGCATGACGAGCTTGTCGGCCACTGATAAACATGCTTTCCACAGATGGCCGGTCGGCTGTCGGCGGGTTAGCTGAAGGCAATTTGGCAACAAAGGGCTCACCGTCCAACTGAACTTCGTTCGTACGGAAGTTGATGCTGGGGTTGTTCCTTGTAAGCCACGGCTTGCCAAGAATAGCGTCGTAGCGAGTCAGGGGATACACAGTAAAGTGCTGTTCCTCACTGAAGCCCCCGACTGTCACCCTTAGCGTGCGTGTGGAAATCTGCGGGACCTCGCTGGTCGAGCCGTCCGCCAATGTTACGCTCAGCACTGCTGAGCTTGCATCCGTGTCAAGATGATGCTTTCGAACAAAACTGTCTGCAATGAAGTCATGCGTCGAACCGGAATCTATCAGCATCACTGCACGGCGACCGCCGATCTTTCCCTGTATGCGCAGTAGGTCGTGTTCAGGTTCATTGCCGACGCTGACGTTGCTGACATGACACCTTTCTGCAACGGGACAGTTTCCTACAGCTATGGGTGTCTCCGGCTCCGTAGGTTCCTGGAGAGCAACGTCTTCAACCTCCAGAGCTCCGAACCGGTTAGCGACTGGTACCGGCGTGGGCGCTTGGGTCGTCGCCAGTAAGCGCACCCCCTTTCTTACTGGCGACCAGCGTTTGGGTAGCGCTGTCCACCCTCAGTACAGTCTTTAGCGAGGTGGCCTGGCTTCCTGCAAGCAAAGCAGTGTCCCATTGCTCGCAGTTGGACACGCTCTTGGTCCGTCAGCTTGCGGAGGCCCTGACCACGGAAGCTGGGCACGGAACGCGACTCTCTACTGGCTGGTGGCCCCGACGCCGGTGGCCCTGACGACTGCTCCACGGTGTTTGCTGCCATGACAGCTTGCTCCAGGGTACGTGGATGCTCACGCATGACCTGTCGCTGGATGTGCGGCACTAGACCCCTGACGAACAGCAGCGCTCTGGTGTGGTGGTCGATTTCCGGCACTTGCAGGCTGAGGCGAGTGAAAGCAGCAATGTATGCGTCCAGCGACCCGTGCTGCGCTGCGGAAATTAGTCCCATACGCGAGGTTTCCTCGTTGTGCCGTGGTCCGTACACATCGCCAAGTGTCGCTTTCAGAGCAGGCCAGTCGGAAAACACTTGGTTAGCTTCCAATGCCGCTATCAACCAAAGACGAGCGTTTCCAGTCAAAAATCCTGCCGCGTAGTCGACCCTCTGTGCCGCATTTGGGAGTGCCAACGACCGTAGGGCCATGTCCATTGCAAACGTCCATTCTTTGAATGTAGCGGAATCTCCTCCAAACACAGGCGGCTCTTTCGTAAGGCGGGGTGTTGGCTCCCACGGTTCCGAGTTCGGATGTATCGTTCGGTTTCCTTGGCTAACGCGCTGAGCGGTCTTGATATCGTTTATCAGCCGAACGACGAGTACGAGGAGCGTAAGCAGAGCGACCAGAACACCTGCCAAAAGCAGAGTAGTAACCATCCTCTGCTACCAGTGTAACAGGTTTAATCAAACTTGAAAAGTAAGAGGCCTGGTTGAGCGTGCCTCGACCAGTTATATGCAAAATGTGATAGTATACACGTGGCAATGGCGCCAATGAAGGTGCTAATAGACAGGCGTAAGACGCATGAGGTGCGAGGGAGTGTAAAGTTATAGAGAACAGGGGAAAACTGTTACAGAGTGCAGTGAGCAAAAGTTCAAAGGAAGCAGTTGTGTGACGTCAGGCTAAGCGTGCCCGATTCTATGCGCTGGCAGTGTGAGTGCAGTGCACAATGCACTGATGCAGCGGTGCGCGGCAGATGCAAACATGGCAGTGTGATCGGTGGATGCTAACACACACTAACTACATTACTGCGACATTAGCACCATATCCCTCACACACTCATACTCAGCCCAAGGCAACAAGGAATTGTTTTGGAGACAGTGTGCTGCTTCGAGTAACTGGTCTTGTAATGCAAAAGCTCGAAGAGCTGGAAAGCAATGGCAGGCCACTGGCAGCAACTGGCTCGCGAGGAGCCGCAATAAACCCACATTGTGCCACAATGGGGTTGCAAGGCAAAGCCAATGCAATTGGCAACAACTGGCTCGTGAAGAGCTGGAAAGCAATGGCAGGCCACTGGCAGCAACTGGCTCGCGAGGAGCCGCAATAAACCCACATTGTGCCACAATGGGGTTGCAAGGCAAAGCCAATGCAATTGGCAACAACTGGCTCGTGAAGAGCAGCAACTAGCGAAGCAAGTGACCAGTTAGGAGCGATAGAGCTCCACAAAGCAGCAGCACTATCCCCGAACAACCCCCCCCCCCCCCCCAGCATTAAGAAATTATCGAGCAGTTACATGCCTATGCTAGGACTTCAGGGATGGAACATAAACTGTCCGTGCAAAGAATCAGATAAGGTCACTGAGGCAAGCTGAGCCGAGATCTTGGACTTGGTCTCCATTGGAATTCGCATATAGTGTAGACACACATCGCTCTGCCACCTGCCGGCAGAACGAATCAGCGAATCTGGTATCCCTGCCATGGCGGCGGTAGTAGCTGCGCCAATTCGGAATGAGTGTCCCGAGTAGAGTTCGATGTTTGGCACCGCAGCCTTTTCAAGCAGCTAGCGCACAGTACTGGTGAAAACAGCTCTGGATAACGGCACACCCTTGGCAAGTACATGTGCGCGATTATCAAGAATGCTAGCGTGACTAAAGGCGCCGCAGAACTGCTACCTGTAATTTCTGTTTTGCGTATTCACCCCCAGTGTGAATAATACATGTACACAAAACAACAAGAGCAAGACTAGTTTGTCGCTACTCCCTGAGTTGCATGCTCACGCAATCATAAGGCAGGATGTGGATGACACCGATGCTATTTGAAATGCCGGTATTTATGCCTGGAGAGGTATCTGTAATGCTATGCGTGGGGTGATGATTGGTAGGTTTAATCAAGCGCCGTGTCCTCAGACTCACCTGCCGAAACTAGCCACATCGTCCGCACTCACGGTACAATGATATGCCTGACTTAACAACTATTGCCTCCACAGCCACCTGACTTCAACAGCCAAACACTCTGTACTCAGCCTACCGCCCATATAATTGAACAACCATATTTTTGCACTAGCATAACACTGCTAGCCCTGAAAAGTTTTCAGTACCAGTATTGGTACAGAGGTTGCAACATAGAGCTCATACCTACCAAGTCAACACCCAATGAGTAGCACATAGACATCTACCAATCTCTTCTCAGGCTGGGGTAGTGACATGGCCAATAACATGTTCATGTTGGCTGATTATTGCGTAAGAATGAAACTCAGTGAAGCCTAGTTCACATTCGACGCAACGCCGACGGTACGGGACGTAAGCGCTTGTCGGGAGGGCTGGGGTGAGCTGTAAATCCTGTAAGATTCGCACGACACGACATGCAGCAGTCGTTGCGACGTTCAACGTCGAACGGCGCGAGTCATAAGGCACGGTCCGTGACGGTGTGACTTTTGGACCTAATTTCTCGTGTTTCGGGACTTCCTTTCAATTATTTCTCCTTGAAAGAAGCGGAATCAAGTTCACAATATCAGTTTTTCGTGAAGACCAAAAAATTAGCCCTGAAAGTTGTGGCATTCAAATAATAGCCCCAGGAAATGATAGAATAGTTCGTCTGTCACGCTTCTGAACTATCCCTAAATACAATAAGTGACATGAGATCTTATGTTGCTAAAATTCAACTCAAGTCGTGCTAGCCATTCTGTGAGTTATCATGGGAAGCGCAGTGTTCGAAATGCTAAAAATTTCCAAGTACGAATCGGGAGCAGTCGGCGCACTACGCCGTCCCCTGTTCACACTCGAATTGCAGCCGTTTTGTACGCTTGTCTACGCCCGTCTACGGTATGAAAAGTTGGATCGATCCAACTCTTCCCGTCGCTTCCCGATCTGTACGGTAGTACGGTTGCGTTCCCGTTCCTGGTGTTCACATTGGACGCCGTCAGACCGTCCCGTCGTTTCCCGTCGATCCTTACGTCACGTCCCGTCGCGCCCCGTCGAATGTGAACTAGGCTTGACATTGGCCATGCCCCTGTTTTTTGTGTAGTCCACGTGTTATCACGCAAACCACTTCGATATTCAATGACCGAGAACGGAACAAAGTTGCATTGTTCATGTACAATGTACAACGCGGACAGTTAGCTATTTCTATATCCCGTTATCGCCTAATGACAGCTCAGATTTACAGCCTTGCAACACAGGTCGAAATGAAGTCCTATGAACGCTAAACAATGTTCTTACCAGTTTATAAAAATAATCTAAAGTCTGATTTTTCTACCGGCGATAAAAACTTTACTAGAAATTGACAATGACTTTTGTTTTAGTGTACCACCGATGTACAAGGAAGATGGTTAATCTAAACTGAAGTAATAGTAAGCAATATTGGGAAGTGAACTGTCGTAAACTATGCTCTAACCACCTTTAGATCTTGCACCATGTCTAAACTAAAACATGTGGGCATCTCAAATCTGGTTCATTTGCCACACGCACACCAAACCGAACCTTCCTCCAATTGCAGTTGCCTATGCATCTTCAGAAATGTTACGGTAGTCATTGTAGCTCGTAACAAAGTGACAAAACAAGAAAAACAACTTTAGAAACTATTTACCTGCATGGTTAGGCTATTGTTAATTCCTGTCAAGACGCAATAGGCGCGGCGCATATCATTCTGTAGAAAGGAACACAACTCCTTCGCCGACGTCTTCGCCCTCAAGATCTTCAAACAACCGTGAGATGACGATCGGAAAGAGTAATAATTGTATTTGTATTTGTGAATTCTCCACAAGCCGTAGCCTAAACTTAAGGAGTCTCTTCTATTTCGGATCAAAGACTTGTCGTCTTACTCACTTTGGCCTAGTACTTATAGATGACTTAAACATTTCTTAACATTTGGCATAAGGTAGCTCATGGGGACAGAAGGTGACCGCTAGTGCACCACAGGATGGTATCATTAGCTTTCCGCACATCTAGCGCAGTCAAAGAAAGCTGTCTCCACAGCCCTCTAATCCCAACAACCACACACTGTGTACATAGCCCTCTGTCTACTCCAGCAACACTTTTGAACTAGCATAACACTGCTATAGCCCTGACACGTATCCAGCACCAATTTTATATACTCCAGTATGAGCTTGCATACACCGCGCTCATCACTACCAAATTACCACCCAACACTTAGCACTAAACAATCTGTAAATATTTCCTCAGGCTTAGATACTAGCATAGTCGATAGCATGTTCGTTTTGGCTGATTATTGCGTACGAATAAAAGTGAGAGAGACGAGCCGTGGCGCCGTTGTTCCGTGCAGTCCACAGATTGTCACACAAACAAATTCAACATTCACTGTCTGAGAAAGAAGTAAAAACGCATTGTATAATTATTATGGAAATTTCCCGTACACAAAGCTGTGTCCATATCCCTTATTCGCGTCATAGCAGCTCAGTGTGACATATTTGCTGCACCAGCTGCAATGACAACCTATGAACGACAAAAAGATGTTTTAAATAACCAGTTTAAAGTATCTACAGTCTGAGAGCTTTCCAAAATATTGACAATTGCGGACGCACTGTATTATTGTTCTTCTGATTATCTTAGATAATCCTTGATCTACTTGGTCCGTTTCATCGCAATTGTCGCTTATCTCCCACGCACCTTTTGACAGGTAAAACCCAGTCCGATCTCAATATCTAACTCACATTCGTTTGGGAGGTTGTGATGGCAAGATCAAAGGAGACCAGAAAGAAAAAAACCCATCGCGACTAGCGCCAGTGGCATCGCGATTCATACAATTTTGATGGGAAAGTGGGAAACTTTTCGCTGCAGTGAATGCACTGCAGTGAATGCACACATTCACTGCAGCGAAAAGCCAAGCGCAGCTCAAAGACCGGAACTGTAGCAGGGGAAATCGACATCCTGACCTGGAGAGCGTGACAGTCACGGCCAGGCTAGCCAGCTGAGTTGTTTGAACTGCAATGTTTGAACTGCAATGACCTGGTATTCTTTGCAAGCCTGCAAACTGATGGCGAGATGGTGGCAAAGAAGACATCGTCCGACCTGGCAGCGGCAGTACAAGAGTCGTGGTCAGTGTATCCAGCTGAGCGTATGACAGCTGTCTGGTGAGGGATGTGTGCCTGATTCAAAAACATTGTTGAACACACAGTACTGTAGTGACAGACGGGTAACGTTCCTCCAAGTGCCAAAGTGACAGCCGCGACTGTTCCTTTCCCATCGCTGCTATACGCCAAGCGGAGAAAGAAAGAGATACGGTACTCTACGCCAGCAGCTATAAACACCAGTGAATGTCAGCTCAAGTGGCATCAGCTCGAGTGATACAGAGCCAGAGTCGGATAAACTAAAGCTTGAGTGCTTGAGTGCAAGAAGGCGCTCCGTCGCTGTTTTCTTTTGTACATTTTTGTAACCTTGCTTCCTTTCTTCGACTTGCTTCATCAGATTCCATCGCTGAATTTATTTCTTGTGGCGGAAAGAAATCCTGTATCATGCTTCTTCACTATGCGTATTGGAAATTTTACAGAGCGGTAAAAAAACTCCTGTTCTTAGTTGCGATAGATAAGCGACAACTGCGATGAAACGGACCAACAAGTATACTGAATAAAAAAGCAAACTGTCAGGAGAATGAACTGCCTGAAGGAGAGAATAACGCAAGGTTCCCCAGGATTAGAACCTGGGACCTTGTTTGTCATGAGCAATCCTTTAACCACTGTGATATGGAAATAGGCCCAATCCAGAAGGCGCTGGCAAGTTTTTCATTCCAAAGGCAGCCCATAGCTCAGTGGTTAGGGCATTGCTGCCGGCAAGCAAGAACCCGGGCTCGAGTGCTGGTGGGTCTGCCCTTTTTTCGCTTTTCAGATAGTTCCCTTCCCATGACTGTTTCCTTTAAAATTATTTTCTCCGATTCCATCTCATCTGAATGCTGCTGCTTACCGCTCTTGATTATCTTTAAAAGACAGTAAACAGTAAAACTTATAACTAAAGACCACCGTTACTAGCGACCAGCCTGGCACTACAGATGACGTCGCCAAGCACGGACGGTCTCACCTTGAAGTAGAGTTATGCCGTGCAAGTCTACCTAAAGACCACCTGCCACTAAAGACCGCTTTCACAGGGTTTACAAAAATAGTGTTCGGCCATTCTAAACTTACTTTCCTGTTTCCTTTGCGACAAAAATATTAGCAAAAAAGTACTTATGGTTTCAAATGGCGTGTAACACACTGCCGCGCCTGAAAAATATAACAATGCAACGCATTTGCACACATTACGTGCGTTGTATCGACGGGATGAATCTACAGGAACTGTGCATCACTATAACGAATGTCAAGACGGACCATACCGTCTGCCCAACAGTCTGTAACCATGAACGATTGAGGAAGCGATGGGATTTATGAGTATCCCGTCTTGAAATATGTGCAGTAGAAGGAGTCTTGTGTGTCAAAGCACACATATTGCTTGCACATCACGAGAAGATTTCTATATGAAAATCGATGAACAGTGCTTTGAATTCTGGTAAAATTTAATGGGAAAATTATACAAGTGCTCCTGAACATGACAGGGGATATACAAAATCGGCAACTGGTGTATCTGAGGGATGTACTGGCAGTAAACAGGTCTTAATGTCACACAGTTGCAGCATCCCTGCTTGTTGTTAGGCACGGTGCTGGAATTTGTCTGTTAAGAATTACATTCTTGCTGAGTGTCGCATGTACGTTTGGAAGCTAGACATATGTGTGGTTTGGAAAGTAGATAACCCTGGCTGCAGTCACTTTTATCGGTAATTTTTTTGATGGTAATAACGAGGAGATGGAGATTGGGCACATGTCAATAGCCCAGGCTATGCTGTGCTTGGAACACTAGTACTTTTGTGTGATGATTACGCACAACGTCATACTTGACTTTTTTAGACTGGTACAAGTGCATAGGCGACAGGAGAGAGTGTCTCAGATATGATACAAGTTGACCTTTATCATACCGACTCCTCAAGGAATTGTCCTATCATTACGAAACGTTTCACACGAGTGTATTTAGGTTGTGTATCCTACGTGTCAACACGGAACACGAAAAGCGGAACACGAAAGTCGATTTTGAATAACATAAAAATCCTTAAAAATTCCATGAACTCGTTGTTGTCTGGCCATGCCTGCATCTATTATACTCCTAATTGTTGTTATAAATTCTAAATTGGTATACCAATTTGAGTGCCGACAATGCGGTAGTCGGTGCGTTGAAAGGACTCTTCAACATCTGAACGCACCTATCAAGCAGGGCGTCCCACTGCATAATGCTGACTGGCTCGGCACGGGCACTGCGACCCAAACGCGGCAGGCCACTGAAGAACCCTCGGCCACAGCCGTCGTTAGCACAATTTCAGTTATCGGCAATAGTGCCTCCATTACCCGTATCGAGAGCCTTGGAGTCGGGTAATGGGCATATTGTCACCACAACACAATGCACCATAACAACACAAGATAACACACCACAACAACATTCAGCTCAAAACCAAAGTGGACGCTGTGATGAGGTAATGCCCTCATCGCCGTCTTTGCCGTTGCCTCCCCCAGAACCGCCACCTACATCTATCATCGGCGGTGCTGGGGCTGAGTCGGTGGCACGTGCATATATGGATGAGGCAAGCACTGAACATGAACAACGAGAAAGAAGGCTGAAGGGAACGGAATTCAACAAAGAAAGTAACACAATCAACATTCAAAGACATAGACGATCGACGGCTAATTATTCAATGAATTATTACAGTACTGGAGATCAAGCACCGTCGAGGACACTGGGAACACAAGATTTAACAACAACAACAACAACAACAATGGTAACAATTTACCATCAAGATCAAAGGAGGAGTCAACGAACAGAGGCGAAACCACATGACGCGAGCCTGGGACCGATCGGTGTTGATGAGGAGAATGACACGGAGGACGACACTGAGGACGCGTTGGGAGATGAGACGGGAGACGAGGTTGCGGTTGTCGGGGACGAGGAATCAGATGGTGATTGTGATCGTAAGAAGTCTGCCGTTTTTCTTCACTTGTTGTCTCACCCTAAGTGTCTGCAGGTGTATGATGATTTTAGTTTTTCTGTTCTTTGTCGTGCACGGTATGCTAGTCAGTTGAAAGTGCTTGAGGCTGTTTGTATTCCTTTGCATAAGCCTGATCTTTGTAAGCAAAAGAAACATGTAGTTGCGTTAAACTTGTTTTCGTAGGTGCACAGCATGATTGTTTGTCTCACTACACAGTTTTAGCGTTATAATTTCTCACCCGCCGTTGCACTTAGCTCTCACTTCACTTCTATTGTCTCACCTTCCCTCGTTCTATTTTGGCACTGTATTTTGTTCTCGTAACACATCATTGAAAGTATATTTAATCATTGTTAAGCATCAGAACTAAATATTGCAACAGAGCTTTCGGCCATATTTTCAATTCATTGCATTCCCAACTCATCACAACCACGCGCTCTTCAGCCGAACCATACAGACACCAGCAAGGACACTTCCGTTGAGAGATAATATTGCTCCACGCCTCTAGACAGCTGTTTCGCTCCCTGTCGGAGCTCATCAGTAGAGGATGACAATGGTGATAATGGAGGAATGATCATTCTTATACACCAGAAATGGCGCAAGTGCGCGCTTTCCACATAACCATTTTAGCCGCTTGCATATGCCATTGATATATTATATCAATGGCATATGCAAGCTGCTAAAATGGTAAAGTGTGAGAACAGCGATAAATAATCATAGTACGCGCTCATTGGTGGAGAAACACACCACACAAGCGACGAAAATCTTACTCGGAATACTGATGCCAATGGAAAGTACATGTATGTTGTTTATTATTATGATGTTGCAATGTCCATGTATGCAGGCGAGGCGAGACTCACCGCCGAGATCCCCCAACGCGACAGGCTCGGTTGCCGTTCAGGATTCACACCGACCTGTCCGCCCGTCACACTTTACCATTTTAGCAGCTTGCATATGCCATTGATATATGTGGAAAGCGCGCACTTGCGCCATTTCTGGTGTATAAGAATGATCATTCCTCCATTATCACCATTATCATCCTCTACTGATGAGCTCCGACAGGGAGCGAAACAGCTGTCTAGAGGCGTGGAGCAATATTATCTCTCAACGGAAGTGTCCTTGCTGGTGTCTGTATGGTTCGGCTGAAGAGCGCGTGGTTGTGATGAGTTAGGAATGCAATTAATTGTTAAGCATGGTTACTCTTCAGTCACGACTTTCCACTGTTGAATGTGACAAGAAAATTAATTCTGGTAAACTTTCATGACTTCGTTGTAGTGTGGCGATGACTGCAGAATTTGTTCTCTTGATTGCTATTATAAAATTGTTGTCTCCACGTCGATTATTTGCATATCAATATAAAAACAGGAAAAATGGAGATATTTATCCTACACCCTAACAAAACGTCTGCTAGAGCAGTATAGGCCATCAGAGAGTATACATTACTGAAAGACAGAGACAGAAAAAGTACCGGCGCGGCATCGTCATAGCCAACACGGTAACCACAATGGAACACAGCAGAATCATAATTTCAGTTGAAAAATTAAGAGTTCTACCACAAAGAGTTTCTTAATGTTTACATGTGTATCAGGAAGTTGTCAAATACAGTACTGCAAGTATTTGACGACTCCCTGCTGTGTAATTCTGAGCACATTTTTTCTTCTTTTTATTAGCTCCAGATACAAGTCGCTGTATTTTTCATTGCAAAACATTCCTGAATTGTTATGTTTGTTGTTCAAGCAAAGGTGAAGGGAGAGGACAGATGAGCCTGGTAAGAGTTTTGCGTGGCACATGAAGACCACACGGAGGCAGTAACTTTGCGAGGATCTGAAAACGCATGATGCTGAGTTGAATTGGTATTATTTCAAATAAGTGTTTGTGATCACAGTACCACATCGAGCAGAACTGAATCTTATCCACAAGCTTGCCGACGGCCAGCTGCCAACAGGACTGAACAAATGATCCCTGCAAGCACCACACGGCAGACGTCCGAGGCCGTGTCCGCTGATTGGCGGGACGTCCATCTCCCAAAAGAATTCCATCTTCGTCTCATTGCTACACTGCGACTCGTCGTAGAGTCGTACAGTCTACACTACAGAGTCGTCGTAGTATGTACAGTCTAGTCACGCGATCACTGAAATAAACTATATTTAGCGGGCAAATAAACTATTTTTTTGCGGGCAATATCGCATATTACTGCCCGCGGCGCGAAAGGTGCTGACTCGCTGTAGTACGGGCAACAATCACGTGCCATGTGATATGTATAACTATAATATTGACTGAGTACGATGTCTATAATTATAGGAAATAAAAGCCGAGTATAAGACGGAGTCGAAGCCGAGGTCTTTTACGAGATCTTCTATTTCCTATACTGACCAAGTAAAAAGTCAATATTAGATTTATCACGACAAACAGTCCGAATTTCAAATTCAAGAACGATCACCTCATCAATTGTATTGTATTGTGTTGGATTTAAGGATTTCCCAAAGGCTGATCGCCTGTCGAGGGATTTCCTGTTTCCGCTTGAGTGATGAAATACGTGGGATGGAAAATTGATAAAGAATCACGGTTTTATCATTGCACAACCATTACACCACCACCTACTCAAGCAGGGACAATGCTGCACTAGGCACCGTCCACCTGCGCAACCTCATAAGGAGTGAAATATAAGTAGTCATTATACCTAAGGACCGGCGGATTCTGCTCGAAAAGGTGGCAGATTCTGCTCGAAAAGCAGTCGGAAATTGGCAGAACCATACAAACTTTATGGCGGGCAATTCCTGGAATTCTGCTCCATTTTTTATCCACATACCAGACATGCATGAAACTTACCAGAAAAAGTACCGAAGTCTGCCAATTATTCTGCCGGCAGAATCCGCCGAACCCTAATTGTACCCCTAAGGAGTAAAATATGCAGGAAAACTTGACTGCTTAGTTGTAGCGAAAGTCAATGGGAGTCAATACTAAGAGATTGATAACAGCATATTATTGATCTCTTATATTGACCACTTGTTATGGACCACTTAGCCCGAGGACTTACAACTTTTTCCTCAACTTAGAAAAAAATCCGAAATGAAAGAAGAAAAACCTGAAAGCAAATGTTGGGATTTCAGTCAAAGAAATTCGAGAACATACTACAAGTGACTCTTGAAAACTTCTGTTATAGAGAAGTAATGTCCACTGTAAACGGCATACGGTATGTACCTTATTATTATTATTAGACACAATCTCATAGCATGTGACAAGCATAGCTAATGCAGGGACAGAATCCCCTGAGACAAGGGCGTTGAGCCAGCCACGGCAATAGTAAGCTAGGAAAACAAAGCAAATATGAATTTAAAAAGCAGAAAATGAATGGAAAATTACAAAGAAAAACGATTAACGGAAGCGAGCACTATCAAAATTCGTGCATCACCCAGGTATTCGAGAATGTTCTTCGATGATAATTATTTCGTCTAGTTCAGTTGTGATAGTAGATCTTTAAACTGACCAATAGAAGAACAAGTTTTCAGACCGTATGGTAATGATAACCAATGAGAGTAGCCGGAAAACAAAGGGGACTTTAGATACTGGGCTGACTTAACAAGAGGCAGGCTGAGCGCGTTACGGGTTGAGCTTGTCGAAAACCAATTGTACTTCATCATGTGTGAAGGGGTTTTATGAAGAAATATTTTATGAACCAGTGTACAGAGATGGTGCTTATGACGAACGGAGAGAGGAGAAGTGTGTGCAAGTCGATAAAGGGCATCCGAAGGAAAACATCGATCCTTGTTGTAAAGAATTTTAAGAGAGCATGTCTGAGAAAACCAGAACATATGTGCAAGTCGATCTCTCAGATTTCGCTCAAATTTTGCAGGTAGGTTTGCTTTGGGGTGTAGATCGACATTCCAAAGCCCGCACAAAATCTTTTGAAGGGAACTATGAAATTGGTATACCCCTCAATATTGGCCCAATATTGGCACGATTTATGGGTCTACAAACGAGCCACGGCACAGCGTGCAAGAACAAGCTACGAACAAAACTCCATCAAGCCAACATTACCTCACCTTAGAAGAGTTCTTGGGGCAGCACTACTTAGCCACGCCAGCATCCCAGAAGACGAGGCCAATCATCCCTTGACGCCACAAATGATCGTCTTGAAAATAGCCTAATTACAAGCGCTGATAAAACAGCGAGCTACGTCCTCAATTAGCAAACACTATACACCGGCAGATAGTAGAACACCTCTTCTAGCACTGAGGACATGTCCCCCATCATCCTTTTGGGGTTTTCTTGAAATAAACAATTTTGAATTTTTCCACTCGACCATTCTGAAATACGTCCAAACTCATACCTGCGCAGGAAAGCTCGCCCCTCCGCGACGTCTAGTCAGCAATTTCTACTCCAACACCACTCCCAACGCTGCAGAACAAAGTGTATTGTTGACTCTGACAAGGAAAAGCAGCGGTGATCACTTGTCACTCCAAACGACAAGCTTCTCCTTGCGCCACCAACATTTTTCGTTGCAACAGTTGATGCAAAAGTGACTGAATTTTTGCGTGTAGTTTTTGGATTTTACTGCAAGAGGAATGAAGAAATCACGTGGATCGTGACGTAGAATAATGCTTTCTGGTGCACGACACAATGCACACGATCACGATCGTTCCTGAGGCGCTATTCGAAACTGACCATGAGGGAGGAGGTAAGATGCATAATATTTCTTGCATGCTCTGCTCAGAACATGCAGAAACTATCGTTATATCGCTAGCAGTATTGCATTGGAAAAGAATTCTTTGAGATATTTCCTCTTGCAGTAAGAACAGGGATGCATTTTTTCACACTAACCTCGCTCATCCCGAACATGGTTCAACAGGAACTACGGCTGGTTTACATGCTGATGATCCACGTAGATCTGCAACAGCAAGGAATGAGCGTGGTCCATGCCATCAAGGTCGCTTGGAGTTGACCAGCGCGCGGCCAATACTGGTTGCATGAAGTATGTGGCGCGCCCGCATGGCAGATTTCTTACGTCATGAACAACGTGATTTGACCCCACTCGCCCTAGTCTCTGTGCTGCATGTTGAGGGAAAGTCCCAGCTGGAAGGCCTACAACACGACATGCGTGTTCTTGAGCTGGACATCAAGATGCACTTGATTCGATCTAGATCAACGGGTGATCCATGTAAGTGCAGGAGCGCTTGATCAAGGTGACTCAGAACAACTGCTGAACCGTGATCTACGAGACCTGGCATTCTTGTGTCACGAGGCACGTGATTTCATCATTCCTCTTGCAGTAAATCCAAAAACTACACGCAAAAATTCAGTCACTTTTGCATCAACTGTTGCACCGAAAAATGTTGGTGGCGCAAGGAGAAGCTTGTCGTTTGGAGTGACAAGTGATCACCGCTGCTTTTCCTTGTCAGAGTCACCAAAACACTTTGTTCTGCAGTGTTGGGAGTGGTGTTGGAGTAGAAATTGCTGTCTAGACGTCGCGGAGGGGCGAGCTTTCCTGCGCAGGTATGAGTTTGGACGTATTTCAGAATGGTCGAGTGGAAAATTCAAAATTGTTTATTTCAAGAAAACCCCAAAAGGATGATGGGGGACATGTCCTCAGTGCTAGAAGAGGTGTTCTACTATCTGCCGGTGTATAGTGTTTGCTAATTGAGGACGTAGCTCGCTGTTTTATCAGCGCTTGTAATTTGGCTATTTTCAAGACGATCATTTGTGGCGTCAAGGGATGATTGCCCTCGTATTCTGGGATGCTGGCGTGGCTAAGTGGTGCTGCCCCAAGAACTCTTCTAAGGTGAGGTAATGTTGGCTTGATGGAGTTTTGTTCGTAGCTTGTTCTTGTACGCTGTGCCGTGGCTCGTTTATAGACCCATAAATCGTGCCAATATTGGGCCAATATTGAGGGGTGTGCCAATTTCATAGTTCCCTTCATAAGATTTTGCGCGGGCTTTGGAATGTCGATCTACACCCCAAAGCAAACCTACCTGCAAAATTTGAGCGAAATCTGAGAGATCGACTTGCACATATGTTCTGGTTTTCTCAGACATGCTCTCTTAAGTATAAATCTATGGTGGACTTCTAATTGGTTCAGAGTTGTGTCAGAAAGGCCACACCAAGCAGTATCGCAATAGTCGGATATAGGGAGAATATAGCACTGATAAAATAATAGTTTACACTGGATGGGCAAATGAGTGGAATGTGGTTGTAGTACCCCTAATGCTGAACTGGTTCGCTTGCATACACAGTTGACATGTGCAGCCCAAGAGAGTTTGCAGTCAAACATCACACCTAGATGTTTGTGCTGAGTAACAACACGGATAGGCATAGTCGAGTCAGGGAAGTATAATGGTTGATCAGGAGGGGATGAAGAAATATACATGGCTTCTGTCTTGTCTAAATTGGGCTGGAGTTTCCACGTTTGCATCCACATGACAGTGCTGTTGATGCGATGCTGCATGGTAAGGAGTAATTGTGCAGGGGAGGAATCAGAACAGATAAGGCCAGTGTCATCCGCATACAAACTAACATCGGGGACAACTGAAGGTAGGTCAATTAACGTAAAGCAAGAATAACAAAGGACCCAGAATGGAACCTTGGGGCACTCCAGACGATACAGGGAGGGGGTCAGACAAGAAATAGGACAAGCGAACAGCCTGAGAACGAGCAGACAGATACGAGGATATCCAACGCAAGGCAGCATCCTCCACCCGGAAGGTGACCTCCAACTTGGCAAGTAAGCCACGATGCCAAATGGTGTCGAATGCCTTAGCCAAGTCGAAAAACACCATTCCCACGTGCTCCCCACAGTTCCTCTTTGTCGCTATGTCTTGGACAAGTCGAGTCACCTGGTATTGAGTTGAGTCACCACGGCAGAATCCCGACTGAGCAGGTGAGAGAGCCGGAGCGATGTGCAGGTAGAGGGAATCGAATACAATACGCTCACAAAGTTTGAAAACTGTGCGCAGCAGAGAGATGGGGCGGTAGTTTGCCGGGCAAGCACGGGAGCCTTTATTCTTGTAAAGCGGTGTCACGATGGCGGATTTCCAATCCTGTGGGAATGTACCAGTTCGAAATGACATATTAAAAATAATGGCGAGAGGATAGGCTATTGATGGTGAAAGAGACTGCAGCACTTCATTCGGGATCCCATCTGAGCCGGGAGACTTTCCACATTTCAGGCGCTTCACATATTTCCGAACTTGAAACGTAGTGACAGTGATTGTACGGAACGGAACAGATATGAAAGGCGACTGGGACAAAGGGGGAATGCGCCACGAAGGATCGTCAGGTAGCCCAAATGAGGTGAACTGAGTGTTCAGAACATCAGCTATGCTCTTGGGGGACGTGGCGACCTTACCGTCGGATGCTATCATCGTTTGGGGCATGACACGGCCAGAAGTGTGCCGCTGTGCTCGCACAAACTGAAAGAGTGTACCGGTAGGTCGATTCGGTGACGTTAGTGATGCTTGGATGGAGCGTATATGGCCCAGAATCTGCGAAAACCAGGCTTAGGGTGAAAATCATTTTTTTGAGAAAAATGATGTTTTGTAAAAAGGTTGTGTCGCGTGGACGATCGAGTGCAGTGAAGTGGAACCAAAGAGAATCTCGCTTGTTTGAAGAAGTAGCAGTCATGGCAGGAAGGGTTTCAGCAGTCAGGGAAGTCAAAGGGCTTCCGGTAGAGTATCCCTGCTACTCCTCTAGTCACAATGAAGAGTTTTTGAGCTGATCGAACGGATTCCATCTCCTACACTCATGGATGGCGAAATTTCTGCGCTAGCTGCTGCTTGCGGAAAATGGTGAAGAAATCGTCTCCAGTTAGAGTCGTGATGGCGATAGCGAGGAGAACCTGGACGACATCAATCCAGCCAATCGAAGTACGGAGATACTAGCTGTTTCTGGGCCTCATGCAAAGGGAACACGCGCAGCGGAGCTCATACGTTTGCAGCAAGTTCACGAGGAAAATGGCTTGAAGCGCAGTGTGAAAACGGTTTTGAATTGAAACCCTTGGCGATGAAGTGCTACTGAATGCCAGGCGAATGAGTGAGCAGATCGAGAGGCCCCCACTCGAGACTTTCCTCGCTGGAAGGCTAGCTGCAAGGGATTGTACCGCGTGCTGATATTTCACTTGCTGGTCAGCACCAAGCAGATACTGCAGCACGCCAGCACACTATGCGCTTACTATGAACAGGGAACAGTTTGAAAAGGCTGTGTTCTTGCTTGTTTCTGAACAGGTGTACTAGATTCACCCTTCAAAAGGTGCCATCTCAACTGGAGTCAGGTTTCCTTGTGGTGTGTAGCGCCAGAGCATGTCAGTACATGTATTCAGCCCCAGAATGTGCTGAGTGCACTAGTAGTATAGTGAGGAGCAAACAAAATTCATGCAGAACTGTGCATGGCCACTACAGCCTGCAGCATGAAGGGGCCACAACAAGCCTGCCCCCACATGCCTACCTTGTCATGTCACCTAAACAAAAAATATCCATGTCTCTTCCTTCAGTCTGGTGGATCTCTCTTCATTTCTTTTCTGTGATAACAATTTTGTGTTTTTTTTGGATTTTTTAACACAATACCCTGGTGTGTTTGAGATGCTTTTAATACCACTATGAGTCGACCCACACCTGTAATATTTTGTTTCCTGACCCCCCTTGCCCAATAGAAGCTGAAAATGGGAAAAAGTCATTTTGTGAAATTTCACCCTAAGCCTGGTTTTCGCAGATTCTGGGCCATATATTGACGATGTGCTTGCCGAGACAGGTGCTTTACAGCATTCCTTTGTCGGTTATAAGCTGCATGATTTACTGCTGTCGGATATTTTTTGTACACACTATATAGATCACGCTTGCGTTTTACAGCAGACCTGAGCTCAGCAGTAACCCATGGTGGAGATTGCATGCGGGGCCGTGGAGATGTCACAGTGTGGGTGGCTCCGAATGAGGTGAGGTGACGACGGAAGACGGACTGGAGCTCACAATCAAAGTGATGAAGTGCGTCATTAACATCAGTGTACGTGTTCAGAGAGGACCAGTTGTAGCCAGCTAAATCAGCGTTGATTAATTGCCAAAGGTGCGAAGGTACTTGTTTGAAGCGATACAGTGAAGAGGGAGGACCAGTGGAAGAGTTGGGGAAGTAGTTCGAAATAGGGGCGTAACATAAAGTGCAAACAATCTGTATATGGTCAGACATACCCAAGGGAGATGCTTGATCAATTGAGCGCACGAGGCGTGGTCGGTTGGTGATCACCAAGTCCAGACACGAAACAGAGCCATTAGGTGAGGAATGAGTGGGGAAGTCAACCATCTGGTGGAGCCCAAGAGCAGCAAATACTGAGCTAAGGAGATCACCAGCCTTCGAGGTAGAATCGGTGGGACACCAGCTTGAGTTGTGGGCGTTGAAATCGCCAGTCACTAACAGATCATAAGAATCTAAACAGACTGCCTGTAATGCCTCAACAAACATGTCACAAAAGTACGACAATTGCATTGTGCTCTGTGAGGGTGGTCGATACATGCAGCATAGTAAGATGGGATTCTGAGATTGAGTAGAGGGGGAGCCAAGTTCAAGCCACACAGACTCGCAGCCATGGCGTTGAAGGTCGGCACGAGGGGAGACGTACGGAAAGGAGTCCGAACGGACAAGTACGGCAACACCCCCATACCCACGGCTTCAATGCGCTGACCGATTATCTTCCGGAGGTCGATCTCTGCGGATGCAGATATAGCCTGACTGTGAGAGCTGGTTCGAGGGACAGAGCCACGTCTCTGTTAGGCAGATTATGTCAGGCTTAGCACATTCGGCAATAACGCAGAGCTCAGACAACTTGTTGACAACAGAGCGACAATTCAGAGATACTAGGGTTAAATCACGCTGGGATTTAGGGAAAAAAAGGAACGCTGATGGATTTAGCACTGGACATGCAATGTGTGCGGGTCGGCCAGAGGAGGGCTGAGCGGGGTAGAGCGGGTGGGCTAGTTTTGATCGTGGGGTGAATACAGGGGCGTTGGGATTTAGTCGTTGTTGCTGCATCGTTGTGTATGTTGGTTTGTTAGCATGACAGTTCAGGATTGATCATCACTGCCTCGCCGCGAAGTAGAAGACGACTTGTTACCTTGGGCATCAGCAAAGCGCCACTTTCGCACTGTGTGCTGGATGGTGGCCGGCCAGAATTTGGAGTCGAGAACTTTGTCCTCGTCCGATGCTGCCACGGTTACGCGAGCATGGCAAGTACCCAGGTACGTGTTTTCTGAAATCGAACAGTTCAGTACGTCAACTTGGCGGGCCTTGCACCACGCTGTTATTGACTCTGCCCTGCAACCCGGGCTGACATTTCCAACGTACAGAACAAGCTTCTTTGTACGTTCAGGCCCTGTTAGCACACGCGGGTCGGCTGCCCGGGGCTGAGGTTTCACGTAGCGTGACGTAACCCTACGGCGTGTGATTTCGACCACTCTGCACCTGCAGCACTCGACCCTGGGTTGGATTGCTCAGCAGGTGGGTGTGGTCTGGTGCCATGCATTGACAAAACAGGCTGCGACAAATGGCTGGAGGTGGTGTGAGCGGGGGTCATATGGTGAGTACTAGAACCCGTACTACCCTGTGTGTACTGCATAGGACCAGAGGAAATATGGGTGCGTGCACGTGGGGGATTCAAGTCTCCTACGGCGGTGCTGTACAACTTCCCGCCGGACATTGCCAAATTTTGCTGTGCTTCCTGTACGAGAGGGTGTACACAGATTTCCGGTTGTTGGAGCCCCTGAACTTCCCGCCTGAGTTGTTGCACTTCTAATTCCAGACTCAGGATTTTGTCGGCTCTATCCTGTCTCAAGGAGACAATTTCCTGTGACATGCAGCTAATTGAGTCAGTAAGGCTTACAATTGCAAGTTGGAGCTCCGATGTGGGTAGCGAACCCTGCGCCAACACGCCCACTCCACGCTTCCTCAGCTCGCTCACCAGATCCGGCCGGGAGAGGCTCGAGGCTTTATCCACAGACATTTGCTCGCCGATCTTGATGAGCTCCTCATAGCCAACCAAAGCCAGGTCCATGCCTTCGTTTGTCGCCATTGGTACTGTTGGTCTCTTTTATTAGTTCTAAGCAATAATGGGGAGGGGTAGTTCTGTAGAGAGACACACCTCGAGGCTAATCCTCGGAGCACAAAATGTCAAACCGCACCCTACTTTCACTTCGCATCTATCCACCTACTATGTACTATTACAATAGTATTCCTTTCTCCCTATAAACACAGCTAAAAGAGGTTAGGTATGCTAGTCCTAGATACACCGACCAATAACAGGCAGCATGACGCCACCAGGAGTGGGGAGCTTGACGAGTATATTGAGGCCGACAGTGAAGAGATGGAACCTGAGGGTGAAGAAACTAGGGAGAGAATGGCTACGAGAGAGCTTGGAAGCTCAGGGCCCTACGCTCTGCTTTTTTTGGCTTGATGACCTAGACAAAAAAAAGCATAGGGATGTTATAAATTCTTTAAAAAAATCCTTTTTTTAAAGACATAACCTGGGATTCGAACCCGCACTATCGCGCGCCCTGCATGCATCCCCCGATACACTTCGCATACATTTGTTTGTTGGTGTCACGCCTGGCGCTATCCGTATCTACCGGCAAAAAAAGCATAGGATGTTATACATTTTTCAATTCTCCTATTTTTTTAAGTCATATCCTGGGATTCGAACCCGCACTATCGCCCTACATGCATTCCCCCATACACTTGTTTGTTTGTTTGTATACTTTATTTGAATTCGCAAATCCAAACGAGCACAAATGCTCAATGACAAGGCAGCGAATATGTTATTATGTTACAGGGAAGGAGGGTTGGGGAGAAAATAAGGAGAAAAAGAGAGAATGGTAGATATCTCAATGAAGAGCGAAGCGTTATCAAACTACAAGTAAGCCAGCGAACGATAAGTCGATAGTTCTGTAACCCGCCTAATAAACTAAGTACTTTTTTTTCAGGCGTGCAGTGGACTGTCATTAAAACAGAAACAGAAAAATAATAATAACTTCGCATTCATACCCATTCTTCCAAGTTGTTTCACATTGTGATCTTTCATTTGAAAGCCCTATTTGAATATGCATTGTAGCCAGCCGTCTTTGATGGCACGGTACGGTAGGGGATAGGTACGGGACAGGTACGATCGAGGGTAATACGACACCGTCTCCCGTACCGTACCGTACCATCAAACACTGCTTGCCACATACAGCTGCCCGCAATATTCAAATAGGGCTTTCAAACGCAAGATAATAACGTGAAGCAACTTGGAAGAATGGGTATGAATGCGAAGTGTATGGGGGAATGCATGTACTTGTAGGGCGATAGTGCGGCTTCGAATCCCAGGATATGGAAAAAAGGAGAATTGAAACAATTATAACATCCTATGCTTTTTTGCCGTCAGATACGGATAGCGCCAGGCGTGACACAAACACACAAACAAACAAAATTAATACCAAACGAGAGAGCTTGGAAGCTCAGGGCCCTGCGCTATGCTTTGTTGCCTAGCTCATCGTGCATGTTGTTAGAACTGATGGAAATGCTTTTTCCTTTGATTAGCTACATCGTTGTATTGCAAAAACGTTTCAATGAGATACTGAAGTACAAGTAACGCCTTCTGCATAGCTATGGGACCGGCGCTGACTCTGCCGATCACGGGCGTTCTGGAGTTGGTTGGTTTGGTTGGTTTTTATTATTTCAGTTCGTTGCCTCAACAGTACAAAGTACAAATATCAAGAGGGACAAACGAAAAGAGAAAATAAAACAGAGCAGAGAGGAAGATGCAACTGAAAGGAAAGAAAAACGGAGAGAAACGGAGAAGGAATGTGGACTGGGAGGATTCATGAACCATTACTAGAGCAGGGCAATGCATGAACAGAAGGGGCAAGTCCGTCGATATTCATGTTTAAAAAATTCCAAGCCTTATTTTATTGGTGAAATACATTTTCAAAAAGGAGGGGATATAGGGATATAGTCAATTTTTCGTCATTTAGAGCGTGCAAAAGTTCTGTAGAAAATGATCTAATGTCCTCACTTCCTTTCAAGTGAGCAGGGAGGGCATTCCACATAAGGGATGCTCTGGAGGAAAAGGAATTGTACCCTACCATGGATTTATACAAGCAAATTGACAAATTGTTTGTTGTAGTTCCACGAGTTGACCGCTTAGAGGTGGGCAAAGGGAAAAGACTGCGTAAGCATGATGCAGGCTGAACAATATGACAAATAAACGTAAACGTAAGAAATTGATAAATGTATCGATATTCAAGGTGTTTTATTTGAAGAGAAGCAAGAAGGGGTGGTACAGCAGCATGATATGAAGCACCGCAGGTAACTCGTACAGCTCTACGGAACAAGGTAAACAATGTCTCCCTGGACTGTGCTGATAGGTGAGATGCGTAAACAGGGAAACAATACTCAAGGTCAGGATGAATCACACTAAGCAGGTACTGGCGACGGGCAAATGCTGCCATTTGGCGGAAGGTGCGTCGCAACGCGCCTATCTTGCGTGACACCTTGCTGGTGAGGTGATCTACGTGTGGAACAAATGAGAGCTTGTTATCGATAAGGATACCAAGGCAGCGAATGACACTCACTTCCCTTAAGGTAGTGCCGCCCAGCTCAACAAGAACGGGTCTTTGTACGTCAGGAGCATTCTTCGGCAAGATCCTCATGACCACGGTTTTGTCAACATTAACGCTCATGCCCAGTGATCTTAGTTCATTGTGTAGCTTAGCGAGAGCCGAGGACACGACATCGGCGCATACTATTGGATCTCGTGAGGAAGCGTACAAAGTCTTGTCATCGGCAAACATGAGGAGCTTTGCACCGCTCCCTGCAACCAGGTCAGGTAAGAGTCGCACATAATAATCTTGGGTCTCTAGCCAATCTTGGGTCCCACCCTTTTTAACTTATATTATAAGTTAAAAAGGGTGGGACCCAAGATTGTTCCCTGCGGAACCCCTCGGGTTACAGGGAGAAGAGATGATGTTCCAGAGGCTATACATACACGCTGGTACCGGCCGTTCAGGTAGGAAGCAAACCATTTCAGGGCAGAACTATGAATGCCTAAGCTGTGCAAAGTAAGGATAAGTTCCTGGTGCACAACTCGATCAAAGGCCTTGCTTCAGTCAATAAATGCTACAACGGTTGTATGACCCACATCTCTAGCCAACGTCCAGTCATTTACAGCCAAGGTCATGACCTGCACTGTTGATCGCTGGGGCCGGAATCCAAATTGATGATCGTGTAGACAAGTATACAGGTCGAAGTCCCGCAGAGTCGACGGGATGTCTGTCCTGACGTTTCTTGGGACCGGCGCTGACTCTGCCGATCACGGGCGTTCTTCTTCTTCTTATTATTATACTGACGGCAACTAACATCCATTCTGATTGCATTTACTCGTCTCCCTACTTCGTATGTTTTTCAGAAAATCTCCCCATACAGCAGGGAGTCGTTTACATAATATGACTCCCTGCTGTATGGGGAGATTTTCTGATTGCATTCACTCGTCTCCCTACTTCGTATTTTTTTCAGAAAATCTCCCCATACAGCTGGGAGTCGTTTACATGACTCCCTGCTATAGTCCTACATGACTGTATATACGTTTTAATTACTCAATCTGATACGTTATAATTATTATGCTATCAGCCTACATGCGATCCCCGGGCTGGTCGACAGGCGGACCAGCCAGCCTGCTAGTGGGTTCTCGGCCTCGCACACAAATCCACACAAAATGTTACTGCACTGAATGCATTCCCCCGATACACTTTACATATATACTCATTCTCTTGATGGTACCGTACTCTTGATGGTACGGGACAGGTAGGGGATAGCGCCAGGCATGTCGATGGCACAAACAAACAAACATATAGTAGCCAGCTGTCTTTACTGGTACGGTACAGTACGGTACAGATACGGGATAGCGCCAGGCGTGACACAAACAAACAAACAAACAAACAAACAAACACCAAATTAAAGCTGTGTGGACCCTGGCTAGCGCCAGACGTTACTGAAGTAACGTCTTCTGCATAGCTACGGGAATTAAAGCTGTGTGGACCCTGGCTAGCGCCAGACGTTACTGAAGTAACGTCTTCTGCATAGCTACGAGAATAACACGTATTGTCCACCAGCCAGGGGTGTACAGTTTATGATGACTCATGTTTCACAGTTTTGTGCCGCGCTGGGAGGTTTCGTGAGCTCAAAGTGTTGGAAGGTGTTTTCTTTCGACAACATAACTCCAAACTATGCATCCGGAAAGATAACGTCACAAAACTTAGACTATTCTCCTAGCATTCACACACATACACATAGCGCCTTTGGTGCTCTTCCATGTATATAAAAAATTGTTTCTTAGTGCTCCCAATGCATTCTGCAATCGGACACTTTGCGAAAGCCATTGTACCTGATTTATATTAATGTTTGTCATGATGTTGAATGTTAGGGCTACTGATGCTTTTGTGGCAATGAATGCATGTGGTGGGTGAGAAAACAACATTGACATTCGTATTCGTGTAACACACTTTGGCATATAAATTGAACTGCTAGTTTCGTGAGGACGAAAAAGTTCTCAGCATGGTTAGATTCAATGGGATTCATTTAGATTTGGATGCAGTCGTGAAGCAGTGCTTGCGACTGTCATGCGAGTACAAGGTCTCACGTCTGGTACTGCACGTTTAAATGGCTGCTGTTTTTT
>NC_088654.1:13342199-13484699 GCF_964019385.1 Sycon ciliatum | reverse complement strand
TAACGACTTCACTAGCTCTGCTGTAGTATAGGCACCCACCACCAAACATCTGAGTTCACGCACCACCAAAGAGGCTAGTATCGCCATTGCACCTAACTGTAACTCCTCGGACTCAATTGGCTCTACTGTAGTACAGGCATCAAATAGCTAGCGCCTTGACAAATTGCACACCCTGCCTATACTATGCGTCTGCAGCGTCTGCAGCAATGTGCTATTCTGGGCATCCTGAGAATTGTGTGGTCGGTATTAGGGGAAGTCAGGGTCGGTAGAGTTTCGGGCGCTGAGTCGAATGGTGTTTGTCCCACTTGTCTCCGACAAAGCGTTCTCGAGATATTTCCGTTTGAAAACTGAGTTTCGGGGGCTGCACCATGACGTCATGCGGCCGTGCCACATCCTCTGCAACATCATAGCGTGCAGCTAGGCCAAAAGGAGTGCGTGAAAGCAATAGTGCCAGTGCTATTTCAAATGATTTGGCTACTGATATTAGGTGATGCAAGCGACCCTGAAGACCTGTAACTCCTTGTGAGAGTGAGGATGCAGCCATGCCTGACCTTCATGAGTTCAGTCTGGGGCTGAGAACCTCGGTATTCAGCTGAAGAAATGGCCGCGCGGGCCGGTCAAGAGTGAGCGCTACTGAGTTTCCGACTGATGAAGAAGCAGCAGCTTTTGCAGACGAGGCTGATGGTATTATCAGATCGCTGGAGAGCAGGGTCGCAAAAATGGAGAAGAGTGATGCGAGTGCTCTAAATGTTGTTCCATACCGATTAGATTCGCTCAGACTCCAGTAGCCTGCCACATGGTGATGTTTTGGTGCGAACTTGGAATATTTTGGACTACTCAATTGGAGAACAGTGCAGGCTTTTTGAACCACGGGCACGAGTCTTCGCTCGCAACGCTATGGAATCTGGAAGTTCTAGGTCCGAGAGCTGTTCGCTGTTTTGTCACTTGTCACGGTTCTGCACTCATCGCTGTAGCATAAAATAATGCGGGAGCGGAAAACTAAATTTTTCTTTCTCAAAGCACAGCCTTTATTATCTAGAATGCTTATTTTTACCACTCTTATCCTTCCGGTTCTACTATACAACTGTGGCCTGTGGACCTTGACAGCAGCACTCGGCAACAGGCTCGACACGTGGCATCGCTGCAAACTACGATCCATTCTCGGCGTAGTGTATCCCCAAAAAATATCGAATAAAAACTTATACAAGCTGTCCAACCAATTGCCTATCACCAGAACATGCAGGTAACGGCGCTTGTTATGGTTCGGCCGTGTAATCAGAGAAGGCAGTGACTCGACATCCTACAAAGCTCTAAGACTTTTTTTCTCTCTCTCTGTCTCTTTTTTTTCTTCCCTCTTAAGATCTTCGCTACCTTGTCATTGGGAAAAAATTCCTGTTTGGATTTTGCGAAGTAAAACAAAGTTTAAAAAAAAAAAACTTTCAATCGACACCAAAGACATCAAGAAGCCCAGGGGACGCCCCGTCACCAGATGGATCGACAACATCAAGAATGACTTAAAGACAATAAACGTTTCCATTGCCGAAGCGGAAGCTATTTCCCAAGACAGGGAAGCTTGGCTAGGCATTGTGAATCAATGTACTAACGTATCATGCTAAAAAATATCTGCGCTTACTTGAATATCCTTTTGGTAAATAACATTCTGTACCGGTACTTGATATTATATTCCTCATGCCTAGGCTCATGGTGGAATCGAGGTAGTTTTTCCCTGCAATAACGGAATGAAGAAGGTGTGTATGTCATGTGTTTCTCGTTTTCTCTAACTCTTTTGCCGACAGATGCGTTAGCCCCATGGGTGATCTCACCCATGGGGTACATGCGAGCTGTTATTAGTATTATTATTATTATTAAAGCACAGCCACCGGCACTGCAAGGAGAAACGCACGTTCTCTGACTACATAACTGTGCAATCCGACTGATACGAGTGTAGTACATGACAAGTCCGTGTGTTGACTAGATTTCTGAGTCTTGTGTCAGTTGTGACTCGAGTCTTGTTGTAGATACTACCCCTGCACAGCAGTGCGGGAGTAGTTCCGTCTGTGATGAGTTTGTTTACTGCACTACGAGCTAGATAACACACTGCATGCACGCACGCGCAGCGCAGAGCGTGTAGAGGCTGACGGAAAAAGTCCAACTCGGAAACGGCTAAAATACGGTATAATCTCGAGGTTTACTGAGCTGAAAATCGCAGGGCACGTAGTTTTTGTAACATTGAATCGAATGGTCTTAATCCGAAGAAGCTGCGACAAACGGTTCCCCAATCGAACGCGCTCCGAATATGGCCATTTTTGTACACAACTAGACGGTGTGGCTACCTGGCTGCACGCTGTGACGTCATCACCTGGATCTGGGTGATGGGGGCTCAAATTTGCACTTGTTCTATTGAGCGTATCTGACGAACCATAAGCCGCAACCTCCTCGGACAAAGACCATTCCACTCATCGACCTGAACTCTACGGACTGTGCAATTTAAGTTTTTCACCGAACTTCCCCTTTAAACTGGTCATGGATGGGAGAGTGGCGTGGTCGGAACGGTCGGTTGACCTTATACTAGCCTTCCCGTAATGTCTCGATGTGTCTCAGTCTGTGTGTTTTATGATTGTGGTGCATCATGTGCTGTTTGACCAGCCAAGAGGCGTGAATTTCTGCCATATGCCCCCAGTCATGTATTGTCTTTCTCTGCATATGCCGTTTTATCTCGTCTGAGTTTATTTTGCTTGAAGTTACCCATGTACAGCATGCTTGGTATTACTACTTCAGCAGTTCTGTTATACATGACTGTGATGTTATGTGAGGATCAACACACGGAAAGTTGGGTGTGGTCCTCGAAAGAGTGCTCAATGCACCGGGGTGCAGAGCTTCATACAAAAGGAATAGAATACGAAGCTTGGGTTGGCTGTGACAGCCAACCCAATCTTCGTATTTTATTTCTTTTGTATGTGAGGATCAAAGTTGGTATAGTTGAATTTTTCTCTCATGAAGTTTATCATAATATGTTCAGGATTTTCTTTCATTTTCATTGATTGGTGCTTCACTCTGGGGTCATATGGATCCCGGTCTGTACTTCATGCCTCCTTTCAAGCTTTCTTTTTCTGCTTTGGGAGTGAATAAAGTCGTCACAATAATAAACAAGATTTAAACTAGTCCCGAACGTACCTTGCTGAAATTGACATGTCAGTGGCTGCGTTCGATTATTCACGTGAATCCATTAATGAATCCATTCGCATGCATTCTAGTCGTTCGATTTTCATGTCATGAGCCCTGGAATCGATTGGAAACCCATTCACACTATTCACATGGGGTGATGCGGAGCACAGAGAAATGATTCACCCTATTCACATGGGGTGATGTGAATTGCGCGAATCGATTTTTGAATCCATTAATGAATCGAACGCACTCACTGAGCCCTGCGTAATGCAAACAACAACGGCACTACCCCACATGAGAGTGCTCAACTACTACAAAACAGGAGCGAAATACATAGATATATCATCATCATCATGATCATCATCAACCCCTTCGCGTTGACATCAACGTAAGCCTAGCTTTCGCTTGGGCCACACCCAATGTTAGACATGATACAAGAAGAGAAGGGGAGAAAAAGAGAAAGAAAGCAAAAACCTAAAACGAAAAAGGGAAAAATATAGATACATATATGCAGAGCTCACTGGCTTGTCAGTTTGAGCACTCTGGCAAGGTACGTTCGGGCCTGCTTGGAAAATTTTATTTCCATTGCTATCAGGTTCGGCCTCATTTCCTCTGTGCTGCGCTGACGAGTCCACAAAGGACGAAACAGTTCTGTCCGCAGATTGAGGATACATATATGTATATCATTTTGTGTACACAAGAGAGAGTTTGGAAGCTATATGTTGAGTGTATGCTCCCTAGCGTCAGCAATGTCGTTAGGTTGAGCACTCTTACCGTAGCGCGAACCCTTGCCGCTCGCCTTATGCACCACCACTGCTCTTGGAGCATTTCCAGCACTCTTGGCGGGATTTGCAGCTCTTTATAAAATGTTTTGCTTACGGAAACGTATTTCATTGCGAAGAGCTGCACTTCGGTTTTCTGAGCTGTGCTGATGCGCTCTAACAAAGCGAAACAGGTGCTGTCCACAGACTTGAATGTATATCATGTGTATATTTTGAAGTACATGTGCTATAATAGTATGGCATTGGACAGATATCTCAGTAACGGAGCTGCCAACCAACAACGGCTGCAGAATTTTGGAATGTTTGAGTCTGCCTTGTTCGTTCTGGCAATGTGTCATGCAAGTTACGTCTTCTCCCTGAATGTTCAAAACTTGTTTGCAAATTGTCCGTACATGTAAAAATTGGTTTCCCATTTTGTGTAACTTCCCAATGCGTGGTTCGGAGCCGTCGTTATTATCATGTATACTCGTATTACTATAAGGTCACTTCGCAACTAAATGTATGTGTCGTCAGCTGTAATGACATATGCATTCATGGCATCCTTTTCCTGTGTTATTTTTTGGAATAAATAGTTGAAATTTGATAGACACTTTTCCAGTTCACGGTGATAATGTGACTAAGCACAACGATGTCAATTTATACAGTATATTGGCGGAAAAAATTATGATGAAACGTGCACAGGCTGAATGATAGTGTGAGTTGCGCCAAAGAGTACACGCACTATAACAGGGAGGTGGGAAGTCAATATAGCACTAGCTTCCTAACAAAGTCCTTCTGTCTACACAGCTCAGGCTGTAGCTTCGCAATGTAAACAGCCTCTAGCACATCTAGGTAACATCTGCTGCCCGCCCACGCGTGAATCTTGAAGTGCTCTGGAACATTCTTACATACTGCATTCTACACATCTTATCATGTCCCCTTCTTGCCAGAATGCAGTATGTAGGAATGAGACCTGGCTGAAACCTGGCTGAAATCCGATGTTGGTGATGGGGAATTGGCGATTCCCCATTACAAACTTTACAGGAAGGACCGCCCCATCTAGCAATGTGGTGGCGTCGGCATTTACTGCCATGAGTCTGTGGTTGTCCGAAGACGAATGGACTTGGAAGCTGCTGAGCTGGAGATTGTATAGCTGGAAGTCAGATGTCCGGGTGATACTCTCCTTGTCGGGTGTGGATACCGTCCTCCAGACAAGCCAGTGCCGAACTGGGGCTCTCTTGAAGAGGACATAAGACCTGCTATGGAAGGCCCTCAGGCATCTACCGTTCTCATTGGAGGTTTCAACATGGATTACAGCTGTGAGAAATCTCCCAACGCACAACATCTGCACCGAGTACTATCCAGTAGTAATCTTCGTTATTATGTCACCTCACGGATTCGTGTCACGAGCCACACGGCTTCAACCAAACCATTCGCATCTGCTATTATTGAAACACTAGATGAGCACTCCCCCTTGGTGGCGAGGCGCAAGAATGGTTGCTGTATCCGTCCTTGGTTAACTGAGAAGTTCGTATCTGCAGTACGGCTCCGCAACAGGCTACACCATCGACTCATGAAGGTTCAAGCCAATGAGGTTCTTCGTGAGCAACATCGGCTCGCCAGAGCTTTTGGCAGGAAGCTTGACCGAAAGTTTCGTAACTTGCACTTCGCAAACCAGTGCAACACACCTGATCAGCGGAAAATTTGGTCAGCAATGAACACAGTCGCAGGACGGTGGCAGGATCGTCAAATGCTTCAGATTTCTGTTGAGGATCTCGGCCAGGACTTCGGTGAAATTGTCAATGACCCAAACAGGCCACAGAATCTGCACCCACCACTCAGGCCAATGCCATCCAACAGTCTTCACGTCTTCAAACCTGTAGGTGTTGCAGATGTTGAAACGTGTCTTAAAGCTGTGGATCCATTCAAAGCTCCCGGCAGTGACTCTATACCTGGAATTGTCCTGCGCCAATCTGCAAATGTGCTTGCTCCTCCACTTTCCTGTATCATTAATAGTCCACTACAGAGTGTTGTGCCCACCATGTTCAAGCACTCCCACACTAGTCCTCTGCATAAAGCCGGAGACCGCTCATCAGCCCGCAACTACAGACCTATATCCTTTCTCCCTATCGTCTCGCGTATTCTAGCGCAGTGAGTGAAGAGACAGGTCTTTTATCTAAATTAAACCTTGGCTCTCCATCTGAGTCCAACAATGCATGTGTTAAATAAAGATATTCAAATCGAAACCAAGGTAACTTCAATAGCCGCAATCAATAAGACAAGCTGAATCGACCTTTGTGCATACTTTATTCCGACACTACTGTTTTTTTTTACTGTAATAAGAAGGTGAGTTCAGCGTAAGAAAGCACGTTCTCAGGTTCGGAATACAGTATTTTAAACATGGGTAGATTCAGCTTGTCTGGTTGTTGGCGACGCTCAAATTATTGTCAACTCGCCATTTGTAAGAGAATTGCCGCAACTTCACGCTATATCTCACAGAATTGTAGAGTCAACTGCTTTCACTCTTGCGAAGCGTCTCCATGACATATGGCGTTGAGATCACCTTATATTAACTAGCACTCACGGAAAATGCATATCCATAGAAAGAAGATGATTCGCGAGAAAACCAAGTCAAAGTCGTCTTCTAAAGCAACAGGCCCCTTCAAGACTTTAGTTGAAACATCACATGCAAAAGGCGACAGCAGTTGCTTGGCATCAGCGTTCTAAATTACGCCTACAACTCTGAGTTTTATCGCAAACGATGCTGGAAGAGATGCCTCGTTGCCCCATGCCTTAGTGAATGTATGAATTGCAGATATGCTTATACCATTGTAGCTATGGTAGCTGCTAGGTATCTTCTACTACTTGTAAGTACACGAACAAGCCACACCGATGTGAGTACCATTCTCATTAAGAGAGCATGTCTGAGAAAACCGGAACATATGTGCAAATCGATCTCTCAGATTTCGCTCAAATTTTGCAGGTAGGTTTGCTTTGGGGTGTAGGTCGATATTTCAAAGCCCGCACAAAATCCTTTGAAGGGAACCATGAAATTGGTATACTCCTTAATATTGGCCCAATATTGGCACGATTTATGGGTCTACAAACGAGCCACGGCACAGCGTACAAGTACAAGCTACGAACAAAACTCCATCAAGCCAACATTACCTCACCTTAGAAGAGGTCTTGGGGCAGCACCACTTAGCCACAATAGCATCCCAGAAGACGAGGGCAATCATCCCTTGACGCCACAAATGATCGTCTTGAAAATACTTGCCAAATTACAAGCGCTGATCAAACAGCGAGCTACGTTCTCAATTAGCAAACCCTGTACACCGGCAGATATCATCATTCCTTTTGCAGTAAAATCCAAAAACTACACGCAAAAATCCAGTCACTATTGCATCAACTGTTGCACCGAAAATTGTTGGTGGCGCAAGGAGAAGCTTGTTGTTTGGAGTGAAACGTGATCACCGCTGCTAATCCTTGTCAGAGTCAACAATACACTTTGATCTGCAGCGTTGGGAGTGGTGTTGGAGTAGAAATTGCTGACTAGACGTCGCGGAGGGGCGAGCTTTCCTGCGCAGGTATGAGTTTAGAAGTATTTCAGAATGGTCGAGTGGAAAAATTCAAAAATGTTTATTTCAAGAAAACCCAAAAAGGATGATGGGGGACATGTCCTCAGTGCTAGAAGAGGTGTTCTACTATCTGCCGATGTATAGTGTTTGCTAATTGAGGACGTAGCTCGCTGTTTTATCAGCGCTTGTAATTTGGCTATTTTCAAGACGATCATTTGTGGCGTCAAGGGATGATTGCCCTTGTCTTCTGGGATGCTGGCGTGGCTAAGCGGTGCTGCCCCAAGAGCTTCTCTAAGGTGAGGTAATGTTGGCTTGATGGAATTTTGTTCGTAGCTTGTTCTTGTACGCTGTGCCGTGGCTCGTTTGTAGACCCATAAATCGTGCCAATATTGGGCCAATATTGAGGGGTATGCCAATTTCATGGTTCCCTTCAAAAGAGTTTGCGCGGGTTTTGTAATGTCGATCTACACCCCAAAGCAAACCTACCTGTAAAATTTGAGCGAAATATGAGAGACCGACTTGCACATATGTTTTTTTTTCTCAGACATGCTCTCTTAAGTTATTTTAAAGAGTACAACAGCTGTTATTCAGTGAAACGTATTTGATTTTTTATTATTGCTGATCTAGCCGCATCCGCCTTTTCAAGTTCACCTCGTACAGTTCTAGTCTCGTCTGAATTGAATGTAACAGTTTTTCTTACGCTATCAACAAGACCAATGCAGGTCCAGCAGTCTTCCTGAAACTCATCAAGCGGCATTTCCCTGCCGGTTCCCCCTGGGATAAATCTCTTCAACAAGAACTCAATCAATATAAGCTACAGCTACCTTCCGAACGACTCCGCCATCATCAAGGGATACAAACAAGCTAAACTGCACCCAACTCCTCACGGACATCCGTGAAACTTGGGTCACAAGGTAAACGGCCAACTGCCTGGAGCATGTCACTCCGATTGTGTCATGTACGAAGCAGCAGCAGATTATGACGCTGATGCAGCATTTTTGCCATAGTGTGATCTAGGCATTTTTGCCGTGGTGTGACCGAGGCTACGGCAAAAATGCTGGGTCAGTGTCAGAATCATGAGCTTTAGCATGGCAACTGACGCAAATGCGAGAAGTTTGAGCGTCAGACGCTGCTGCGTCTGACGTGGGGAAATCGGCTGCGTTGCCGCTGAGGGGAGTGACGCTTGGCGGAAAACCACTTCTTTCAAGTAAAATTAGTTTCAAGACAGTTGCTTGAGTTGAGCAGTCATTCGACATTCGTCTCTTCAAGGTTTGTTTTGTTCCCTCTTTTTTTTCGAGATGAGTCCGTGGACCTACGGTTCCGAGGCTGCTCTGTTCCGAACCTGGCGGAAGAGCGAGGCGGTTTCTGAGAAGAAAATGATGTCGAGAAAGGACCAGTTGTTCGAGTGGGTCATCGGCTAACTGGAGCCTGTTGACTTGTGAGTGTTGTGTTGTCGTCAAGAGCCCCAAAAAGGCCAACCAGTATGACGAAGGCAGGAGAAACACAGCTGCGATGCGGACTTTTCTTGCCTGATCCATGACACTACAACTGAAAATGACTTCAAATTCGGAAAGAAACAACAACGATCGTGCACACGTGGACGTTTCGTCTTCTTGTAATCAAAAATCAATGAAAAACGTGAAAACTTTGTCGGCAATGTTTTGGTATTATAACAAGAGTACATGAAAACCTTTCATGAAAAAAAAAACCTTTCATGTACTCTTGATTATAAGCAAAAGGCCGGTTTCCGTGGGAATCCGTGTCGTCATTGAGTTTCCCTGGTGATTTTGTGACGTAGACAAATGCGTCAGGCCGCGGCAGTCATGAGCTGCAAAAAAAAACACTATGTGACCTCGCGTCTGCGTCAAGTGCTGCGGCTTGACGCTGCGTCCAGCTTCAATTTGTTCAAACTTGTGGTAGTGTGACCAAGGCCTAAGGCCGCGGTCTCACCAAGTTCAGCCGTTTTTGGCTTGCGCTGAAGCTTGTGAAAGTGGCTTGCGACGAGCCAGCTGACGGTCTCACCAAAACTGGCTGACGCGGGTTTTCCCAGTTTTTTTTTAATTATTTTGGAGGATAACCGGCCCTGTGCCCAGTATACGTGATTTGCGCACACACTACGTCCTAATTTTGAATCTCAAAGTGGGCCTCGTCGTGAATGGAAGGAGAAGTAGGGATCTGGAAAATAGATAGAAAGAGAGAGGAGTAGAGCGATTTGTCACAGTGGATTGAGAATGGATTCGGAATCCAAGAGCGCATTGCTATCTCTATTTTATTATGTACAATGGTGATAATCCGAATAATTTCCCCTGAGAATCACCTCACCGTGCCGATGGTGACAAATACCTGGCTTTTTTGTCGCCGGAGAAAGCGACACGTTTTCGACTTTGTTGATGAAGACGGCCCCGGCTTCATTCGCAACAAAAATGTTCAGTTCTGCGAAGATCCAGGCTCGTTTGCTCGTGTCCTTTTTCATTGTCGTCTGATATCGCGTTTTGCTTCGTATCACAGCTCGAGCAATCGGCGCTCCAGTCCCACGCTCCAACTATCCATGGCTGACAACGAAAACCTTCAACCACTTCACACAACTACGGTACAGTACAAGAGAAGAATAAGCTACCTGACTACAACAACCGTCAACTCAAGTTCTTTTTTTCTTTTTTTTCTTGCTTTGGAGTTGATAACATTTTCCTCACTATTAATTTTCCATGATAAATAAATACAGTATACTAGTAATCAATCAGTAAAATCCAAAGAAACCGCTAGAAGCAGTATGCGTAGTAGTCTACGGCCAAGATACCAGAAACCGTATCAAACTCAGCACGGGGTTCGAGGTACTAAAACGATTACCAAATTAAGTCAAGGATTGACCATTACATGCTGCATTCTGCCACTGCTAACGTGATCGAAGGGCAGCCGTTGATTCTTGACGCTTTGTGCCGATGACCTCTCAGGGCTGTGACTGCGGCATTGACCAGTGCAAAAGACAGTTGAGTGCGGATGTATGCCATGACGATAGAGAAAGGCTCGGACCTCTTATCGGCCAACATGGATGCAATCCGAGCGTAAAGGTTGCCAGCTGCCTTGCCATGACCACCTGTAGTGCTGAGCACGACCGGGATGAATGATCCATGCTCTACCTCAACGACTCCTCTCTCATAACTTCTTCTCTTTTCCTTTTCGTGCTTGCGGTACACTGCCGGGATAGATGACTTCTGGTTTGAGGGGGCAAATGGGTTGAAAACCCGGACATCAAGGAATGTCCTCTCAAACCGTCCACCATACAATCCACTGACTGCGATATCAAGGCGCGCGTGGTCGTCGGTGATGGTAGATCTCAAGGGGAAGTGTTCCCCCGAGAGAGGCTGGAGATGGGGTTCGACGGCTACATCATGGGCAACTTCCCGGAGAAGGTGGGCCGTGATGTCCCGAATCTCGTTGTGGCGGAGAGAGGGATAGCCGCCCAGCGAGCAGGACAGGGCATGGGTGGTCGTGAACGACTTTCCACATGCACACGTTGTCGGGAGATGATCCGGCGTCCATCCATATCGGAGGCATAAGGAGTCTCGAAACGCCCCCTTGTGCAACTTGAAGCCGAAAACTGCAAGTGGCTTGGATGTTAGCCAGCTTGAGGCACCCTTCTCTGACGCGAGGTTCACGGCATACTGGATGTCTGGGTCCAGTTGCTGAAGCAGTGCAGCCATCTGCTCATTGGCCAGTTGGGTTGACTCCTTTCGGACTTCTGACTTCAAGAGCTGCATAGCCACTCGAACTCCGCCGTTGTTGGACTTCAACTTCTCTTGCACTCTTAGATCTGGCACTTCAGCCAAAATTATTCAGCCACTTTCAGCTTTTCAGCGCTTCCAAAACTGAAAGCTGAAAGTGGCTTGTGCTCCGATTTTCAGCCGTTTGCTGAACGCAGAAAGGCAGTGCCTGGTACGGTGGCAGTACTCGTAGAACACATTGGATCCACACACACACAGATACCACACATACCCTTGCAGAAAAAGAATACTTACGTGCGCCTTCAGTCAATCATCTGTAAGATGTATGGATCAACGGAGAAAGCTCCTTCTCATCTTTCCCGACCTTTTCTTTATATGACTGTATGACTGAGTGAATGTCCAATTAAAATAATAAAATACAATACAATACCGTGAAGTCCGCTGCAAACGCCCACTTCGCTGCAAACGCCCACTTCACTGCAAACGCCCACTTCACTGCAAACGCCCACCCCAGCGGGTCCATACCATTTTTGTCTCTTCCAGGTCATTATAGTTGTAGAAAACTGGCATGAAGGTCGAATGCGTACGAGAACGACTAAATGCCTACAAACTTACTATGTCTTACCAAGAGGCTCTGTAAAAGCGATTGTTGTTATTTTGCTGCAAAGAAAAAAACTTCGGCGAGATTTCCTTTCAAACGATGAATGAGTTTTGTCATTAGTTCGTTCTCCATGAAGTAGTGCCGTAGAATCCATCTGGTTTTCAAATCATGAAATTTCTGCAGTGCCGCGATGTCGCGCTTTCAGAATGGAATGGTGATTGTTAGGACCAAGCGTCATTTAACGTCGCAGTATTGCTGTTGCAAGTTGAACAGGGGAATGTCACTGAAGCTACACCTACAAAGTCGCTGCTATTTTGTTGAAAACTCTGAAGTGCTCGGAAAAAACCTTGCCTTTCGACGTTGCGGGATTGAGAAATGATGGCTTGAAACACCGTCAGAAGTGTACCAAGGTTCCTGTAATAGCTTGTTCTTCGTTACCTTGCTATTCCGAAGTAACTGCCGTTTGCATTTGCGAAATAAAATAACCCACATGATAAAATCACCAGGAGCTAGCCAAGCTACAGCTGCTCTTGTCTTACCTGCCTGCCACTCCCGGTATGGTTTCCATTCCATTGCGTATCTTGGTGCCGCCAGGTGGAATGCGCTGCCTCCATCTTGTCGCCTGGCCGAGTCGCCTGCTTTGTTTCGCGCTCACACGAAGTCTCATTTGGATTGGTTTATTTAACGTCGATTAGCCCCACCCCTCACACAAACAAGTCAACAAAGAGGCATCTTTGGATTGAGGAGTGCTGGTTTCGAAACAACTGGTTTGAAGCTCAAAGTAGAGCTGGTGTTAGCTCAGAGCAGAGTTGCTGTTAGCTCGAAGTAGAGCTGCTGTTAGCTCAAAGTAGAGCTGCGGTTAGCTCAAAGTAGAGCTGCGGTTAGCTCAAAGTAGAGCTGCTGTTAGCTCAAAGTAGAGCTGCGATTAGCTCAAAGTAGAGCTGCTGTTAGCTCAAAGTAGAGCTGCTGTTAGCTCAAAGTAGAGCTGCTGTTAGCTCAAGGTAGAGCTGCTGTTAGCTCAAAGTAGAGCTGCTGTTAGCTCAAAGTAGAGCTGCGGTTAGCTCAAAGTAGAGCTGCTGTTAGCTCAAAGTAGAGCTGCTGTTAGCTCAAAGTAGAGCTGCTGTTAGCTCAAAGTAGAGCTGCTGTTAGCTCAAAGTAGAGCTGCTGTTAGCTCAACGTAGAGCTGCAATGCTAAATGGATGTAATATAGCGCAAGGCAGAGCCGCAGCAAATAGCTAGATAACACCAGTTGTGAGAGTGGACCCGGTTAGTGGGTACGATAATATTATGATGGTGTGAATAAGTTGGATAGGGAGGGATGGTGGGAAAAGAAACACTGCTGAAGCACGATCCGTTGTCTGGAAGAGCACAACAGGGCAAGCAAGATTTGTTTTTCTTTTCCGCAAAAATGGGCTGGTGCCATTTGTGATTACGCAGCAAAACAAAGCGCATGACGTCAGTCTTGAATGCAGTACAAAGCAATGCAGTGCAGTGTGTGCGCTAGTTCGGATTGTTGCTAACAAGTACTAGCACAGCTAGTACACCAATAACAAACAGGTAGTGTTGCCTTATTACATGAGATCGACTAAAGTTACAGGCACACAAATGTAAGGAAAAGATTAAAAAAAGAAAGAAAAAAAATAGAAAAAAAGAATAGGATTTAAGACAGCAGCTAGCTAGCAGAGGAAAGATTGCATAATTATTTGATCAGTGAGCAACGTAAGTCGGCGAATTTTCCAGGTGGGGTAAGAGAGCGGTCCGGAATTGATCTGGTTTCTTCAGTGATCGTATAGATGCAGGCAACTTATTCCAGAGAGCGGGACATTGATATGAAGGGCTGCGTGTGGCAGCGGCAGATATGATCCTCGGGAAAAAGAAGCAGGGGAACATCTGTGCTCCTCGTTCGACGGGTGTGTGATTTAGGGTTCCCAGTAAAAAGGCAACATTGTCCGTTGGGAAATCCCTAACAAAATAAGAAGAGAAAATAAAATAATAATAGCTCGTAACTAGTGCCCAAAAACATTTTGCAACCCGGAAATGGACATAGTTTTGTAGCGACCTCGCTGCATGACGTCAGCTCCCTCACCAGATATACGCATGCGCATGACACATTTCTTCCTCTTTGTTCTAAAATAAACAACAAGACAACGTTGCCCTCTCCTCGGAATTGTAATTTATTACGCCCCAGGGTGGTATTTCCCGGGATTCATCTGTCTCTCCCGTGAACAGATACGACCTCTGCCATCTTGGGTGCCTAAATTGGTGACCTCCGACGCTGCGCTCGCGGAGCATTCTAGTATTTTGACTTTCCGGATTCGGGAATTTGTGGTGCCTCTCGCCGCCCACCCGCCCTCGGCACACCTGGAGCTGCTGCGGACTACGCCCTCCTGCCGCCGCCATCCGTCGTCCGTCGTCATGCTGTTTCCGCCCGTTAGCCTGCCAGCCATCACTGGTTTTCGCCGCAGTCCGTTCCTGCGTGCACCGCATTCTGGCTGCCTGTCAATCACCGGCTGTTGACATTAAACTTGAGCCTCAACATCCGCACCTCACCGCCTGGACTTGGAGCAGCTGTGGAGCAATCACCCTCCAACCACCGTCCAGTGTGCACCGGCCACAAGCTGCAGCTTGGCCCCCTCCCACCCGCAAAGCCTCCCCAGTCGTCGAGCCAGCACTGCTGCTACTACTACAAAATTGTATTGCTGTCATGTTCCGTACCTGGATTGGCTGCCGACTACCCAGTCGCTGCCTCGCCATATTGCTATACAGGGCTACATGGGCTGTTCATCAGTAAGTTTTCCCGCAACTGATAACTGCGCGTATTTGCCTCTGCCTTCACAGTTTGCATACAGTTTTTTTCTCTCTCTGTCTTTCCGCCTCTGACATGCTCTCCACATCTGTAACGTAAATCCACCTCTGATATGTTAACCCGCCACTGTCACGCATCTCTTTTCGCTTTCTGCATTTTCTCCTCTGTTTCGGCCTTTGTTAGCCTCGTTAACAAACATTGGGTACGCCACATGCAGCGCTCTTTCTATTTCCTTGTTTTTTTCTGTCGTTCTCTGCGCACCGCTTGTTCTTTGGTGGCGGAGTACTGTAGCGACCTCGCTGCAGCACGTCAGCTCCCTCACCAGATATACGCATGCGCATGACACATTTCTTCCTCTTTGTTCTAAAATAAACAACAAGACAAAGTTGCCCTCTCCTCGGAGTTGTAATTTATTAGGCCCCAGGGTTGTATGTGCCGGGATTCATCTGTCTCCCCGTGAACAGATACGACCTCTGCCATCCTGGGTGCCTAAAGTTTAACATAGCAAAGCACTCCACGCGATACGGTGTGAGATACACTTTCGAACAGCAGGGGTGAAAGGGCATGGGTTCAGTACGTATAGCACTTAAAAAGTTTACCATGATACCGCAAGATACATGTCTAGCAGTCCTTTCCCAAACGAACAATCCCGATATAACATATTTCAAGGGTTTTTTCGCCGGGAAACGTTCTCAAGCTTGAGAAATTTCGAATTTGTCTAGTTTTGGGGTATGTATGAAATAGGGTTATCGGCCTGGTCGAGCAGTGAAGGCTTCTTCCACCTCCCTTGAATTGTTTCATATGAAAGGTAATCCGTTTGGGAATGCCCTGCCGCCAGGAGAATGCAAACAACGCGATAGAATGCGTCCCGGGTGGTAGGGATCATTTTTCTGAGTGCTATAAAATAGCCGATATCGATGCGAAAGTCGGCCTCAAAGTCGACATGGACGTCTTGAACAGGTGAGATCTTTCAATTATATCAATGGAGAACACCGTAAAGAATAGATGTATAGTGTTTCTAAGCTTCTAACCCTTGTGTGCTCAATTGAAAATTGAACATATTTGGACGTGAATATATCGCCAGACCAAACCTGATACTATGTGATGATAATAGAGAGGTTCCGCACTACGTAAAGTTGAGCAACTTTACGTTAGTGGGCGGGAAAAACCCGTGAATTCGAGAGTTTACACTTCACTTACGGAAAGTTATAGAGAGTACGTAGATAGGGCTCTGATAACGTAGCTGGTCCGTAAGTGGATTGGGGTACAAATTTATGACTCTCTCCCCAGGTCAATCTGGTCATACACTGCCGTGTTCAGAGTTGCCCAGGGCAGCTACGTGATTTGAAAACTCCGTATGGCGGAACCCAGATGCACATGCAGTTTACGTAAGACTTTCCGTAGATCGACTACGTTTTTTACTAACGTAATTAGGTTATGCGGAACCTCTCTAATAATCGTCATTAAAACGGTCTAAAGTATACAACCACCATACAAACACGAGCAAGAGAATGAAAGGACAGGAGAAGAGTTGGTTACCCATTGCTGTTCAACAAAGAGAAGCACATACGAAAAGTTGGATTTAATTGGATTAAAAGTATTTACAATTCACAATTACATGTATCACTTTCTGCGATGTTACACTTGCGGCGAGGAAATGTGTGTACGGCACTCTCGCGCAAGCAGTTGTAGCGCCACTTTCCAGAAGTTGGCAAAAGCATAACTCTTGCCAAGCGCGTTATGCAGTGCGGTTCACTAGGCTGGGTGCACGTGAGAGTACTACGCACTGCACTTAGATGCCGCAGAAATAAAACAGATTGTGAATCGTCTGTCGCGGTTGCTGCTCATCACAGGTGTTGCATGTTGCGCATTGTGGAAAGCAGTTCATGTATTGGGAATTGAGCTTCAGTAATAACAGAAAAGGATCGCAAAGGATGACCGACACCGCTGACAAACACTCTTCTGCGCAAAGTTTTGATGACTATGCTTGATTGAGACGTAAACCTGCTATGGAAAATAAACAGCAAATGGCCCAACCTTTGCGAAAACCAGGCTAAGGGTGAAAATCATTTTTTGGAGAAAAATGATGTTTTGTAAAAAAAAAAGGTTGTGTCGCGTGGACGCTCGAGTGCAGTGAAGTGGAACCAAAGAGAATCTCGCTTGTTTGAAGAAGTAGCAGTCATGGCAGGAAGGGTTTCAGGCAGCAGTCAGGGAAGTCAAAGGGCTTCCGGTAGAATATTCCCTGCTACTCTTCTAGTCACAACGAAGAGTTTTTGAGCTGATCGAACGGATTCCATCTCCTTCACTCAGGGATAGCGAAATAGTTGCGCTAACTGCTGCTTGTGGAAAATGGTGAAGAAATCGTCTCCAGTTAGAGTCGTGATGGCGATAGCGAGGAGAACCTGGACGACATCGATCCAGCCGACCGAAGTACGGGGTACTAGCTGTTTCTGGGCTTCACGCGAAGGGAACACGCGCAGCAGAGCTCGTACGTTTGCAGCAAGTTCACGAGGAAAAAGGCTCGAAGCGCAGTGTGAAAACTGTTTTGAATTGAAGTCCTTGGCGATGAAGTGCTACTGAATGCCAAGCGAATGAGCGAGCAGATCGAGAGGCCTCCACTCGAGACTTTCCTCGCTCGCGCTGGACAGCTAGCTGCAAGGGATTGTACGCGTATACGGCGTGCCGAGATTTCACTTGCTGGTCAGCACCAATTACCAAGCAGACACTGCAGCATGCCAGCACATTATGCGCATATTAGGAACAGTGGAACGTTTGAAAGGCCATGTTCTTGCTTGTTTTTGAATAGTTGTATGTACTAGATTCACCCTTCAAAAGGTGCCATCTCAACTGGAGTCGGGTTTCATTGTGGTGTGTAGCGCCAGAACATGCCAGTACATGTATGCAGCCCCAGAATGTGCTGAGTAAGGAGCAAACAAAATTCCTGCAGAACTGTGCATGGCCACTACAGCCTGCAGCATGCACCAAGGGGCCACAACAAGCCTGCCCCCACATGCTTACCTTGTCACGTCACCTCAACAAAAATCATCCATGTCTCTTCCTTCACTCTGGTGGATCTCTTTTCATTTCTTTCCTGTGGAAACAATTTTGTGTTTTTTTTTGATTTTTTAACACAATACCCTGGTGTGTTTGAGATACTTTTAATACCACTATGAGTCGACCCACACCTGTAATATTTTGTCTCCTGACCTCCCATGCCCAGTAGAAGCTGAAAATGGGAAAAAGTCATTTTGTGAAATTTCACCCTAAGCCTGGTTTTCGCAGATTCTGGGCCAAATGATACTGATTATATACTAGGTACGGATTATACCATGAGTATGAGGGTTATACGGCGAATATTTTCGAGAGTGCGTTACGAGGGACAATTGGGAGATTTGGTATACACAGATGTAGTATCCCTGCCCGACCAATACGGAAGCAGTACGGAAGTAATACGGAGCTTTGCCTGATGTATAGTTAGTGTATCTCCGTATATAAGCGTACGGCGTCTGCTGCATAAAAGCTGCTGCGCATTTCTGTTTAGATGAGGATTAGATTAGATAGCAACGAAAGCTAACTCAAAGAAGAAGTAGTCAACCTCTAGGTGAGCACCGGAGAGGACTTGAATCCTATTTATTTTGCCGCTTCTTCTTTCACTAATAATTATATCTCAGGTGTGTACCTGAAAGAAGTAGAATAAAACGAACTCTTGTTGATTTCACCGCGCCAACCACGCGGCTACCTGTTACACAGAAAACGAATGGTATAATCCATTTGCATGGTACTTTCCTCAATACAGAGCGTGACCAACACGAAAGCTTAGCTCACATTCGATGGGGCGCAACCAGACCCAACGTAAGGATTGACGGGAACCGACGGAACGGTTATGACGCCGACAGAAAGCGTCCAATGTGAACACCAGGAACGGGAACGCAACCGTTCTACCCTACAGATTGGGAAGAGTTGGATCAGTTAAACTTTTCAGACGGTAGAGGGGGACGCAAGCATATAAAACAACTGCATTCGAGTGTCAACAGGGGATGTTTCGTGCGCTGACCCCTCCCGATGCGCACAACAGCACACTAAAGTTTGTTTAAACATTTCGATCACGGTCAACACTACGCTTCCCATGATAACTCGCCGAATGGCTAGCTAGCACAACTGATTCAAATTTTGGGACGATAAGATTTCGTGTCACTTCTTGAAAATCGCAATAGCTGCTACATGTCGTGTCATACTACGTGTTGTGTCACCCCGGCCGTCCCAACAGGCCCTTACGTCCCATACCGTCAGCGTTACGTCGAATGCGAAGTTAGCTCAAAGTTTCCTTATTCTCGAAGTGACCCATGTGAACCGAGCGGGATATATCGTTATATCCCGCTTAGAACGGCCGCTGATTGGCAAATGGTGTTATATTTTTGACGAGTTCTATATCACTCAACTTCATATCACAAATGCTGGCGTACTTACGTGAGTAAGGAACGGATCAATATGTTTAACGCTAGATCAATACGGAACAAGGTCGCGGAATTAACTGACTTCTGCTCGACGTGGGACCCGCTGTTCGTTTCTATTACTGAGACATGGCTGCACGGAGCTCAAATTTTCTCTATCCCAGGATACGACTGTTATCGAAGAGACAGACCTACAACCGAAAACAAAACAAACAGGTCCGAACTTTTGGCGTATGGTGGAGTTACTCTTCTGGTGAAGTCTGGTGTATTTCCTTCTGTTGTACATCGTTCGGTTCTTCACGCTCCAAATTTCGAAGCTACGTTTGTAGAGATTGAGTTTCCGCTGAAGGGTACCGGAACACAGACATTTGGATCCGGGAAGTCCCTGCTAATTGGATCCCTCTACCGCCCACCCTCGAACACGGCTGCCGCCATTGATACATTTTGTAACTCTCTCCAACGCTGTCTGACTGTTGTCAAAGCTACAACATCTGCAGTAGTGTTGATGGGGGATTTCAACGCTAGGTGTTCAGACTGGGAGGGGGACATTACCGACACAGCAGGTCACCAATTGCGATGCTTGCTTAAGATGTTTTCTTTGGAGCAATTGGTAAACTTCCCCACTCACGAGTCTGCCTCGGGCCCTGGAGCGGCTCTGGATCTTGTAATAACGGATATTCCCCACGCCATTGACGACCTCCATGCTGAAGCACCTATGGGCCAATCTGACCACTGTATTGTTGTTGGTAAAATTAAAATGTCACAGTCCCCGCGGTCTCCTGTCTCTGAGCAGAAACAGCTTCCACATCGAAGTAACCTTGCTTCATTGAACATCTTATCCGTGCCGAATGAAACGGCAGTTGCGCTCAATGAGCATCTATTCCATATTGACTGGGAGGCTGTGCTACAAATACATCGGGGTGATCCATCCCTATCTGCAGATATGCTGTACGACACTTTGGAGGAGATACTGCAGTCCTATCTAGAGCGACGCAAATCGACAATCCGATGCACACCCTCGAAATCTGCCCAAACATCTTGGCTAACACCAGCATAAAGAGAACAAATCAAACCGAAGCGTGACTCGTACAGTGTGTACAGGAAGTATCAAACCCCTAAAAATCAAGCTGTGTATAAGGCGGAACGGAATAAGACCCGTAACCTCTCGCGGCTGGAGCACCGCAGATTTCTCCGCACTCTCAATTCATTCTCCCAAAAGGCCCAAACAACATCACCGAATCTACAGAATTTTATCCGAAGTTTGCGGTCGGACTCCACCGGAAAACCCACTGTATCACGCCTCATCGTCCGAGGAGCTGACATCAAATCACCTGACGACATTGCAAATGCCCTAAATAAGCAGTTCATTGCATTTGGTACTCTGGATAACCCTCAGTGGACGCTCCCGCCTTTGCAGGACGCCTCGACTGCGCCGCCGCTCACCTCTATCTTCACCACGCCCCATGCCGTGCATAAATGCATCAAGCGTCTAAAGCTCCGGAAAGCTGCGGGACCTGATGGAGTTACACACGAGCTGCTGAAATTGATTGGCCCGTCGATATCGCTTCCTTTGAGTCTGCTATTCAATCTGTCATTCTCCACCGGTATTTTTCCAACTGCCTGGAAAGCTGCTGCCGTCATCCCGCTGTACAAAAACAAAGGCGCAAGAACGGATCCGACGAACTATCGTCCCATATCCCTTTTCTCAACGATATCAAAGCTGTGTGAGCGAATAATGTATGACAAGTTATATGCACATGTAGATCCATATCTCCATCAATCACAGTCCGGATTCCGTCGAGGTGATTCAACAGCCTGGCAGCTACTTCGAGTTGTACAATCCCTGCATGACAATCGCCATCGCAGCGAGTACAGCCTAGTCTGCTTCTTCGATTTATCTAAAGCCTTTGATACTGTGTGGCACCGTGGGCTGATGGCTAAGATAGCATCATTCTCGATTCAAGGACGCATACTGCGGTGGCTGGAGAGTTACCTGTGTGGTCGCTCATAGCAAGTGAGTATCTCGGGTCAATTGTCCCAACCTGAATGCGTGTGTTCTGGTGTCCCCCAGGGATCAATTCTGGGGCCCCTGCTTTTTCTAATGTATGTGAATGATATCGGTGCAATTCCCAACACCTCGCTATATGCAGACGACACCACTCTGCTGGCTAGTCACCGGTCGCTCCCCGTCGCGTGTCAAGACCTGCAGGTAGGAATAGACTGTGTGGTCAAGTGGATGCGAAGGTGGAAACTCCGGCCGAACTCCGCCAAGACCGAGATCATGTGTGTCGTCCCCAACGCGTCATCAGATGTTGCACATCTTCAAACTTCTATTTTCCATTTCCCAGATGATCCTACCCCGATACCTATAACCTCTCGTCACAAGCACCTTCGCGTTACACTTGATAGCAAATTGGACTGGTCCCACCATTTCCGGAATCTGGAAAAGCGGGCAAGCTCAGTCGTCGGTATTCTTTATGGCCATCTCCCCCACATTTCACCAGAATGCCGAAAGACCTTTTATCATACATACGTTTTGCCTATTTTCTTGTATTGCTGTGTGGTGTGGTGTGGCGCTGGTAACGGCCTCTTTGCAAAGCTGGAGATTGTGCATCGACGAATTCTCCGGGCAATACTTCGTTTGCCGCCCGAGACCAACATAGCCATTCTCTATGAAAATTGCTGTACATTTCCTCTGAAACATTACATTGACCGATCCTCCTGCGTATACATTCACAAAATCAAACTTATCACTGCCCCTCAGCATGTGCAGCATTCCTTAAACTGGTTCAATGAATCCTCAACAAGCCGGAACTCGCTTCGTTTCCCGATTGCAAGAAACAATTCTATGAGCAAATCGCCTGTATTCCTAGAATACCAATTATGGGATTCTCTTCCTCAGCAATTAAAGTCCAGCAACACCCTCAATGCGTTTTTAAGCTTGATAAATATACACGTGCGTCGATCTTCATTTACTAATCATTGATTTCAATTCTCTTTGTGTATTACTTCAAGCTCCAAAGTAAATCACATATGCTACCTGTACAATTCATTTGGGTTTTGGATTGATTTACTTTTATTTCATTTTTATTTTCATTTAACTTGCCATATTTTGCGTGTGCATTTTTGCCTTCTTGTTCTTTTATTCCATGGCTGGTAGCCCTCATTCATAATATTGGTTGACACCATGTCATCCATGAATTGAGAATAATAATAATAATAATAATAATAATTTTACAAGAAGTCGGAGGCGGATAATACTTTAGTAACGAAGGTACGTGTTGGGTCGTAAGTATCCACGCAAACACACATCCAGTCAAAATAAGGCACTTGTCAAAGTATCCGAACGTTTTCGGTCCCTTCTCATCAAGGATTATACAGGGAATGGCTCAAGTTGGAAAGACTAAAACTTATATAGCGTAAAGATATGAGATAACAACACTCGTGACAAGGTGGAAAAAGTATCAAGGTCAGCACGACACAAAACTCGAAGGAAATAATAATAGCGACAAGAACATAGTGAGCAAATTAAGTTACATTGTTAACACCTCGACGAGGAGTAACACCAAACAATTGTAGCGACAACACATTTTCTTTCTGTACGCAAAGTTCAGGATCTAACTTACGGATATACAAAGCTTCTAACACAGCCAGATGCAACGCACATCTACCACGTGACAATATTGAGAACACATTATCACTGTACAACTCACGACAATTGGTACGGGCTGACAGATGTTGCTTAATGGACGAAGTGCGATTCTTAGCTCCGTTGGGTGTAGTCTCCTCCAATGTCCCGTCATCTCGCCTCTTCGCGGCATCACCACTATCCGCCTCTTTGCTTTTCCGCGGCCTTCCACGTTTTCTGACACCAGCCGTTGTGTGCGCGATGCCCAGTGTCCTTTCAGCTACGTCTCCTCCGTTAAGTTTTGTTCCGCTTGATGCGCGTGAGTGTCGTCCTCGCCGTGGTCGTCCTCCAAAATGTGCTGTCCAGTCCATCGGTGGATCTTCCTCTTCCTGTGAAGATATCACTGCATGCCCGTCCTCCTCCGCGTGTATAGCGCAGGGTCCAGCTGAGAACAGCGTGAAAGATGGTGAAAGACCGACACGTAAACCACCGAAATTGATAAAGGATCTGTCTGCGTCGGGAAGGGTTACGCGAAGCCAAGTAAAAATACGGACTGGTGAGGACGCACGTACAACGACAATGGAAGTGACAACAACAGTCAATATTCGAAAACGTGGTAGACCGCGAAAACGAACCTCAATATCGAGCACCGGACAAGTTGGAGTAAGAAGATCAATAGAAATCCGCAATGGAGGAGACGTAGCTGAAAGGACACTGGGCATCGCGCACACAACGGCTGGTGTCAGAAAACGTGGAAGGCCGCGGAAAAGCAAAGAGGCGGATAGTGGTGATGCCGCGAAGAGGCGAGATGACGGGACATTGGAGGAGACTACACCCAACGGAGCTAAGAATCGCACTTCGTCCATTAAGCAACATCTGTCAGCCCGTACCAATTGTCGTGAGTTGTACAGTGATAATGTGTTCTCAATATTGTCACGTGGTAGATGTGCGTTGCATCTGGCTGTGTTAGAAGCTTTGTATATCCGTAAGTTAGATCCTGAACTTTGCGTACAGAAAGAAAATGTGTTGTCGCTACAATTGTTTGGTGTTACTCCTCGTCGAGGTGTTAACAATGTAACTTAATTTGCTCACTATGTTCTTGTCGCTATTATTATTTCCTTCGAGTTTTGTGTCGTGCTGAACTTGATACTTTTTCCACCTTGTCACGAGTGTTGTTATCTCATATCTTTACGCTATATAAGTTTTAGTCTTTCCAACTTGAGCCATTCCCTGTATAATCCTTGATGAGAAGGGACCGAAAACGTTCGGATACTTTGACAAGTGCCTTATTTTGACTGGATGTGTGTTTGCGTGGATACTTACGACCCAACACGTACCTTCGTTACTAAAATAATAATAATAATAATAATAATAATAATACACGTGCACGCGTCAAATACTCTGCCAATAGCCAGTCAGCGATGATTACAAATATACAGTGCAGCAAGCCTGGAAAGCAAGAGAGAATGTACACACCCGAGAGCCTGAAAATGAAGATTTACTCTGATGAACGATTTGCGTACAAGACTATTGGTGTCTAAAGTGAGAACAAGTCTAGATCACTAAATTAGACAGAACAATCTTGTGTGCATGCTTACACGAGAAAAGGACGACTTCATAGGCGTGCATACAATGCATACATGTCATGTTGAATACGCCGCCAGCATCAAGGCGGTGTAAACGACAACTGCATGCATACAGTGCAGCAGCCCTAGGCAACATCTCACTGAATGTAGAAGATATGGTGGGCAGATGATTACGGTTATAGAACAGATGTCATTTTATGGTGCATGCCATTACAAGGACCAGCACTTTGTATGGAACGGATGGTACCATTACGGCGAAATGTCTACGGATTCAAGATAAATCACAGCAGACTTAGGCAAGAACATGGTGAAACTCAGCAATGGACTGGCACATTGAAGACTGATTCATACTTCATTTCATGAACACAATGCGCACAGGCGAAGGTCGCGCGATGGACCAAAGAAGTAACTCAACTCAAGATCAAGTCAACTTGCTCGCCACAAACGGTAGTTGTGACTTGTTTCCCTTACCGAAAGCCAGGTGTGAATGAGGCTACATATCCAAAACTGTAAACCAGTGAAGACAACAGCTTAGAAGCCGGTGTAATGTTGTGTATTGTACTTGCCAAATGTGTGTGATACTCTATGTAACATACATGTAGATAGGACCAAGCAAGCACAGCAAGTTCTGAATTTGAGGTAGTTGGAGGTCGTGAACAGATCAGATTTGTCTTGTAAGTGATAGGTATTGCTTACGTCTATATGTTGCCGCCTTCGTGTTGGCCGAAAACGCTGCGTGCTCTGGCGATAATTCGGCTTGAAATTTGGTGCATAAAAATGCCAATTTCAGCTTCGTTCACAACATTTTCGATAAACGTCTCCTCTACGAAACTTCACTAAAAATAGATCTGCCGAAAGAGCGTCCCGTAAAGAATACATGGCGTGAAATAAAACGAGGTAGTGCAAAGTAAAACGACGTAGGCCAGGTAAAACGGCTTCCATCTCTCAGAACCAATTTAGGACAGTTCTCAACTTCGAGAACATTTTTTCGCTTTCGCGGCAAAAATCAGTCAAGGATCTGTTATATCGGGATTAGTGGGAGAGTTCTTTTTTTGCGCGTCTGGGGAAGGACTGTAGTACGTCCACTGTACATGCACCGGTGCAACCATCCATGCCATCCTGTACGATTAGCACAGTTCATACTCCGTTGTGGGAAAAGTTTGACCTCATGGTATCCCGACGGTTCACCAAAAACGCGTTCACAGAACGACCATTTCACCAAAAGACATTTCACAGAGTGTAAGATTTAGCAACTGTTCATTTCGCCGAAAATCAGGTTCACAGAAAACAGGTTCATCGAGAGCATGTTCACCGAATATCGGTTCACAGAATAGCAGTTCTGCCGAATAGCAGCTTCACCGAAAAAAGGTCGCTGATGACATTGATATTATATGGGCCTCAACCAGCGAAAACAGCCCTTAGGGTCAAATTTTTCAAAATTCCTTTTTTGTTTAGAAATTTGTTGAAACACATCTACTGAAGGACCTCAGCCAAGAAAAAGGGCAATATTCCGATTCAAAACGGGTGTATTCACCACCGAGTACGTGAGCTGCCTCGAGCAACACGGAATAGGAGCTGAGCTCATCCTATCTATCCAGGTCAGTTCGGTAGGCCAATGCAGATTAACGTTCACAGATATCCAGCTTGCCCAGTTAGTCGTGAAGAATGGCTTCCATATCAATGGACAACATATCCTTCCAAAATCCTTGACAGAAAACACTCATGTTCAGTTGCACATTCACGATGTTCCTGTGTGGGTGTCGGATGGCGCCATTACAGCCGCACTTGCTCCATACGGTACCGTGCAGGGCGCCATCCGCCACGGTAAACTTAAGGTACGGGACAACGTTGTTATTGACACCGGAGTCCGTTTTGCAACCTTTGTACTGGGGTCGAATAAAGCCGTACCTTCGTACGTGAAATCCAGAGACGGGAAAGGCACTTTCCGCGTACATTATAGTGGCCAAAAGCCCACGTGTCGGATTTGCAGCAAGCCAGAGCACCTTGCCAAGGACTGCCCTGAGGCCCGCAGTACCACTGCCAGAACCGGTAGTACACAGCAGTCACGGCATTCAACGTGACCTACATGTACAGACACTGAACGCACACGTCGACTCCTGTCTGATATGGTCGCAAACCCAGCCCAGACAGAGCAGCAAAGTAAAGCCCAATCACAATGCCCAACATCCAAGTCTAAGCAGGCTCATCTCCCAGCAGCTGACAAGAGCGACTCCAGCTCCTCTGAGTCTGAAGAGTTGCCTCTTTCCGCTGATACTGAATTATTGGTCGACAACGAAAGCTCATCCAAGCCAGAAAACCAGCAGCTGTCTAACTTGCCCTGCGACTCCTACAGAGAGGCCAAGAAGGCAGACAGCGATGCATGTACAGACCTAGACCCACAGCTGGGAGGCCATAGCGACGATGATCCTGATTCTGGCGGGTGGGAAGTCAACCGATCCAAGCGTTCACGCCATAGCGTCACACCTGATCGGGACCAGAGTGCCACCACCACTGGATCCAAGCAACGGAAAAAACGGAAACGAAAATCTCCTGAGAGTGGCCAATAAGTCCTGCAGTAAATCACTTCAGAAACTTACCGCTTTGATACACATTTACCTTTCATTTCGACACCCATGCCTAGTTCTGTCATTCATCACAATACCGTTAAATGTTCACTCAGACTCCTTTGCACCAATGCATTTAGCTTAGGAAACAAGCTAGCTGAGTTCCAGCACACACTGCACCAGCATAATCCCGACATAGCAGTAGTGACGGAAACAAAGTTTTCCTCGGAAACCGTTCCACCATCCGACTCCACATTCCCTGGCTACACCACCTTCCGGCTGGATCGAACAGCACGCGGTGGCGGAGTGGCGGTATGGATCAGATCTACACTCCCAGCCATGGTAATTGATGAGTTATTTTCTCCACATCACGAACTCATTTGGCTATCCATTCAATTGTCCCCTGGACAAAAGATAGTCTTGGGCGCTGCTTACAGGCCAGGTTCGACGGGGCCCAGTGACCTTACGCTCATTAACCATCTCGATGACATCCTTCCCTCTTCTCGTGAACTTGGTGCCAGCCTCATACTCGCCGGTGATTTTAACGTGCATAACCACAATTGGCTCCATAGCTCGAAGACCACACCTGCGGGGGAAGCCCTCGAAGACACATGCACAGCCCACTTTCTCACGCAGCACGTTCAGAGTCCTACTCGCGGGGATAACACACTCGACCTGGTGATGTCCACGTTCAACTCTCCAGTGACCACGCAGATAATGTCCCCTATTGGTCGATCTGACCACGCTGTAATTCTTTCGGACTTCACAGGTGTTCTTCCTACCCATGAAGCGGCGGTGCAACGAACTGTCTGGCGCTATGAAAAGGCAGACTGGAACCGCCTCCGATCCTTTTTCCGCCAGGTTGATTGGGCAACCGTCATTACTGCCAACCCCGAAACTTGGTGTGAGCACGTTACTGCCACAATCATGAAAGCCGTTTCCCAGTTCGTTCCGTCCAAGACACTGACAGTGAAGTCAACGGATCCGAAATGGTGGACACCTGAGTGTGCAGCCCCCATGAAGGAGAAGGACAAACGCTGGCGCACTTGGAGGAAGCACCCTCACGATTTTGCACTGAAACATGAGTTTACCCGTTCTGTAAACAATGCTATCGCAGTCCTCGCTATATCTAGAGTTTCCAAAGAGAACAGCCTCAGACATAGCTTGTCGAATGGGTCCCTGAAGGAGAAGGAATGGTGGACGAAGCTGAAGTGTGCTTGTGGCTAGGGTCGGAACACTGACATTCCCCTGCTCGTTGATAGTGAAGGTTGCGAGAGGGCCACAAGCTATGAGAAAGCGGAGGCTTTCGCACGTTTCTTTTCCCACAAGTGCAGGGTGCAAGGCCGCGACCTTACCACGATGGACTTACCGGACACGGCATTCGCGGACGCACCTGCACTAACGACAGTCCACTTTCGCCAGGATGCAGTCCACCGGCTTTTAGCTCACCTGGATGCCTCAAAGGCGACTGGACCCGACGGTATTTCCGCTCGTGTCTTGAAGGAATGCGCCAGAGAACTTGCCAAGCCACTGTGTCAGCTCTTTGCTCTTTGCTTCCAGCACGGAGTCCAGCCACAAATGTGGAAGACTGCCAGCGTGGTTCCAATCCACAAGCGATCTTCACGATCCGCCCTAAGGAATTATCGTCCAGTTTCACTGCTGAGCATAATCTCTAAGATTATGGAGAGCGTTATCAATCGTCAGCTCATGAATCACCTTGAGCGTTACAAACTCCTGACACCCCACCAGTTCGGGTTTCGTCCCCGCCTCGGGACCTCAGATGCGCTACAGGCTCTACACCACGCCTGGATCACAGCCGTCGGCCGAGGCGGTGCAGCACGTCTTCTAGCCGTGGATATTGCCGGAGCATTCGACCGTGCGTACCATGCTGGCCTCCTCCACAAAGTCCGCCATCTTGGCATTGGCGGCCCCTGCATACCTGGCTCTCTTCCTACCTAGGTGGACGGTCCATTCAATGCTTGGTGGGCGGCCAAACCTCATCGCTGTATACGATATCAGCAGGAGTTCCCCAAGGGAGCATACTCGGCCCTACACTCTTCCTGATTTACGTGAACGACGCCTCAGAGACCCTGTCACCCGGAGCCCACCTGGAGGCGTACGCCGACGATACTACCTTGTACAGCCTGATATCCCTCGACACATCCCCAGCCGACGCAGCACTGAGCCTCCAGACTTCTGTTGATCGCTTGCATCAGTGGGGCCGCAGATGGGGCATCTCCTTCGAACCGTCGAAGTCCAAGCCATGACCGCCACTCTCCGCAGAACCCCCCTCAATTTGCCTCGAATTGTCTTCGGCGGCACTCCTGTCCTTGAGGAGAAGGCTCTCTCTTTACTTGGAGTGACCTTTGACTCGAAGCTGTCATTCAGCACTCATCTCCGGAAGGTTGCCACTCGAGCCAAACAACGCCTGGGCTTCCTGCGCCGTGCAGCGCACATTCTCTCTCCAGCCGGCGGCACCACAATATACAAGGCATTTGTTCGACCAGTTATGGAGTATGCCCCCCTCATCTGGATAGGCGCTCCGCCAAGCTACCTGCAACGCCTGGATCATATCCAACGCTGTGCTCTGCGAATCATCGGTCCAGGTGCACTATTACCTAGCCTGGCCATCCGTCGTACTGTTACCTCGCTTGCCTGCCTAGACAAGCTGCATTACCTGCCTGGCCCTCCGCAGCTGCTCTCTGTTTTGCCACCGCGCCATTTCCCCTCATCCAGCCCCAGAACTCGCAGCGAGCATGGTAGCGTCATTGGCCATGACCGCCAGCTCCAACACCAGCTGCTTGCATCTGTCCCGCTGGCACTAAAGCGCTCGTTCCCACACTGCAGTATTAGTGACTGGAACTCCCTCCCCGCCGCTCTTCTGTCCCAGCCTCCCCACAGCAAGGGAATGCAAGCATTCAAAGCTAATGTTTATCGCCATCTGCGAGGCACAAACTGGCTCTGGGCAGTCGACTCGCTATGATGATGCTCTCGTCGTTCTCCTCTATCCCTATCTATGCACCACAACTGGCTCAGACAACCGACTCGCCATGATCAGCCATGATGATGCTCCTCTCAGTAACAGCCCTTGTAATAGATGACTTGCACAAAGATTGTCTGGGTTCGAGACGGGGCAAGTGGATCTTCTGACTCTGACTTTCCCACCTTTTGAGCTCGTGACTTTCGCTTTTTGCCTGACGAACGCTCGGCTAGTTTTTTCGGCTAGAGAGTAGAGTTGTTTTGATTCGGCTTGTATCGTCATGCCGAAGCGCTGCTGCGCTCCTGAATGCACTAGCAGACGAGAGATGGAACTGAGGCTCCCATTCCATACGTTCCTTTCCGAGCCGGCCGGCCGGGAGGCAGAAAAATGAGGCGGAATATTATTTTAGTATCATTGGTGTAGGCTGCAACAAGCAGGTCGTGGTCCTGAAGTGTGACTACTTACCCGCAGTGGAAGCGAAGTCAAGCACAACGAAAGTTTGTGGACGTCTGAGAAAGAACTCGATTCCATTTGATTCGGCTGCACTAGATCCAGAGCGACTCTCTCCTGAGGACAGACTGCGGAGAGGCCAGGAACCTGCCGAGTCACGAGTGGAAGCCCAAACCACGAAAATGAAAGGTGGAAGGACTGAGTGTGAGAGCCAGATGGCCTTTAGTAGTATTTCAAGTAGTATCTGAGTTGAAGGAGAGAACAAGTGTGCTGGAGAAACGCTGCGAAGTCCTCAGGCCTGATGTGTACTAGCTACTGTTGAAGTCTCCGACTTGTTCCGATATGAACATTTCATCAGCTCTGACTCTGAGCAGCTGTAGACTTGGACGTAGGCCGGAGACATAGCATTGTAAACCTTACTGAAGCCATGTGTACCCAGTGGCTGGCTCTAGTGAGAAAGCAGTTTGGCGCAGGCTCGCAAACTATGATTGAATCAGGGAGTGGTGGAAAGTCACATTATACCTCTCCATGATTAGCTGGTAATGACGACGATGCGGCTCCGGCTGGGTCCCATAGGAAAGTAACTTGCATACCTGTTTAGTTGCAACGAGGCAACGGTACCAGATGTACTGAAGACATGATTGAACTACATTTTATCTCCTCCTGGGAGAGGGTGGAACAAATAATACGGAGGATTAGCAAGACGAAATTCGCGTTCGCGTTCGCTCTCCAAAGAAAGTCGAACTCAGTGACGGAATTCGCGTTATGAGAAGGATTAGCAAACAGAATTCGCACATGCATGATGTTGACACGACGTAGGCAGTACAGCGTGGTAAATTTATGACTGCCCAACCACGAATCCACGATTCGTGTTCCGACTACTTTTCCGAACGAAAAATGCGAAAGTGACGCAATCCAGTTCGCGAACTGAAAAATGTTTGCGAACGCGAACCCGAATTTCGTCTTGCTAATCCTCCGTAATGCCAGAGTGTGTCTGATACACATCACAGTCTGCGGAGTGTGTTCATTATTGTTGACGTAACAGAACTGCGCTGTGAGGTACCTTCTGCGTTGGACCTACAGTTGAGCCACTATTCTTACAAATTCCATACAACGGTGAAAGGATTTGTTGGAGCATCATCAAACAGTGCATTCACCTTCATCATACACTGGCTCCGTTGCCTACAGTAGTTCACATCTTGACGGGGCGCGCTGGGACGATACGGAAGGAGCGGCGGGAAACCATTGGAGTGCTCATGATGCTGGTTAGCGGAGACGGATGTGAGTGTCAGGAACGGGAACGCAACCGCACTACTGTACAGATCAGGAAGCGATGGAAGAGTTGTATCTGTTCAACCTTCCATGCCGTGTACAGGGACACAAGCGTAAAAATGGCTACATTTCGAATGTGAACTGGCGATGGCATTGTGTGGCGACGAACACAACTGCAACTGTTCAAACTTCAGCATTTCGAACATTATGCTTCCCATGATAACTCACCGAATGGCTCACATGACGGAGTTGGACATTACCAGGCTAGGATTATCATTTGCTTTATTTATGGATAGTCCTTGAGTTTTCAGATGAAGTGCTATATCTTTTACCTGTCGTTCCTTTAGAATGGCACAATGTCCATGGCTGCTTTCTTGTCTTCATAACAGACTGGTATAATCAGCATGATTCTGCTTTATTTGAGAAGAGATAAAACTTTCCTTTTGGAAAGGAAGCCCAGAAACGTCAACCCCCAATGGACTGTGCTTTATGACTCTCGTCCTAGCTGCATCGACATTAACCGTCGCAATAACTGCTGCATGTATGTTGTGCTGTGCGAACCGTACAAGATTTTACAGCTCACCCACGCCTTCCCAACAGGCTCCCCCCCTCCCGTACCGTTAGCGTTACATTGAATATGAGCTAGGCTAGCACAGTTATCCTTCGTTCTTTTGATGGCGGTGGGTAGCATGGAACTTGACGTGTTCTTGGGATCCTCGTGGAACACTTTCTGTTCCGGGATGCCATATTTTTGGGTGCATCGAGGTTTCTTCTATGCTCACTGTTGTTTGGTAAGACAATTTTTTGTAACTATTTCACCGAAGAATAAGGCGAGAGTATTTTGGGTTGGTTTGGACGCCTGGCTTCTCTTCACATAATATACAGTCATGTACTTCCACTAACCCTACAAGTGCACATGACTCATGAGCTGCTGAAGACAGTGACGGTACTGATCATGTACATGCCATGCACCGTTCATCATGTTCATTCATGCTGACAAAAAAAGTACACTGCACTACAGTCAGTACAGACGGTGTGGGGTGCCCGCAGTGTAGCCTGGGTGCACAGGGTGCACTTGCCACTTGCCCCGTCTCACTCGCGGCTCGGATCGTTGTGCAAGTCATCTATTTGTTAATATTCTCACAGTTTCTCCCGCAAACTCGCTGATGTTAACCCTTCCTTTCTTTTCATTTTGCTGACACGTACAGCTCTATCTTTTGTTTTTGGTGCGTGTTTTTGGCCGTGATGCCGAGACCTCAGGTCGGCAGAGCAATCAATGCCCCACCATCACTGCTGCGTCTCGGTGCAGCCCTGCTCAATAGTTGTCACGTTCGTCCTAGTCTCAGTATCATTGTCTTTCTTTATTATTTTCGAGCTGGGAGTGTGAACATAGTAAAAAATAATAATAATAATAATAATAATATCAGGTGTACTCCAAATTGGTGCAATGTATGTATACGATGTATGTTTACAATAAATATTCAGCATTCTAAGTTGGGTAGGCAGCTTGAATACCTTTGAAATAGTGCAGTAAGCAGCTAGAATGACAAAGAATAGCTGAAGAGTGCGGAGACATGATCGTCTTGTTTGCAGCTGCATCCTGCGTGGAGTCGTTCCGCAATGTCTTCTATTTCTTCCTCCGCAGCTGACGACACGACGTCGCTGCCGTCACTAGCCCCAGACTCAGAATTTATCTCAGGTAATGACTCCTCATCTTCCGACTCCAACGAGTCATCGACCACCTTGAGCCGCAACGCAGCTGGAGATGACGGCTGTGATTCCGCCTCCCTGTCGACATCGATGTCGGAACCAAAGAATGTCTCATCCTCACTCTGAACTTCAGCGGCTACTTCAGCATCCACTCCCCACCAGGCTCGAGCTAGCTGTACACAATGACTGCCGCGTGTGCTCTGCGAACAGCTCTGGCGTCCGCAGCCATCGCAACAAGATCAAGGTACACTCGAGTCGCCACTCGACACCACTTCAACTAACCAACTTCAAATAAATTCAAGGAAGGAGTTCAAGAAGAACTCGTCGCGCTGTTCGCAGCGCGATCAAAAAATCGTTGAACGTCACAAATGGACCTTTTTCTTGAAAAAATTACTAAACCTCTAAGGGTCGTTTTCGCTGATTGCGGCTCATATCGCATTCGAATCCTCTAAAGAATAGCAGTTTCACCACATAACAGTTTCACCGAAAACATGCCACTAATTCCAGCGACTCTGATATACATCGAATTTGAGTCCATTTACTTGTGAAACAAGCCCATGCTTTCATTCCGCTGGGAGACGTTGCGCATTACTTTGAATCACTGCAAGCCGACTTTCCTCCCGAGGCGGAGGAAGTATTAACGTACTTTGAAACATAATACATGGGCAGTCTAAGAGCTAATGGGACCAGAAAAATGCCTTTGTTCCGGCATGAGTGGTGGAACGCGCGCACAAGAACGGCTAATGGAGAACACAGAATGAACAACATCCAGGAAGGTTGGCATCGCCGATTTTCAGCTGAACATCGGCGATGCCCTTATCCGACATTGTGGAAGCTGATCGAGAACATAAGGAACGAGCAACGAAGCACTGAAGAAAATCTGGAAAGAATGCATGCTGGGCAAAATGGGCCAACCAGGAAGGAGCGGTACAGGAAGATTGATCAACGCCTGCGCACTGCAGTGACCACATTTGAGCAATGCCCGCCACTGGAGTTTTTTGCGTTGTATTGCCCATAACCTGGCTTTCTTTGTAGAGCCGCGATGTGATTATTTCCATCAAATGGCACCACAAGTCTTCTTCTCCAGTGTTGTTTTGGATTTTTTTCATTGTGTTAGTTTTAGCTGATAAGAGAGGCTTGAGTACCTTTCACTACACATTTTATAAGCGGCCATGAATTTGGGTTAAATATAAGTAATTTCCGGTAAACTGTCCATTCTGTGAAAAAATGCGTCTGTGAACCGGGATTCGACGAAACAGAATTCTGTGAATAAAAATTCGGTGAATCTGCAGTGGCGGTGAACTGTAATTCTGTGAAATGTCTTTCCGTGGAACGTCGTTCTGTGAATGGTCGTTCTGTGAATGCGTTTTCGGTGAACGGTCGTAGATCCGACCTGGGATAAATGCATTATCCCATTCTTAGTCGGGGTATACCGTATCTCTCATATTTTCCCTCGTACCTGCAGTACTCAGGAAAATATTCGGAAGTACACCCCTCGTACTCGTGGGATAATCCATACATACTCGGCTAATAACACATACTTACCCCAGTTACAGATGACAGAAATTAGTGAGAGTTAATATGGGCTCGGTTTAACCTATACATGTACATGTATATTATGAGTGCGTTATAGCTGTTAGGGCCTGGTCACACTGCGGCAAAAAGACAATAACAAACAATGAATTTTATTTTATTTTTGGATGAATTCCTCCTTTAAAAAGTTCTTTGATGGAATACGACCGAAGGTACAAAGACACAAGTTTGTTATAACAAAACAAACTACACCAAAGTACATGACACATGTAGAAAGATGTGGAGACTTTGAAATTACCGGGGCATTATTACATGTTCACAAGGTGTTGGAAAACGTCAGATGAAACTCCTTGCTAGCGAAAAGAAGTTTGATGAACCGTGATAATGTTATATAATTTTTATAATATCAACGCGTAGAAAGGTAGAAGCTCTGGTGCGAATGAATCCATGTGGTGGGCGAGAATACAACACTGACATTCGTAGTTGTGTAACACTTTTTGGCATATTTAATGTTCAGATAGTACCGCGAGAAAGAAGAATTCCTTGCACGCTTAGATTCAATGGAATCCTTTTAGATTTGGATGCAGTCGTGAAGCGGTCCTTGCGACTGTCATACGAGTGTAGTATCCCTGCCCGACCAATACGGAAGTAGTACGGAACTAATACGGAGCTTTGCCTGATGTATATTTAGTGTATCTCCGTATGTAAGCGTACGGCGTCTGCTGCATAAAAGCGGCTGCGCATTTCTGTTTTGATGAAGATGAGATTTTGATAATAACGAGCTATTCCACCTCCAGGTGTGCACCGGAGAGAAAGTCAGTTATTTTGCCGTTTCTTCTTTCAATAATAATTATATCTGAGGTGTGTACCTGAAAGAAGTAGAATAAAAGTAATTCTTGTTGATTTCACCGCGCCTACCACTCGGCTACCCATTACATTGGTGGCAGCGGTGTAGTTTTAAATAAAACAACGTGATTCGACCCCAGACCCCCATGGCTCAACCCGCTGCAGCTCCCTGCGACGAATCAATATGAGAATCATGTTTCTTGCCTTCCTGGGCCTGGCCCTGCTTATTAGCTTGCAGCACAGCCAGGGTGCTAGCGTGCATCACCTTCCCTCCGCATGGCATCCACTGGAGACTCCGATGGGGATTCCAAGCGACCCGCTACCTACATGTATACTACCGGTGGTGATGGCGAAGCTGATGAGGACGACAACAGGCAGGCTGGTACCCAAGACCAGGCGCGTTTGATTTTCGCCGGCACGCAGGCCGAAGCAGGAGCCCACTCTTCATTTGGTACTTCGCCTCCGTGGTGGGATGCAGATTTTCGTCAACACTCTTCCTGGCTATACCATCACTCTTTACGTCGCGCAAAGCAATGCTATCGACAATGTGAAGACCACGATTCAAGACGAGGAGGGAGGTCATTTGTCTGACGCCGAGCTAGCCGCTCTGAGTGACCGGCTCAACCAAGATGAAGATAAAACCTGGCTTGGCCTCGGCCGTAGCTTCAGCCGTCGCCGTGGTTACTAACGCTGATTCGAGGTATGGCATTTTCTTTCCTCTCTTCCTTCAGTCTCCCTGTTCTTTTCAGTCTTCCTTTATGCGAGTGTGTGAATCCAGTTTAGTTTGGTAGGCGTCTGATCATGGTGAGCCACGGCTTACCCAGCTAACGTGGGACAATGTGTGTGACAACGCTCCTTATAGGTATAGTGTATTCAGTTCGGTTTTTGACCTGCGATGTTCCTGGCGGGTTGTGCCAGCGTTGTGCAGCAAGAGTGCTGTGGTTTTTCAGGTCCTATTTGGAGGACAGTTCTTTCCCCTTTTGACCCCGTGAGATCGTGTGAACCTGGTGTGCTTCTACTTTATGATTTGTTATCAGTTCATTTCTTCTGTCTACTCTAAACGTTATCATTTCCGATATAATTTGCCATCTTCCGGTTGACGCTGTGTTCATCATAACTCTTCACTATTTTTTTCGAAAATCACGAGGGCGTGATTATCTGTAGGAAGGGAGGGTGTAGTATCCCTGCCCGACCAATACGGAAGTAGTACTGAACTAATACGGAGCTTTGCCTGATGTATATTTAGTGTATCTCCGTATGTAAGCGTACGGCGTCTGCTGCATAAAAGCGGCTGCGCATTTCTGTTTTGATGAAGATGAGATTTTGATAATAACGAGCTATTCCACCTCCAGGTGTGCACCGGAGAGAAAGTCAGTTATTTTGCCGTTTCTTCTTTCACTAATAATTATATCTGAGGTGTGTACCTGAAAGAAGTAGAATAAAAGTAATTCTTGTTGATTTCACCGCGCCTACCACTCGGCTACCCATTACACGAGTACAATGCCTCACTTGTAGTACTGCGCATTTGATTGGCTAAAAATCTTTTCAAGTACTGTGCAAGCCTCTTTAACGGGCAAAAATTAACACAGTGGATTAAAATGAAAGAAAACAGACAATTTAGAAAACTCCGAAATCAGTAAATTCATGTGTTAAAATAAAGATAATAAAACCCTAACCAAAATACGTTCGATAGCCGCAATCAATAAGACAAGCTGAACCGACATTTTGTGTATACTTTATTCCGACACTACGGTAATAAAAAGGTGCTTTCCGCATAAGAAAGCATGTTTTCAGTTTCGGAATACAGAATACACAAATGTAGATTCACCTTGTCTTGCTTTTTTGCGGTACTCAAAGCATTGCCATTAATTTTGTTCAAAATAACTTCAAAAATATATATTTTAATTATTCGCTACTACTCTCCTTGTCGTCTCCATATCTGTTGCAAATCGATCTGGTTACTTCGGCTAAAGTGGTGGATGAGGATACTGCTTTGGCTGTCCTTTGTAATATATTGCACAATGCCTTCTAGTTTACTGTGACTGTTTGGGTTGCAACACTTGATAATTGTCTTTCTCATCGATATCCACTCCTTCTTGCCGGATTGTTGCTCACTTGCTACTCATTCCATCTTGTACTTCGTCCCAAAGATGGCTATCGAGTAAAACACATGGGGTCTGATCGACCAACGGAAACTCGTTCAGTTCTCCTCAGGTATTCAGACAGTCGGGTGCCGAGTCACACGATAAGTAACAGATCTTGGTCGTTGCTGAACAGTGCAAGGTAGCAATATAACTATATGCACCGACTCCACAGAGAATCTCATCGTACCGTCTTCATTTCGGTTCCACACTAGTGAAAAAATGGAGAACCAGTTAAACGCGAGTTCACGTCGATTGTCACGAAAGAATGCCTTGAAGTTGAGCCGCAGAACCGTGTGATCCGTCTCTTGATGATTTTCGCCCGATGCAAACGTGAAGTCTTCATATTTCAACTTAAAGTGATCCATCACATCGTAACGTATGAACCTGAGGAGAGATTCCGCAGTAGATGTACGAAGGAAGTAGAATCGGTTAATAGTGTGAATCTGGATAACAATGGATATATTTGCCACAAAAAGCGGCGGACCCCAATCGAAAGGAATGGCTGATGGCCTAGCTCCTATTAAGTTGAAATTGGGATCATTGAAGAGGAAGGATTGATGTTGATAAACGAAGTCAAGTATCGCTTCACCTACAAGGTCAGGCGCTGGATACTCCATTTGTCTTATGCGATCTGAACGGCAGCCGATTCGAGATTCACAGGTGGTATCCAAATGCAGAGCTGGTATCCAGAATCGATCATTCCACAAAATCTGGACACGAAGTCTCTTCCATCACAAGGCAACAAATAGATTGCAGTTACCTTTTTAGCTCACGTTTTGTGAGAGAATTGCCGCAAACTTCACGGTATATCTCGCAGAAGTTTTGAGTCAACTGTTTTCACTCTTGCGCAGGCTCTCCATGGGTTGCACTGAAAATGGCGCTGAGATCACCTTTTGTCACCTAGCACTCGCGGAAAATGCAGAGCCATGGAAAATAAATGATTCGGGAGAAAACCAAGTCAAAGCCGTCTTCTAAAGCAATAGGCCCCTTCAAGACTTTAGTTGAAGCATCACATGCAAAAGGTGACAGCAATCGCTAGGCATCAGCGTTCTAAAGTTGGCCTACTAATCTGAGTTTTTATCGCAAACGATGCTGGAAGAGATATATCGCTGCCCCATGCCTCTTTGAGTGTTTGAATTGCAGATATTACTATACCATTGTAGCTTTGGTAGTTGCCAGGTATATTCTACTACTTGCAAGCACACGAACAACCCGCAACAATGTGTTTACCATTCATACTAAGTTAGGGGGTGATTATATGTGCAGCTCCAGCCCGGGCTGGTCGACAGGCGGGCCAGCCCGCCTGCAACGGGATCTCGGGGATGTACACAAATCCACACAAAAACCAGTGGTGCGTTTACATGGCAAGCGGGCTGGCCCGGCGAGGCGGGATCCCGGCTAGGCGGGCCAGAAAAAGCACATAGAAACAGACCAGCGCGGGCCAGAGTTGTATTATTATGGTGTCGACACTGCGTTCATACTACAAAATAGGTACTTTTACCTTTTGAGGGAAGTTATAAAGAGGATTCCCGATATTGTCTTGAAAATCTATGAAGTGTTTTGTACAGCAACAAGAAGGACGTGCAGTGAGCACTGTTCATTATGTCGACATGCATGATTTACATTAAAATGGAAGGGGAACTACTTGCAAAATACTTTGATATGGACAGCTAAAAATGTGAAAAACAGGAGAAAGAAACGAGGTGATACAACAAACCAAACATGTGCCACAGCGCGAAAAGAAATCAGCAGAAGAATACATTATGTGAGAAAAAAAGTTGTTAGGTTTAAAACCTGAGTATGGCTTGCAGCCCTGCGTTTCAGCCCGGGGCAGCACACTACAGTCGTAGTGTGTTTGCTGCATACTCGCAACGGGCTGGCGTGTGCTCAGCGCATATAAACTCACTGCGGGCTGGCGACAAGCCCTTCCTTGCACATGTAAACACCCTTGGCGGGCTGGCCCGCTCGCTCCAGCCCGGGCTGGAGTTGCACATATAATAGGCCCCTTAGAGAACCATTTCCTTTTATTCAGTACAACTTCTGGTCCTTTATTACCGGCCTGCAGACTTTCGATCATATATGATCGAAAGTCTGCAGGTCAGTAATATCTTCGTAACTCCATCAACCTGAGTATGGCTTGCAGCCCTGCGTTTCAGCCCGGGGCAGCACACTACAGTCGTAGTGTGTTTGCTGCATACTCACAACGGGCTGGCGTGTGCTCAGCGCATATAAACTCACTGCGGGCTGGCGACAAGCCCGGCCTTGCACATGTAAACACCCTTGGCGGGCTGGGCCGCTCGCTCCGGCCCGGGCTGGAGTTGCACATATAATAGGCCCCTTAGAGAACCATTTCCATTTATTCAGTACAACTTCTGTGATATTAATAATGATTGCTGAACTAGCCGCATCCGCTTTTTCAAGTTCAACTCATACAGTTCTAGAGTCGTCTGAATTGAATGTTACAGTTTTTCTTACGCTACCAACAAGACCAATGCAGGGGCAGTCGTCCTGAAACTCATGAAGCGGCATTTGCCTGCAGGTTCCCCCTGGGCAAAATCTGCAACAAGAACTAAATCAAGATTAGCTTCAGCTACCTTCCGAACGACTCCGCCATCATCAAGGGATACAAGCAAGGTAAACTACACACAACCCCTCACGAATATCTGTTCAACTGGCGTGACAAGGTTAACTGCCTGCTGCGTGGAGCATGTCAATCCCATTGTGTCACGTACAAAGCAGCCGTCGGCGGCACAAACGACCCCAAGTAAATGTACTACATTGGGTCGGCTGAAATGCACTTCAAACTTCGTCATGCAAAACACAAGATCTCAATGCGGCAAGATGAATACATCAACTCCACCGAGCTGTCAATCTATGTTTGATCGCTGAAAAACCAGGCACTGCAAGAACATCAAGCGCAGAGCCATGTTGTACAACCCAATAACTAAGCGCTGTAATCTTGGTCTAACAGAGAATTTAGAAATCATGGCGGCCGACAAAGCAACCCTCCGCAGAAACGACAATCTTGCTTCGAAAATTTTGGAGGAAGCTGATTGGAGTTTCCGCTGGAGCGAAAGTTCCGCTTTTTGTCGCTGCCATTGTATTTTTTTTGCTCGTGCGACGTTGCTTATGCGGATCCCTTACTTTTGAGTGCAGCTGTGACCCGGCACTAAGGAAGTCAGGTGAGGCACTGGCTCTGCTGTAATAGTAGTTATCAAGCATGCACTTGAAATCTCACACCTAAATGACTAGTGCAACCATCGCACCCAGCTGTACCTCCTAAAGCGTCATTGGCTTTGTGGAAGTACATACTTTTAGCACCCTTCACCTGAGTTCTCGCCCCACCAAAGAGGCTAGCGCCACCATGCCACCTAACTGTACCTCCTGGGACTCACGTGGCTCTGTAGTAGTACAAGCACCCAACAGCTAGCGCCTTGAACAAGTGCTCACACTGGATACACTATGCTATAGTTATGTAGAGCTAGGCGTCACACATTCTCAACGGGCAAGTTGGCCCAGATATTACATACTACGCCTTACATTTGTTTCCTACAGCATCTTCTTTAAATCCCCTATATGCTGTGACCAGTCTGCATTGAATATTGTTTGCCTGAGTGATTGCACACAACACAACAACAGCACGAGTGATCCATTGTTTGTGGACATGTTCATAACATTTTACTTGTACAGTCGTCCCTCTCTAATCCGGCACTTGTTAATCCGGAACCCTTGCCAACCGGCGCACTTTCTGATGAAACCGATTTTTTCGTTCAATTCCTACATCTTAATCCGGCACTTGAATTCCGCCTCCGGCAGTGACTTTTTGAAACGAATCGCTCAAACCGCAGGTAGTTTGATTTCATAATCCGGCAGTCGTAAATCGCGTGCCGTACAGGTGCAATCCTTGCCAGGCCAGTATGGTCAGTGCCGCGCGCGCGGGGCCCGGTGCCACTTCAGAGTTCAGTTATCGATCGAATTCAGTTGATAACTGTACTCGACCTCTCGCGGGAGAGCTCAGTTTGGTTGGTTGTTAGGACTTTTCCGACCCCGAACTCAATTTATACAAAGAGAAAGACGAAGGAACTACAAGTTACGCTATACTGTCCACTAACACCACCAGTTACTAAACAATCAGCGACGATGCACGACACTGATCGACGGTACTGACGTTCTACAACTAACTGGCTAACAGCTCTAGCACATCTTGGATGAGCACTCCAACAGCTTTCCAACTCTGGCACAAGCATCCCGTGCACTTGCTGATGCAATTGTTTGCTTCGAAGGACATCCGTCGTTCGACCTGCATGATGTCGACTGCTTGCGTGGCCTTCTCAAGAGGGTAAATGTTGTCCAGGAGAAAGCAGTCAGCCATACTTTCTTATTTTAGCAAGGAGTAGTGTCCTGCCAATTTTCAGGTCTGTGTGTGTGTGCGTGTGTGTGCAAGAGTACATGTGAACATGTTCTCTGTTTTACTTTATCACTTTATCACTGTGTATATTCCTGGAGAACAGTTGAGAATATAAAGTTGTGCACCAAATACTTGGATCGACACGGAAAAACCCTGCGTTTTGACGTATGACACATGCATGCAATTGGGTAGGGCCGGGTCAGAGGTCAGGATTTCTTAATCCAGCACCCTCGTTAATCCAGCAGAAAACACCGTAGCAACCCGGATTAGAGAGGGACGACTGTATTACGCTCGTCGGGTATTGTCTTGTTGAGCTTTCTCAGTAGGCTGCTCTAGTGCTGCTGCTTCGCGCAATGCCTGCTACGTTTTGTAGTTTGTGTACTTTGGCGCTAGACCGGTCAGCTATCTGTGGTGCCTCCTTTGCACCTTGGCTGGTAGCTTGGTCTATTTATCTCGTAGCTGTGCTGATGAGGCCCTTATGGCCGAAAAAGCTTGCTGTCTACAGCATTGGGTTTACTTGTATAATATTGATCACTTTTTTATTCCCGTAGCTATGCAAAAGACGTTACTTCAGTAAAGTCTGGCGCTAGGCAGGGTCCACACAGCTTAAATTCCATGCCTGGCGCTATCCCGTACCTATACCGTACTCTATCATCAAATACAGCTAGCCACAATGTTCAAATAGGGCTTTCAAATGCAAGATCATAACATGAAGCAACTTGGAAGAATTAGTACGTATGCGAAGTGCATTGGGGAAATGCATGCACTGCGATAGTCCGGGTTCAAATCCTAGGTCGTCTAGGTAAAAATATAGGAGAAATGAAACATTTGTAGTATCCCTGCCCGACCAATACGGAAGCAGTACGGAACTAATACGGAACGACCTTATGTTGTATCTCCGCATATAAGCGTACGGCGTCTGCTGCATAAAAGCGGCTGCGCATTTCTGTTTTGATGAAGAGGAATATTAGATTAGATTAGATAGCAATGAAAGGTAACTCGAAGAAGAAGGATTCAACCTCTAGGTGAGCACCGGAGAGAAAGTCAGTTATTTTGCCGCTTCTTCTTTCACGAACGATTATATCTCAGGTGTGTACCTGAAAGTAGAATAAAAGTAATTATTGTTGATTTCACCGCGCCTACCACTCGGCTACCTATTACATTGGTGGCAGCGGTGTAGTTTTAAATAAAACAACGTGATTCGACCCCAGACCCCCATGGCTCAACCCGCTGCAGCTCCGTGCGACGAATCAAGATGAGAATCATGTTTCTTGCCTTGCTGGGCCTGGCCATGCTTATTAGCCTGCAGCACAGTCAGGGTGCTAACGTGGATCACCATTCTTTCCGCACGGCATCCATTGGAGACTCCGATGGCGATTCCAAGCAACCCGCTACCTACATGTATACTACCGGTGGTGATGGCGAAGCTGATGAGGACGACGACATGCAGGCTGCTGACCAAGACAAGGAGGGTATTCCCCAAGACCAGCAGCGTTTGATTTTTGCCGGCGCGTAGTTGGCAGACGGCTGAACCCTGAGTGACTACAACGTTCAGCAGGAGCCCACTCTTCATTTGGTACTTCGTCTCCGTGGTGGGATGCAGATTTTCGTCAACACTATTCCTGGCTAGACCATCACTCTTTACGTCGCGCAAAGCGATGTTCTCGACAATGTGAAGACCATGATTCAAGACGAGGAGGGAGGTCATTTGTCTGACGCCGAGCTAGCCGCTCTGAGTGACCGGCTCAACCAAGATGAAGATAAAACCTGGCTTGCCCTCCGCCGTAGCTCCAGCCGCCGCGGTGGTTACTAACGCTGATTCCAGGTATGGCATTTTCTTTCCTGTCTTCCTTCAGTCTCCCTATTCTCTTCAGTCTTCCTTTATGCGAGTGTGTGAATCCAGTTTAGTTTGGTAGGCGTCTGATCATGGTGAGCCACGGTTTACCTAAGTAACCTGGTGAGAGAAGTGTGTGAGAATCCCCTTTTACACTCCAGGTGTGTACCGGAGTTAGTTCCCACGATGCAGTGCATTTTTTTTGAAATTGCGAATTTCCTGGCAGTTTGAGCCCGCGATGTGCAGAAATTTGGCTGTCTTTCACGTCCTGTTTGGAGGACCATTCTTTCCCTTTTGACCCCGAGAGATCGTGTGAACCTGGTGTGCTTCTACTTTATGATTTGTTATCAGTTCATTTCTTCTGTCTACTCTAAACGTTATCATTTCCGATATAATTTGCCATCTTCCGGTTGACGCTGTGTTCGTAACTCTTCACTAATTTTTTGAAAATCACGAGGGCGTGATTATCTGTAGGAAGGGAGGGTGTAGTATCCCTGCCCGACCAATACGGAAGCAGTACGGAACTAATACGGAACGACCTTATGTTGTATCTCCGCATATAAGCGTACGGCGTCTGCTGCATAAAAGCGGCTGCGCATTTCTGTTTTGATGAAGAGGAATATTAGATTAGATTAGATAGCAATGAAAGGTAACTCGAAGAAGAAGGATTCAACCTCTAGGTGAGCACCGGAGAGAAAGTCAGTTATTTTGCCGCTTCTTCTTTCACGAACGATTATATCTCAGGTGTGTACCTGAAAGTAGAATAAAAGTAATTATTGTTGATTTCACCGCGCCTACCACTCGGCTACCTATTACACATTTATAACATCCCTATGCCTTTTGCCTATGTCATCAAGGTGGTAGACGCTATCATATTCAGTTGACCGTAACTTTGGTGTCTCTCAATGGATTTGAGTGAAATATTGACCACACACTCCTGCCAATATGCCAGCCCGGTGGACATGATTTTTAACTAGGTTCAGCGTCGGTAGCACAGTGGCTTGGTGATAAGGAAGAATGACTGATATTTACATGGTTGTGGGTTCAAATTCCATCTTGTGTATTTTTGTTTTCTTCCAAAATTTTCTCTTTCTAAGTTGGAGAAAAATTTCTAAGTCCAAGAAATACTAAGGATTCAAATGTAAGTAGTCAAATAATTTTATTGTGTAGTTGACTAAGCAGTCAAATAATAATAATAATACCACAGCACGGGTACAAAGGCCAGAGAACAATGCATGAGAATACACTGAAATTAAGCCAAGTCCGCTTCTGTCTCAAGTCAACAAAAAACTCATTCATAAACAATGTCTGATCTCCATTTCGACTTGTCTGCAGCAAATGGTCGTGCTCCTTCTAGGTCGCTGGCATTCGTCAAAGGAATGTCGTGCCCTGCCAGGTCCTTCATGAATGAGTGATGTTGTGTTCACCCACCGTTGGTTATTGGCCAAGTCACAGAGGTACGTGTGGGAGTGTCATGCCTTGGGGGTAGACATGTCAAAGGCATTTGAAACCATCAACAGAGCCAAGCTCCATGGATGTTATGAGCTCTTTCCTTGGCCGAGATGAAGTCCACATGAGTAGCATGTACAAAGCCGGACATACTACTCACATGATACAGCATCTTCTGTATGGCACCACCATATCTGGTCGTATGTGCAGCTCCCCTTCCAAGGCATGCCATACCACCATCGGCACGCCCCAGGGGGACAGTCTAAGTCCCGTGCTGTTCGTCTGTTACCTTGAAGCCGCCCTGCAAGAATGTCGCCCAAGACTCCCACAGCGACCTATAACTGATGGAGGCATCCCTCCAGAAACCGGGTACGCTGATGACATAACGTTCTACTCTACCAGTAAACCTTGGCTCGAGGAATCACTACCCATCATATCCTCGACACTGCGGTCTTGGAACCTAAAAGTAAATGAGCAAAAAACGGAATGGGTGCACTTTACGTCAGACGATTCATCCTGGCGGAGCATGAGGCAGCTTGGCTCTCTTATGGGGGGCGCTGAGGATATCGACAGACGGATTTCGCTGGCATCCCAGGCATACGGTAGTATGTTCAGCCTCTGGCTGCGGCGCAAGCATGTGTCAGAAAGGTCAAGGCTCAAGCTGTACATCTCGCTTGTGCTGCCTGTCCTCTTTTAAAATTGTGAGACTTGGGGAGTAACCCAGGCAGTCTTTCAGCGACTGGACTGTTTTCACCGCCGACAGCTCAAAAACCTGGTGGAAGTGCGATATCCAGACAGAATAACGAATGATGATCTGTATTCCAGGTGTGGCTCGCAGCCACTGTCGGAGCTTGTTGCCAAGCGACGCCATAGCCTCACTGGCCATGTGCTGAGGATGAGTGAGCAGTCACATCCTTGCCTTTCGATGTCCTGCTATATTCAAGCGGGGTCACGTGGAAGGAAGGGGCCGTCCCGCGGCTACTCTCCCTACCACCATCATGAAGCAGTCAAATACGCGATATATTTGACCGCTTTGGTATCAGGGAAATTAGTGGGGTCAAATACTAAGAAGGCGATACATCTCCATATTCACCACTTTAACTTTGGGTATACACTTTGCTATATTACCCACTTTGAGGTTGTAATTTTACAACTTTCAAGGGACTTAGAAATTTTCTCTCCAATTGAAAAAGAAAAAAATTGAAGAGAAGAAAGAAGTTTCAGCAGGAATTGAACCTGCACCTTTAAGATTCCCAAGCACCCACCTTGACCACCCAGCCCCCAGGGTTTTGATGCAGATGTTGGTTGAAAGATGGGTCTTAGGTCCGGAACACGCAATGTTACCTACACATAATAGTATACTATAATTTTTCATTAAAGGGGAAGTATACCCTAAAATCAAATTTTCACCAGTTGTAGTCTTCTGGGTGCTGAGTCGAATGGTCTTGGTCCGAGGAAGCTGCGACGCTCCCTTCCTGCTTGAATCCCAATCGAACTCGCGCACTTCCACCGAAACTGGGTGACTGCGCCCTACTAGATGGGGATTTGTATGCAAAATGTCACTAAAAGCGCCATTTCGTTCTTATAAAACCACGGATGACCGCGATTGGCCCATATGTTGTAGTCTTTTGGACGCTGAGTCGACTGGTTTTGGTCCGAAAAGGCTGCGATGCAGCGTTCCTCCTTTATTCCCAATCGAACATGGTTGAACAAGCAGTCACGTGCTCCTGCGTACACCAGTCAGCTGGTCACCGTGCCTGCAGGGTACAACTTACTAGCCTGTTTGACATTTTTTGGGTGCAGTCCTGTCACTCGAGTTGAACTCGAGTTGAACCTTGGTGTGAAAGTTGTCGCCTGCTTGCGCGGTGACCAGGTGATTTGGGCACCCAGGAGCACGTGACCGCTTGTTCAACCATGTTCGATTGGGAATAAAGGAGGAACGCTGCATCGCAGCCTTTTCGGACCAAAACCAGTCGACTCAGCGTCCAAAAGAGTACAACATATGGGCCAATCGCGGTCATCCGTGCTTTTATAAGAACGAAATGGCGCTTTTAGTGACATTTTGCATACAAATCCCCATCTAGTAGGGCGCAGTCACCCAGTTTCGGTGGAAGTGCGCGAGATCGATTGGGGTTCAAGCAGGAAGGGAGCGTCTCAGCTTCCTCGGACCAAGACCATTCGACTCAGCACCCAGAAGACTACAACTGGTGAAAATTTGATTTTAGGGTATACTTCCCCTTTAATGCAATAAAGAGTATAATAGATGCAGACATGGCCAGACAACAAGTTCATGGAATTTTTAAGGATTTTTTTGTTATTCAAAATCGATTTTCGTGTTCCGCTCATCAGTGAATAGCATCGGAACTGAGGGTACTGTGTACAAAAAAGAACATTTTATAACAGCATAATTAAAAGTGTGAACAAAAAAGGAAGTGCTACAGCGTTATATAATAGGTGTCAAACAGAGTGCTAACATAATATAACCGAGTGCAGGCACAAAGCATGAGGTGATACGGTGCAACATGACACGACATTTACATCTGATAACCAGCTACGAGAATAACTTTAGCGCGACTAAATGCTTCTTTTGTTTTCAAAGAACAGGATTATGCACACGAATACATACAGCTTCCAGAACCTTCAACTGCTTAACATAATTTTCACGGCACAAAACAGAAAAGTGAGAATCATCGTTTACACTAAGACAATCTGGACGTGATAACAAGTGACAAAATACAGCTGACTTTTTGCTCACGTCGCTCTCTCCCGTCTCATCCCGCTCCTTTCCTTCAACCTCCTCCGCCTCATCCTCATCCTCCGTTTCATCTTTATCATTATCGTCCTCATCACCACCATCATCATGATCAGTCACTTCCTCATCATCCGTTTGATGCTCAGTCTCATTGCACTCCTTATCAGCCTCCAACATGGCTCCATCATCTCCACCAGCCTCACAAGTCGTTTGACCGCTGCTGGGCGTCACCGTTGCTGGGTTCTCTGCTACAACACACCCATTACCACTGTCCATTTTGCGTGGGCCAAGTCCGTTCCGTGCATACATTTTAAACACCTGAACGAACGTATCAGCCAACATGTGCCGTTGCACTCATTACCACCAGCAGCCAGAGCAAAGCGGCCAAAGCGTGGTAGGCCGTGTAAGAACCCAGTTAGCTCAGTAGACAAACACGCTGTGCCGACAGCGCCGCCTGTTCCCGTGCCACCACCGGCCCCACCACCTGGGGGAATGTGGGTGGCTGGAGCTGCGGTGGCTTTGCCATCAGTGACCTGGCCACCACTTCTTTACCCACGGCGAACAGCAGGGGAGCCTACTCTAGCACAACATCATCGTCCTGGAATGGAGGAGGGCCACCGAGAGACACTGAACCCTCACCTCGGCAGTTGCCCTTGCCTCCGCCTGAGCCACCCCCTTTACCTTTGGTGACTACCGAGACGGCGGTCTCCCCCGGTGCTGGGATCCACGGTGCCGACTGTGTCTGGACAGAGAGGGAGATCATCGACAAACCAAAATGAAACCAATATCCTTACCCATAGACCCAGAAGAAGCACAGCTAACTATTCACTTGAAATTTTCGCACGGAATGAACTTGGCCCACGCAAAATGGACAGTGGAAATGGGTGTGTAGTAGTAGAGAACACAGCAACGGTGACGCCGAGCAGTGGTCAAACGACTTGTGATGCTGGTGGAGATGATTGAGACATGTGGGAGGCTGATAAGGAGTGCAGTCAGACTGAGCATCAAACGGATGATGAGGAAGTGACTGATGATGATGATGGTGGCGATGAGGACGATGATGATGAAGATGAGACAGAGGACGAGGATGAGGCGGAGGGGGTTGAAGGAAAGGACCGGGATGAGACGGAAGAGAGCGACGTGAGCGAAACGTCAGCTGTATTTTGTCACTTGTTATCACGTCCAGATTGTCTTAGTGTGTACGATGATTCTCTCTTTGCTGTTTTGTGCCGTGCAAATTATGTTAAGCAGTTGAGGGCTCTGGAAGCTGTATGTATTCGTGTGCATAATCCTGTTCTTTGTAAACAAAAGAAGCATGTAGTCGCGTTAAAGTTGTTCTCGTAGCTGGTTATCAGATGTAAATGTCGTGTCATGGCGCATTGTATCGCCTCACGTTTTGTGCCTGCACTCAGTTATATATGTTAGCACTATGTTTGACACCTATAATGTAATGCTGTAGCACTTCCTTTCTTGTTCACATTTTTCATTATGCTGTTATCAAATGTTCTTTGTTGTAGACAGTACCCTCAGTTCCGATACTATTCACTGATGAGCGGAACACGAAACTCGATTTTGAATAAGAAAAAAATCCTTAAAAATTCCATGAAATTGTTGTCTTCCCATGTCTGCATCTAGTATACACTTTATTGCATTAATAAATTTGCTTTCTCCACGCCGACTCTTTAAATAGTTTTTTATTTTTTTTATGAAAGTGCACTTGCCTACATAAAATGGAACAGAAAAACAAAAAACAACATCGAGAGAACATAGGGGACTACAAAGGACGTGTAGGTGCTATTGAGCTGTGCCGGTGAGGTAAAGTGCGCTTCCCCGACCAATGGTCTCAGTATCAAGGCGCACATCACGCACCATGAGGGAAAGGGAAAGAGGAAAGACTCTGTGTGAAGAGTGAGAACCTAATAGCCAGAGAATGATGGAGAGAGAGAGAGAGAGAGATAGAGAGATAGGAAGAGAGGGGGGAAGGGTGAGTGAGGGTGAGTGAGTGAGTGCCAGATTGGTTCTGGAAACTATGGCAATGGACCGACAGCTGCGTTGCTTTCAGCGGGGGGGGGGGGGGGTGGGGGGAGGGGGCAATACGGACAAAGATGGCTATCGCAGAAAGCAAATAGCCTCTGGTCAACCAACGGAAACTCTATCAGTTCTCCTCAGGTATTCCGATTGTCGGGTGCAGAGTCACTCGATACATGACAGATCTTGGTCGTTGCTGAACAGTGCAAGGTAGCAATATAACAATATGCACTGACTCCACAGAGAATATCATCGTACCATCCTCATTTCGGTTCCACACTAGTGAAAAATTGGAGAACCAGTCAAACGCGAGTTCACGTTCATCCTCATCAAAGAATGCTTTGAAGTTGACCCGAAGAACTGTGTGATCCGTCTCTTCATGGTTTTCTCCCCAGAAAAACGCGTTTTTTTCTAATCCAACGATAAATTCACGCACCACATAGTCACGTATGAACTTTAGGAGAACTTCCACAGTAGATGTGCTATGGAAGTAGAATTGGTTAGGAGTGTGTATCTGGATAACAATGGATGTATTTGCCATAAACAGCGGCGGACCCCAATTGTAAGGAATGTCTGATTCCCAATATCCAATGTAGCTGAAATCGGGATCATTGTAGGGGAAGGCAACATATTCACTAATGAAGTCAAGTATCGTAACACGTACAAAGCCAGGACCTGGATACTCCATTTGTCTCTAGGCGATTTGAACGGCAGCCAATTCGAGAATCACAGGTGGTATCCTATTGCAGAGTCGGTATCCAGAATCGATCATTCCACAAAATCTGCACACGAAATCTCTTCTATCACATGACAACAAATATGTTGCAGTATCCTTTTTGCTCGCGTTTTGTAAGTTAATAGCCGAGACTTCACGCTATGTCTTGCAGAATCGTTGAGTCAACTGTTTTCACTCTTGCAAAGCGTCTCCAAGGGTTGCACTGAAAATGGCGCTGAGAACGTACAAGTGCAACAAGGTCAGGTCCCAACCTTGACTCAAACGTGGATTTGCACGATCAACGTGCTCAACCTGATCAACCAGCCTGCTTGAGAAGAGTGTACCCGAATAGTGAAAATTGAATTCCACACCACGTAGAACTTGCGCTGGAGCGAAACATTTTCAGTTCACGCTATGAGCTTTCAAGCTGGTCTGATAGGTCGGATTTTTTACGGGCAAAAACATCTTTATCAATAATAGAAAAGCAACTAAATTCCAAAAAAAAATTAAAATGTAAACAACTCAAAGGAAATGACAACAACTCAAAGCAAGTGAAAATAACTTAAAGCATATGAAAAGAACCCAAAGCAAATGAAAAGAACCCAAAGTTAAAGAAAATAACCCTACCAGCCGCGGACGGAGAACACTAGGGGCAACAGCATAAATAAGTAAACTTCCACAAAAAACATATCAATGAAAACTATAAAATTGGCTAGGTTCTCTGTTGCCGCTCCCAAGCTGTGGAACGCACTGATCAGCGACATCCGCACCATCCCCCAACGCAGTGTGTTCAAGACGTCAATCATCACCCCAAACGCTCGTTCCTTGAAACGTTTCAGCCATTATTCCAGTCACTGTTGCTGTCGCATCCGCTCGTATGTCTCATTCATTCGTAGTCCACGTCCACTGATGTCGACGGAGGTAGCTGTCTTGCTACAGTGCAGCTGTGTAATAGCTGCATGTACTCAGCTAAGTCTCTGTTTCGTTCAGGGAATTCTGAATAGGAAGACTACTGTACGACCCGCTCTTTTCTTTGTTTCTTTTAAATCGATTATTTGTAAAATGGAAATATTTTCCTTGCCTCACCATCTGACTTCCTAGAGCTATTATTCATTTTCTGTTGCCCCGTGATGTCTTTTATTATTATTACTTTCTTGGCCTTCGCTTTCTTGTTATTGGGCAGTTTGTCCGTCAGAATCTGCGAAGTTAAACGAACAACAACAAAAACAACAACGACGACGACGACGACGACGACGACGACGACGCCGCCGCCGCCGCCGCCGCCGACGCCGATGACGACGACGACGACGTTGACGACGACGCCGCCGCCGCCGCCGCCGCCGCCGCCGACGACGACGACGACGACGACACGACGACGACGACGACGACGCCGGCGGCGGCGGCGACGACGACGACGACGACGACGACGACGACGACGACGACGACGACGACGACGACGACGACGACGACGACGACGACGACGACGACGACGACGACGACGACGACGACGACGACGACGACGACGACGACGACGACGACGACGACGACGACGACAACATCCAGCCTCCAGAAGCACTGGATGTCCGAACAGCTTCCTGCAACTGAATGAAATTGTTACGTTCCTGGCGAAATGACAGTCCAGGTGTGTATGCGCGTGCGCACATGCATGCGCACGTGCATACGCATGAATGTAGGTGTGTAGGTATGTGTGTGTGTTGGTGTGTGTGTGTGTGTGTGTGCATGCGCATTTCTGGGTGTGCACGCGTGCATGCAGATGTGTGGGTGAGTGGGTGTGCTTGTGTACTGGGGCATTCCGAACAGACCCTAAGGTCTTCTTAGGGTGCCTAAGATGAATAAAATTGTTAAGTTCCTGGCGAAATGACAGTCCAGGTGTGTATGCGCGTGCGCACATGCATGCGCATGTGTTTAGGTGAGTATGTGTGTGTGTGTGTGTGTGTGCGCGCGCGTGTGCATGCGCATTTCTGGGTGTGCACGCGTGCATGCAGATGTGTGGATGTGCGCGCGCTGATGCTCAGCTCTCCAGAATTAGGTCCGTGTGTGTAGCCAGTGTATGGTGGCAACATAGCATTCCTTCATGTATGCTTGTAAGTGTATGCGCATACTATTTGGGATGCTTTACTGTTTTTGGTGGGATCCAGTTACATAGTATTCTGTTCAATTATTTATGCTAATATGGCTGCTGTATTTATAGTGCAATTTTATGTCTTTCTGCTGGTCAATTTGTCGTCTTGATGGTGTTCTAATGCTGATACACACAGAAAATATTACCCTCAGAAAGTGTGCTCGTTGTGAAGTTGTCCTTCTTTGAGCTCAAACCATTGCTCGTGTATAGGTAGATACATATCACTGGGTGCGATTGGTGGCGAGAGGTCAGCCTAAATTGTTTGGGGCGGAATTCGGCACGAAATCAACGCTGAGTACTTTTTGACGACGAGTTGCGTCGGTCTTGAAATTTCTGGCGAGAAAGCGAGGGAAATGATGTCGCTTGGATCTTTCCGCGGAACTTAAGGCAGCTTATGTCCGCACCTTCCCAAACATTGCCTCGGAACAAGACGATACCACCAGGGAAGCTCTTGTGAGCCAGGAATAAAATAGTCTCTTTTTGGCGATATTGAGCCGAGTTTCAAATTTTCCGGGGCTGGTGTCGGATTTGGAAAATAAAAGTGCAACTTTTAGGGCTCTTTTTCGGTGCTGGCGCTTCGCCTGGTCTTTAGTTTTGTCTTTGTTAGTGCTTTGGTTTGACCAGTACTGTAAAAATAATAATGTCCCAGAACATCACACCAACCACTGTCGTTTGCCTGTTTGTATAGACCCCCTAACCAGCACTCTGCTGACCTACAATATTTTGTAGACACTTCGCGGACTGCTGTCATTAAGCTGCCTGCTCCATCATCTACCATTGCAACTGGTGATTTTAATTCCCATTGCAAAATCTGGTGTGCCTCCAACTCAACATCTGCTGCAGGCTCTGCCTTGACGTTGTGCAACCCTTTTCGCTACATAGCTCTGTCTCAACTTGTTGCGTTCCCCACCCATCTTACAACCAATGGGCCCCGTGGCTGCCTGGAACTGGTCGCCACAAACATTCAAAAAAAAGTTCACATCCATTGAATCCCTGAGCCCCCTTTGTGCCTCTGATCATGTAATCGTCCTCGGCAGGCTCTCCGTTACTAAAGACATGACAAGTTTCGAGAGTCCACATATGACACTGCAAAGCTTCGCTCCAGCCATCACTTGCTCACTCAATCGCAATGAGAAAGCGTCAACGCTGAAATTGTCGCAACTCACTGGTGTGACCTCTTATGCGGCCTTGATATTGATACAGCCGTGTCAAACTTCTCGTCTGTCCTCGAATCGTCCCTCTCAGTCTGCTCTTCTCACCGCGATCACCAGTCATCCACCAGAAACCGAAGCCGCTCTTCACGCCAGGATCCACCGTGGATGACACCAGTGCTCAGGGCAGGCATTAAGAGAAAGCATGACCTCTACAGCATCTACAAAAACACCCTACCCCCAAAAAATGCAACGCAGTACAGACGCCAGCGGATTATAGCAAAAGCTTTATCACGTATAGCCCATAAAGAATACGTCCAGTCCATTACTACTTCTCTCACCGACAGCCAGCGTCCATCAATTCACTCATTTATGATAACTCTTCGTAAATCAGCATCGTCATTGGGCTCTAGTCCAACAGCAATCACACGGTCTGACGAAAGTCCCGCCACTCGGCCTCTTGATATTGCGGAGGCTCTGAATGAGCAGTTTACCAGCTTCTGCGTCGAGGATAAACCTGAATGGTTAGTTCCTGCTATCCACCAAATACCTGTAGAGTCAACGTTTACATCGCTGACGATTTAATCCCGTACTGTAACCAGATACATACGCAGTCTCCCCGATAAGAAGTATCCTGGTTACGATGGTATACCAAACGAAATTCTGAAACACCTCCAAGACAGCCTAGCATATCCGTTATCGCTGCTCTTTAACATCTCTTTGTCGTCTGGAATCTTTCCTTCCTCTTGGAAATATGCATTAGTCCCAATTTATAAGCGCAAAGGCTGCCGGTTGGGTGCAACGAACTGCATACCCATCACCCTAATGTCTTTTATTTCAAAGCTGTTTGAGCGCATTGTGTACGATCAGCTATATCGACACTTGTCCCCGTACTTCCATACTATGCAGTCTGGTTTCCAGCGAGGAGAATCCACAGCTCTGCACCTAGTCCACTTAATCCGAAACATCATGCAGTCCCTCCATTTGAAAGAACATACTGGCATGTGCGTCTTTGACCTGGCGAAAGCCTTTGACACCTTTTGGCATATATGCCTGATTGCCAAGTCGGGTGCCTATGGCATTGGTTGCAAATTGTGTTGTGTCTTTGAAAGCTACTTAACTGGCAGGTTACAGGCTGTACGCGTCGGCAACACCCTCTCCCCAGCCAATTAATTCTGGTGTGCCACAGAGGTCAATCCTGGGGCCAGTATTCTTTTTAGTGTACGTCAACGATCTACCGATGTTTGTCCCTAACGTTTCACTGTTCGCCGATGACACCACAGTTTCCACTTCAAGTAGTTGCAGGCAATTGCTAGTTGATGACCTCCAGAAAGAGATCAACTCCACCATTTACTAGATGTAGACTTGGAAGCTGAGACCGAACACTGGTATGACTAAAGTTATGTTGTTCTGTAGCGGTGCTAGTGATCAGTTCTGTAATGTGTCTTTACCATGTCCTTTACCATGTCCTGGCAGCTCAGCGACCATAGAAATTGTCCAGGAACATAAGTACCTTGGTATAATTATATGATGGGCTCCACATGTAGACTATATTTGCAAGAAAACTACCAGTGGTTCGGCATACTATATCCTCATCGTTCTGATCTGCCGAATATATGCCGTTCTATGTTTTATCGCTCGTATCTATTAGCTATTTTCCAGCATGCATGTCAGTCTTGTCAGTCTTGGTGTAGTCTAAATGAGCATCTTGTGAACAATATTGAAATGCAACATAAATCTCTTCTTAACATATTGCTGTGTCCTTTGTGTACCAGGCATCTAATGTATGCGCGGGGTACTCATCGGTAATGATGGACCTTTAGCATAAAACTAAGACACATTTTGTAGGCGCAAGTTATGTTTTTCTGAATCTGTTGGTATCAATGTGTCCAAGTCAGAACATATTTTGACCGAGCACACAACTACAGATACAGGCCATACCTGGAATACCTATTTCTGAGTCAATTGTCCATATTTCTGACAATTTAGATTCGTGTACTCGGAATCGTGAATATACTTGCTGACATTGCCCCTCTTCACACAGAGCAACAGGAGACCACTGCACTAGTGTATAGCCGCCAGTTGCATGCTTCAACAATAGCGAAAGGACGGAAAAGAGCCATATTGCGTGAATATTGCGTGAATACCAGATGCCAAACAATTGCATCAAAATTTTAAATTATTGAAATTGTGTCAGATTTGAATATGTACTTTTCACTTATCTACTTGCGTCCAGCGAGGGTATTGGCGATTGAGAAGACCAGGAATAGTCGATGGGTGGGGAAATTCACCTGCCTTGATTATTTCCGGCCATCGCTGCGCTCCCTCTCGCTGCTGCTTGGAGAGCGAATACGGCAATGGCTTCAGCGGTGGAAATTCTCATTTTCGATTCAGATCCTGAGATTATATCGCTACTACAACTCTCTCCTGGCGTTCACTATCACTAGTAGACATCGACAACAGCTAGAGCAAGCTATATTCCAGATACAAGCAGCGTAACCGAACGAAAACACGATCGAAATTGCTAAAATATATCGCAGAGCGCTGAAATTGCAAAGCGCACTTTTCGCCGCGATCGTTCTCCATAATTTCAAATGGCAACCTACCCACATCATACATCAAAATTTGCAGTGGGATCTCAGCTGCCCAGCGCAAAAAAGTGAGTCGATCGGAGCAAGAAAGCCGCCGAACGGCGCGGCGCAGTGCGGTGCGTCGAACCGTAACGTACGTAACGGTTCGAGATGGGGCTGGTACACAAAGAAGCCTTTATTTCCTAGTCTTGAGCTCTATTGTATCAGCAATACTCAGCCACTGCAAAATAATCGCGAACAGCAGCTTTTCATTCTGATCCACAGAATTTGCCTAGGTAAAATTCCCATTCATATCTCCGTATTCAATAATTGTTTTTCTCTGTCCCGGTCCACTCGTAATAGTTTCTCACTTCCTCGTGCTAATTCAGCCGCATTTACCAACTATCCTCTGTTTTTGTACTACAGTTTTTGGGTGCAACTTCTTCAGCATATCAAAATGTCTTTCCAGCTTTAAAAATGCACTCCAATTTAGGGACCGCGGATTCTGCTCGAAAAGATGGCAGATTCTGCTCGACAATCAGTGAAATTTGGAAGACCCATACAAACCTTATGGCGGGCAATTTCTCGAATTCTGCTCGATTTCTTCATCCACATGCCAAACATGCATGAAACTTACCAGAAAAGGTACCAAATTCTGGCAATTTTTCTGCCGGCAGAATTCGCAGGACCCTACTCTAATCGCATAATGTATTAAGATAGTACGATAGTACGATAGGATCTCCTTGCTGGATTCTTGACTATCCTTCTTTCTTCTCTTTTTCTTCATCCCTTTCTTTTTTTCTTTCCTGGCCGTGTTTGGCTATTACCCCTGTCTCGTACTTTGCGTGCCAATTGGTAATGGACCACGAGTTGAGTTAAATAATTAAATATTAAAAAAAGCACAATGATGTCAATTTATACAGCATATTGGCGGAAAAATTGTGATGAAAAAAACACAGGTTGAATGATAGTGTGAGTTGCGCCAAAGAGTTAGCGCACTATAACAGGGAGGTGGGAAGTCAAAATAGCACTAGCTTCCTAACAAGGTTCTTCTGTCTACACAGCTCAGGCAGAAGCTTGGCAATGTGAACAGCCTCTAGCACATCTAGGTGACATTTGCTGCGCGCTGGCGCGTGAATCTTGAAGTGCTCTGGAACCTTCTTACATACTGCCTTCAGGCAAAAAGAGGACATGATAAGATCTGTATTTATAGCAGAATCATTTTTCACAGCTGACGGGTTGTGTGAATCACGCTGGTTGGGTTCACGCTTGCTCGGCATAGGGTTAGTCTGCGCTACCTGATCCGATGGGCTCGCGGTCGGTGTCCGTGCAACTTGGCGCTGTTGTGGTAGGCCAGTACTGCTGCGAGCCCTGGTTGTTGTGTGCAACTTCTTGGAGCCGACATGCTGTATGATGGTTGAAGCGGCGATAGTTGGCTTTGTCCGGGCTGTTGCCAGAGCCTTCTGTTTGGGCTGTGTTCCTCTCCTGGGTTTGATGTAGTCGACATCTGGTGTCGCGGCCATGACTAGTCTCGGCGGAATATGCTAGCCATCGTTAAACCAATTATAATAAAAATACGTGAAACTTTTTGGTCGTCAGACTTTCCGGTTTTACAGTGTATACGCATGCAGCAAATCGTCTGCTCAATGTTAATTAATCTATGGGACACTGTCTTCCATTGGCCACCAGCCATGTTTGAATGCAGCCAACGTTATCGGAGAAACCACCTGAAGAAAAGCACATTTCACACACTTTTACAGTGACGAGATCTTCCTTCTGCTAGTATTTTTATATGTTTCACCATTTAGAAATGTAGATGCTTTGGTGGCATTGACTGCATGTAGGGGGGGGGGGGGGAGAAGGGGGAGAATACAACATAGACTAGCGTATTCGTGTACGGGAAAGTGAAAAAAATAAATGAAACTTAGGTATATGAAACTAGGATGTTGAGCCATAAATAAATGTAGAAGAGAAAAGGACATATGGATACGAGTTTAGAGTAACTCTCCATCACTGTAACATTATACTTTATACAGTCAGAAAGTGCAATAACTAGGCACAAAACTGACAGAGTACTGAAACATTCGACGTCCTGACACCTAGCTTCAACACATGGCCTTCCCCTCTTTGGTCTTTACATAACCTTGAACCTTCCAAGTTGGAAGGCTGTCGGTTAGCGCTACGGAGATGTGTTGAAGCTAGGTGTCAGGACGTCGAATGTTTCAGTACTCTGTTAGTTTTGTGCCTAGTTATTGCACTTTCTGACTATATAAAGTATCATGTTACAGTGATGGAGAGTTACTCTTAACTCGTATCCATATGTCCTTTTCTCTTCTAAACTTAGGTATGTTTAATTTTCTGATTGTTTGGTGAGGAAGAAAAATTCACAACAGGCTTAGATTCAAAGGACTTCTTTTAGATATGCCGGCAGTCGTGAAGTGGTACTTTGCAACTGTCATGTGAGTACAATGCCTCACTTCTAGTATTGCGCATTTAAATGGCTGCTACTCCTTTTTTAACACAATGGATTAAAATGCTTTAAAAACACAAATGGAGAAAAATTCATAAATACAAAAAGCATATGTAAAATAAAGATTTTCAAATCCAAACCCCAACCTAGTTGATAGCCGAAATCAATAAGACAAGCTGAATAGACATTTGGTTACACTTTATTCCGACACTACGGTAATGAAAACGTACTTTCAGGGTAAGAAATCACGTTTTAAGTGTCGGAATAAAGTGTAGCAAATGTGGATTCAGCTAGTGCAAGAGTGGGCAAAATGGGGTCTGGCTGCTGTAGGCGCACTGCGCGGCAGAATTCCAACACTACGTCATGTGGCTGAGGCGCATCTGTACACAACTCGGCAACACGTGGTGCTTGGAACCAAGGAACAATACAAGCGCAGCGAACGTGTACATCATTTTTGACGTAATGGTGGAATTTCGCCGCGCGACCCCCATGTACCCAGTTGCACCCTCTTGGGCCTTGGGGTAATGGTCTCTTGTTCTTATCGATTGCTGTACTCAAATTGTCTCCTCGCCGTTTGTTCAAAACATTGTTTTTTAATACCTATCGGCTATTACTCTCCTTGTCGTGACCATATCTGGTACAAGTCTTTTGGCTGATTTCAGCTATAGTGGTGGATGAGGATACTGTTCTGGTTGCCATTTGTCATAATTTGAACAATGCCTTCTTGTTTTCTTGTTTCTGTCAATATTCAGGTTACAGCACTTGATACTTGAATCTCTCTGCGTGCCTGATTGCTTCTCGCTTGCTCCTTATTCCGTCTTGTACTCCGTTCCAAAGGTGGTTATCGTAGAAAGCAAATGGCGTCTGGTCAACCAATTGAAACTCGTTCAGTTCTCATCAGGTATTCTGACAGTTGGGTGCTGAGTCACACGATAAGTAACAGATCTTGGTCGTTGCTGAACAGAGCAAGGTAGCAATATAACTATATGCACCGACTCCACAGAGAATATCAGCGTACCGTCCTCATTTCGGTTCCACACTAATGAAAAATTGGAGAACCAGTTGAACGCGAGTTCACGTCGATGGTCAGAAAGGAATGCCTTGAAGTTGAGCCGAAGAACCGTGTGATCCGTCTCTTGATGGTTTTCTTCCGACGCAAACGTGAAGACATCACATTCCAAGACAAATTGACGCATCACATCGTCGCGGATGAACTTGAGGAGATCTTCCATAGTAGATGTACGATGGAAGTAGAATTGGTTAGGAGAGTGAATTTGGATAACAAATGATTTATTTGCCATAAACAGCGGCGGACCCCAATTGTAAGGAATGGCTGGTTCCCTATCTCCCATTACGAATAAATTTGGGTCATTTAAGCCTAAATTGGGATCATTGACGTAGGCATCATGATGGTTAATGAAGCCAAGTATCGTAATACCTACAAGGTCAGGATCGGGATACTCCATTTTCCTTAGGCGATTTGAACGGCAGCCAATTCCAGATTCACAGGTGGTATCCAGAAGCAGAGTCGGTATCCAGAATCGATCATTCAACAAAATCTGCAAACCGTCGGAAATCTCGTTCATCACAAGAAAACAAATATATTGCAGTTACCTCTTTGACCGTCATTTTGTAGGAGAATTGCCGCAACTTCATGCTCTATTTTAAAAACTTTTTCTCTCATGCGAAGAGTCTCCATTGAGTGCACTGAAAATGGCGTGGAGATCACCTTCTGTCATCTAGTACTCGTGGAAAATGCATAGCTATTGAAAATAGATGATTCGCGAGAAAACCAAGTCCAAGTCGTACTCTAACGCAACAGGCCCCTTCAAGACTTTAGTTGAAGCATCACATGCAAAAGTTAACAGCAATCGCTTGGCCTGCTAACTTGCTAAATTGCTAAATTGCTAACTTGCTAAATTTGGCCTGCTAACGTTAATCTGAATATTTATCGCAAACGATGCTGGAAGAGATGCGTCTTTGCCCCATGCCTTCGTGGATATATAAATAGCAGATTTGCTTATACCATTGTAGCTTTGGTAGCTACCAGGTATCTTCTACTACTTGCAAGTACACGAAAAAGCCGCATCAATGTGAGTACCGTTCAAACTACTTCTCTAGCGTCATAGAAATTGTCGCAGTTTGACTAGTGACTTGTCACTTGTTACTGACAACTCCGTAAGCTAAATCATACAACACTTATCACACAGGATGATAGTCTGAAGTCTAGGCTAACGTTCCAGGACAGTTGGTCTGAGAGTTTCACACGGAGATGAAGGCATCGCCGTCGTTGATGTCAATGGACGGAAAAATATCGTCCGGCTTATTTTCCAGGAAGGTCGTAAGTTGGTCGCGCCTCATCTCAAACGCATTGATTTTCTCCACTCGACAAGAGCCATTATGCTTGTGGTCTGCTAGCTCTGAATGATTTCTACTTCACCAACAACGCAGTAAGAATACACGATCGTTGCGAGGTCGGTTGATTACCGTCGGGGGAATCACCTCGATCTTGAAATGAACTATTTTTAAGCTGTGCGATGCCCATTTATTGCAGCTGTGTGGTCACTGCTCGCTCAGGTAAGTGTGCTATCACGTCGAGCTCGCACTGGTTTTCAGCATCACTGGTACAGTACCTGCACGTGCATCACTAGCACTACACTGTACAGAATAGTGCACACGCAGAGTCTACACTGCAGGTACTGAGTTACTCAGCATTCCTTGCATGGATGTAAGAGCGATAAATTGTATCGCTCTTGCTTGGATTAGTTTGGTGACCCCTCGATGTTTCTCCAAGCGCTGCAGCTTGTTCAACAAAGTCATTCTCACCCCATCTCAGGTAAAACAATGGTGAGTTATTGGCTATAAGCGCGAGAAATGTTCAGGCTGCAACGCCTCACTGATCTCAGCGAATCGAAAGTACCATCGCAGTGACACCAGCCTCTAGTTCAAAATGTTCAGATTCCCACAACAGAAAATAGAATTTTCCCGTCACCCTTTACTGATGACTATCGTCTATGTTCGATTCCTTACCTGTGGTACGACTGCTTGTGGGTATATGTAGGACTCAGTGACCAGTCAAGGCCCCATGACCAATCACGGTCCCCGTGACCAGTCAAACAGTTACAAACTCCCCATGACCAGTCACAAATTAGTTTACCAGTCACAATGCCCCATGACCACTCACAAATCACCATACATGTACATGTGTAAAGCACACAGTTCGTGACTGCTCGCGAAGTGCTTCGTACTGCAGGATTTTTTTGGAAACTATAATTCCCTTTGAGCGGTCACAGAATACAGTTGTGACCACTATAATTCAAAGCGAACAGTTATATGCGGAATGTACAGTTGCGACCATTCTTTCTCTGTGAGTAGTCACAGGCAGAATATAGGTATTTCTGTATTACAAGAGAGATTGGAAGCTTTGTCACAACTCTGAGTTTCACGTATTACTACGATCGTCAGGCAACTGATGGCTCCAAAACAGGCAGCCTGAACATAAGGGGGAGTAAGATGGGGAATTCTGAGGGGTATCATAGGCGACGTGTATCATAGCGCAAGAGTAGGGTGCAGGCGTGAAGTTGCCAAGTCTTCAGACTTGGGGCTATGCAGCAGCAGTTTCAGCGTGAATGATATAGAATAAAGATGGGGACTTAAATGCCAAATCCACACATGCTCACACCATTACACACCCACACTCCGTCCCTTTTCTCACATACACGCACACAAACACACACACACACACACACACACATCCACACACGCGCACACGCGCGCACACACACACACACATACACACACTCATTCTCTCTCTCACACACACACGCACTCTCTTTCTCACGCATGCACACAAACACACACACACTCACACATGCACGCGCACACTTACTCACACACACACGCACACACACGCACACACGCACACACGCACTCACACAAACACACACACAAATTGGCAGCGGGAATACCAGCTAGATTCACGTGACCTTGCGGACAAAGTAACGGAGGTAGAACTTGTTTTCATGACGACACTTGGACACAAGTAATTCTGTATCATTATTTTTTATTTCTTTTCAACCAATGCATAAGCCAAGAAGGGATGCGTAGACGGAAGAACCGTAATCTTGGTGATACTGATATGCCAGTTCAAGAACATATCCGTCAGACATACATAACGATACATGTCAGTAGTATAGGAGGAGGGGGTTCTGGCTCACCTTCCAGGTGAGCCAAAATCGACTTTCTCGATCCGTGCTTTTATAAGAACGAAATGGCGCTTTTCGTGACATTTTGCATACAAATCCCCATCTAGTAGGGCGCAGTTACCCAGTTTCGGTGGAAGTGCGCGAGATCGATTGGGGTTCAAGCAGGAAGGGAGCGTCTCAGCTTCCTCGGACCAAGACCATTCGACTCCGCACCCAGAAGACTACAACTGGTGAAAATTTGATTTTAGGGTATACTTCCCCTTTAATGCAATAAAGAGTATAATAGATGCAGACATGGCCAGACAACAAGTTCATGGAATTTTTAAGGATTTTTTTGTTATTCAAAATCGATTTTCGTGTTCCGCTCATCAGTGAATAGCATCGGAACTGAGGGTACTGTGTACAAAAAAGAACATTTTATAGCAGCATAATTAAAAGTGTGAACAAAAAAGGAAGTGCTACAGCATTATATAATAGGTGTCAAACAGAGTGCTAACATAATATAACCGAGTGCAGGCACAAAGCATGAGGTGATACGGTGCAACATGACACGACATTTACATCTGATAACCAGCTACGAGAATAACTTTAGCGCGACTAAATGCTTCTTTTGTTTTCAAAGAACAGGATTATGCACACGAATACATACAGCTTCCAGAACCTTCAACTGCTTAACATAATTTTCACGGCACAAAACAGAAAAGTGAGAATCATCGTTTACACTAAGACAATCTGGACGTGATAACAAGTGACAAAATACAGCTGACTTTTTGCTCACGTCGCTCTCTCCCGTCTCATCCCGCTCCTTTCCTTCAACCTCCTCCGCCTCATCCTCATCCTCCGTTTCATCTTTATCATTATCGTCCTCATCACCACCATCATCATGATCAGTCACTTCCTCATCATCCGTTTGATGCTCAGTCTCATTGCACTCCTTATCAGCCTCCAACATGGCTCCATCATCTCCACCAGCCTCACAAGTCGTTTGACCGCTGCTGGGCGTCACCGTTGCTGGGTTCTCTGCTACAACACACCCATTACCACTGTCCATTTTGCGTGGGCCAAGTCCGTTCCGTGCATACATTTTAAACACCTGAACGAACGTATCAGCCAACATGTGCCGTTGCACTCATTACCACCAGCAGCCAGAGCAAAGCGGCCAAAGCGTGGTAGGCCGTGTAAGAACCCAGTTAGCTCAGTAGACAAACACGCTGTGCCGACAGCGCCGCCTGTTCCCGTGCCACCACCGGCCCCACCACCTGGGGGAATGTGGGTGGCTGGAGCTGCGGTGGCTTTGCCATCAGTGACACCTGGCCACCACTTCTTTACCCACGGCGAACAGCAGCGGAGCCTACTCTAGCACAACATCATCGTCCTGGAATGGAGGAGGGCCACCGAGAGACACTGAACCCTCACCTCGGCAGTTGCCCTTGCCTCCGCCTGAGCCACCCCCTTTACCTTTGGTGACTACCGAGACGGCGGTCTCCCCCGGTGCTGGGATCCACGGTGCCGACTGTGTCTGGACAGAGAGGGAGATCATCGACAAACCAAAATGAAACCAATATCCTTACCCATAGACCCAGAAGAAGCACAGCTAACTATTCACTTGAAATTTTCGCACGGAATGAACTTGGCCCACGCAAAATGGACAGTGGAAATGGGTGTGTAGTAGTAGAGAACACAGCAACGGTGACGCCGAGCAGTGGTCAAACGACTTGTGATGCTGGTGGAGATGATTGAGACATGTGGGAGGCTGATAAGGAGTGCAGTCAGACTGAGCATCAAACGGATGATGAGGAAGTGACTGATGATGATGATGGTGGCGATGAGGACGATGATGATGAAGATGAGACAGAGGACGAGGATGAGGCGGAGGGGGTTGAAGGAAAGGACCGGGATGAGACGGAAGAGAGCGACGTGAGCGAAACGTCAGCTGTATTTTGTCACTTGTTATCACGTCCAGATTGTCTTAGTGTGTACGATGATTCTCTCTTTGCTGTTTTGTGCCGTGCAAATTATGTTAAGCAGTTGAGGGCTCTGGAAGCTGTATGTATTCGTGTGCATAATCCTGTTCTTTGTAAACAAAAGAAGCATGTAGTCGCGTTAAAGTTGTTCTCGTAGCTGGTTATCAGATGTAAATGTCGTGTCATGGCGCACTGTATCGCCTCACGTTTTGTGCCTGCACTCAGTTATATATGTTAGCACTATGTTTGACACCTATAATGTAATGCTGTAGCACTTCCTTTCTTGTTCACACTTTTCATTATGCTGTTATCAAATGTTCTTTGTTGTAGACAGTACCCTCAGTTCCGATACTATTCACTGATGAGCGGAACACGAAACTCGATTTTGAATAAGAAAAAAATCCTTTAAAATTCCATTAAATTGTTGTCTTCCCAGGTCTGCATCTAGTATACACTTTATTGCATTAATAAATTTGCTTTCTCCACGCCGACTCTTTAAATAGTTTTTTATTTTTTTTATGAAAGTGCACTTGCCTACATAAAATGGAACAGAAAAACAAAAACAACATCGAGAGAACATAGGGGACTACAAAGGACGTGTAGGTGCTTTTGAGCTGTGCCGGTGAGGTAAAGTGCGCTTCCCCGACCAATGGTCTCAGTATCAAGGCGCACATCACGCACCATGAGGGAAAGGGAAAGAGGAAAGACTCTGTGTGAAGAGTGAGAACCTAATAGCCAGACAATGATGGAGAGAGAGAGAGAGATAGAGAGATAGGAAGAGAGGGGGGAAGGGTGAGTGAGGGTGAGTGAGTGAGTGCCAGATTGGTTCTGGAAACTATGGCAATGGACCGACAGCTGCGTTGCTTTAAGCGGGGGGGGGGGAGGGGGCAATACGGACAAAGATGGCTATCGCAGAAAGCAAATAGCCTCTGGTCAACCAACGGAAACTCTATCAGTTCTCCTCAGGTATTCCGATTGTCGGGTGCCGAGTCACACGATACATGACAGATCTTGGTCGTTGCTGAACAGTGCAAGGTAGCAATATAACAATATGCACTGACTCCACAGAGAATATCATCGTACCATCCTCATTTCGGTTCCACACTAGTGAAAAATTGGAGAACCAGTCAAACGCGAGTTCACGTTGATCCTCATCAAAGAATGCTTTGAAGTTGACCCGAAGAACTGTGTGATCCGTCTCTTCATGGTTTTCTCCCCAGAAAAACGCGTTTTTTTCTAATTCAACGATAAATTCACGCACCACATAGTCACGTATGAACTTTAGGAGAACTTCCACAGTAGATGTGCGATGGAAGTAGAATTGGTTAGGAGTGTGTATCTGGATAACAATGGATGTATTTGCCATAAACAGCGGCGGACCCCAATTGTAAGGAATGTCTGATTCCCAATATCCAATGTAGCTGAAATCGGGATCATTGTAGGGGAAGGCAACATATTCACTAATGAAGTCAAGCATCGTAACACGTACAAATTCAGGACCTGGATACTCCATTTGTCTCTAGGCGATTTGAACGGCAGCCAATTCGAGAATCACAGGTGGTATCCTATTGCAGAGTCGGTATCCAGAATCGATCATTCCACAAAATCTGCACACGAAATCTCTTCTATCACAAGACAACAAATATGTTGCAGTATCCTTTTTGCTCGCGTTTTGTAAGTTAATAGCCGAGACTTCACGCTATATCTTGCAGAATCGTTGAGTCAACTGTTTTCACTCTTGCAAAGCGTCTCCAAGGGTTGCACTGAAAATGGCGCTGAGAACGTACAAAGTGCAACAAGGTCAGGTCCCAACCTTGACTCAAACGTGAATTTGCACGATCCACGTGCTCAACCTGATCAACCAGCCTGCTTGAGAAGAGTGTACCCGAATAGTGAAAATTGAATTCCACACCACGTAGAACTTGCGCTGGAGCGAAACATTTTCAGGTCACGCTATGAGCTTTCAAGCTGGTCTGATAGGTCGGATTTTTTACGGGCAAAAACATCTTTCTCAATAATAGAGAAGCAACTAAATTCCAAAACAAATTAAAATGTAAACAACTCAAAGGAAATGACAACAACTCAAAGCAAGTGAAAATAACTTAAAGCATATGAAAAGAACCCAAAGCAAATGAAAAGAACCCAAAGTTAAAGAAAATAACCCAACCAGCCGCGGACGGAGAACACTAGGGGCAACAGCATAAATAAGTAAACTTCCACAAAAAACATATCGATGAAAACTATAAAATTGGCTAGGTTCTCTGTTGCCGCTCCCAAGCTGTGGAACGCACTGATCAGCGACATCCGCACCATCCCCCAACGCAGTGTGTTCAAGACGTCAATCATCACCCCAAACACTTGTTCCTTGAAACGTTTCAGCCATTATTCCAGTCACTGTTGCTGTCGCATCCACTCGTATGTCGCAACCATTCTTAGTCCACGTCCACTGATGTCTACGGAGGTAGCTGTCTTGCTACTGTGCAGCTGTGTAATAGGTGCATGTACTCAGCTAATGTCTCTGTTTAGTTCAGGGAATTCTGAATAGGAAGACTACTGTACCAACCGCTCTTTTCTTTGTTTCTTTTAAATCGATTATTTGTAAAATGGAATTATTTAGTTCCTTGCCTCACCATCTAACTTCCTAGAGCTATTATTCATTTTCTGTTGCCCCGGTTATTTTTTCTATTATTATTACTTTCTTGGCCTTCTTTTTCTTGTTATTGGGCAGTTTGCCCGTTAGAATCTGCGAAGTGAAACGAACAACAACAACAACAACAACAGCAACAACAACAACAACAACAACAACAACAACAACAACAACAACATCAACAACAACAACAACAACAACAACAACAACAACAACAACAACAACAACAACAACAACAACAACAACAACAACAACAACAACAACAACAACAACAACAACAACAACAACAACAACAACAACAACAACAACAACAACAACAACAACAACAACAACAACAACAACAACAACAACAACATCCAGCTTCCAGAATCACGGGATGTCCGAACAGCTTCCTGCAACTTCGGAGACACATAATACAAGACCTACGTAGCGAGAAAGACAACTTCGATCGCACATAGGCCATGATGTGACAATACTGCTCGGACTCCTTTGCTGCCAGAAGAGCGGCCACCCTTGCGTAAAATGCCGATGCCGCCTTCTCCATCCCTCCACTCGCCGACGTCACTACTGGACCGAATGATGGCTGCTCCACGTTCCTGACACGTTCCTCATAATGTCGTCTTTTCTCTTTTTTGTGACGTTGGTACATAGTGGTACGTTGTGCAGATCGGTTTGAGCGAGCATATGGGTTGAACACCCGAACATGAAGACGGTTTTGCTCAATTCGACTGCCGTACAAACCACTGGCAGCCACATCCAGTCGTGCATAGTTTTCTACACTCGCAGTACGATACCTCAACTGCACGCCAGTCAGCGGCTGCAGCACAGGCTCCTTGGAGATATTGGAGCACCCCTGATCCAAAAACTGGTCAGCTGTGTCCCAGATAGCGTTATATCGTATCAACGGGAAACCTCAATGAGGACACGAAAAAAAGACCGTCACATCGACTTCGTGGCCACAGGAGCAATGGGATGCATTATACTGTTTATTTAAATATTTTATGACATGGAATGATGGAACGGTTTTGGTTATTCGTCGCGTTTTGGAAAGCCTATTTTGGTTTATTTAGTTTGTTGAAATGCTATGTTGAAGTTTGCTATGGTCAGTATTTCTATGGACTGTAGTTGTAGACTTTCGAGAAACGGAGGAATGTGATGTTGCAGGCCTCCTGGTTAATACTAGTATAGTATCTTGTACGACATTTATATGTGTATCGGTTTTGTTTCCTTTCTCAGTGCTTTATGTTCCTAGTTCTTGGTCTCAGGCGAAGCGCGAGCACCGCAAATCAAGACTTTTTTCATTTTCCGTGGTGGGAAATTGAGCTTTTCCAGGTACTAACAGGCTCTAGAATTTCAACGCTGAGAATTTCCTTTGGTCTTCTGCCACCGACCTATCCTTTGAAGGAGAATCCTGAAACCAGTTGGTTGCTCTTCAGTAGTTCTTTCTCTATCGTATACATATTTTTGTATGTCGACACATGCCGCGTGCGACGACGTAGACACTTCTCAACACTCGAGTGACTTTAAAATTGGCCCTGATGACCGAATGTCATTGGACCGTGGAGTCGAGTAGAGGGCTCAGGCTCGATCGGCCTAACGGGGACGTACAGAACAAGGGTAGGGCTAATGATATATGGGCCACAACCAGCTAAAACATGTCTTAGAGTGAAATTTTTCAAATTTTGTTTTCCTCCAGAAAACAGTTCTTGGGACCTTACTTGACCTCTTGAAGGTGATACAGGGCAAACAAGTAGTCTACAAGTGCCCCGAACAACGCTTTCAAAATATGTGCTTTGAAATAGAAAATGACAGTTTTCGCACAGTCTGACACAAAGAGACAAACTTAGTGGCTTTTGTGGCGGACCACATTACAAGAGAACTAAAGATGTTGACACAGACTTGAACATGTCAACGACATCAGTTCAAAGCCATGCCCCAAGTTCTTCCTGGAAAGCAACACCGGATGCTCTGGGCGGCGTTGCACTTGCATACTCTTTCGATTCTGGCAGTGACACTTTCGATCGTCGCCTGCGCTTCCTAGACTGCGTCAGACGCCTCATGAGAGCAGAACGCAAGTAACGTCATAAGGCAGCCGGTTCGCCGCCTGATGATTATGTACTAGCCCACAACTTGTGCCTCTTCGCTACTGGAGACGACGGGGACGATTCAGCTTCGCTGTCGACATCAACATCACTGAGATCCCAACAAAGTGTCAGCGTCGCTCTGCAGACCCGCCGCCACGGACTTGTGACCAAACCTGGGCCATGCACAGCGATCGTCTGGCCCTGTGAGCTGCTCTAGTATCACTAGATGCGGACATTGGCAGTCTTTTCTCGCCAGCTACTTGAACTAGACCGCCAAACAAGTGTTTGAACAAAATTCGAGAAGATGATCGCCACATCATGAATGAAGTGCAGAGTGAACGCGCTCCAAAAAACTTTTTTTCTTTTCGTCATTACCCAACTTTTTTACGAAACCCCAAAGACATGTTTTAGCTGATCGTGGCCCATATCAAGTTGTTTGCTATGCACAACCTTGGGGCGGAATTTGGCACGAAATTCTCTGCTCACCAACTGTTGAGTATACCATGCAAAACGTAGGTTTAAACTCATGTTACAGCGCTATCACGGTTGCAGCCATCTTTCAAATGGTGACATACTTGTAGTCAACAACCACATAATCCATATCAAATATTGCCCCTTATTTTCTTTTGTAAGTGTAAAAAATAGAAATGGTACCAGTCCTATTCTTTGGAAAATTAAAATCACGGTCTATTACCGTCACATCGTAGTACTATGCAGCCTGGTAGTGCATTTGGAGTAGGAAAGAGAATAGTAGCACTGAGGTGGTGAACACATGAGCTGATGACAACCATCGTCGTTTTGTTGGTTTGTGTTGTCTCCATTTCATTTCAGGCTGAGCAAGGAATAAGCGTCTGCTTTTTCTTTCCAAAACTGGCTGAACACACGCCAATGAGACGGAAGCTAGTGCCAAACCAGTCCTTTGAAGTTTTGTTGTGCTGCTGGACTTTCAATCATCATGTAAGGTATATTCCGGTTTCTGAGTCTTCGTGTTAGCCTGAAGAGCGACACTGTGTAGAGAATTTGGAAGTTTATCCTGCTCACGACACCGCACCAAGTGCAAGCACTTCCTCGGCACTGCCTGAGCCCTGTTCTGTGTTTCCTGTGACCAGGAGAAGCAACTAGAAATGTGGAGATTGAGCTGGTGCTCTCTCTCTCTCTGTGTCTCTCTCTTTTTCTATCTCTCTCTCTCTCTCTCTCTCTCTCCGTTACGTTCTGCCACTGTCCGAAACCGGTGCATGTGCTAGCGTGTCGAAGCGCAATGTGTTTGAGTCGCGCACTCTCCTCCTCCTCCCTCAAATGCCCATGACAGTATGACCAACTGTGAGCACAGTTCATGCCCACATGTGAACTTGTGTTATTCTCTTGTAGTAAGCTGCCACTTGTGTACTTGCACGTGTTGTGTACATGTGTGTGTGTGTGTGTTTGTGTACGCGTGTGTGTGTATCCCTTGGACTGCGGTCTCCTATTCTCTCTCCTTTGCCCCCTCCGAGGCCAACCTAACCCTTGTGGGAGTGGCTCGACAGTATTTTTTTTGTATTTTATTTTATTATTTTACTTGGGCATTCCCAACAGACCCTAAAGTCTTCATACAGGGTGCCTAAGATGAATGAAATTGTTAAGTTCCTGGCGAAATGACAGTCCAGGTGTGTATGCGCGTGCGCACGTGCATGCGCATGTGTTTAGGTGTGTATGTGTGTGTGTGCGTGTGTGCGCGCGCGCGTGTGCATGCGCATTTCTGGGTGTTCACGCGTGCATGCAGATGTGTGGATGTGCGCGCGCTGATGCTCAGCTCTCCAGAATTAGGTCCGTGTGTGTAGCCAGTGTATGGTGGCAACATAGCATTCCTTCATGTATAAGTGTATGCGCATACTATTGGGATGCTTTACTGTTTTTGGTGGGATCCAGTTACATAGTTTTCTGTTCAATTATTTATGCTAATATAGCTGCTGTATTTGTAGTGCAAATTTAGTCTTTTTGCTCGTCAATTTGTCGTCTTGATGGTGTTCTAATGCTGATACACATAGAAAATGTTACCCTCAGAAAGTGTGCTCGTTGTGAAGTTGTCCTTCTTTGAGCTCAAACCATTGCTTGTGTATAGGTAGATACATATCACTGGGTGCGATTGGTGGCGAGAGGTCAGCCTAAATTGTTTGGGGCGGAATTCGGCACGAAATCAACGCTGAGTACTTTTTGACGACGAGTTGCGTCGGTCTTGAAATTTCTGGCGAGAAAGCGAGGGAAATGATGTCGCTTGGATCTTTCCGCGAAACTTAGGGCAGCTTATGCCCGCACCTTCCCAAACATTGCCTCGGAACAAGACGATACCACCAGGGAAGCTCTTGTGAGCCAGGAATAAAATAGTCTCTTTTTGGCGATATTGAGCCGAGTTTCAAATTTTCCGGGGCTGGTGTCGGATTTGGAAAATAAAAGTGCAACTTTTAGGGCTCTTTTTCGGTGCTGGCGCTTCGCCTGGTCTTTAGTTTTGTCTTTGTTAGTGCTTTGGTTTGACCAGTACTGTAAAAATAATAATGTCCCAGAACATCACACCAACCACTGTCGTTTGCCTGTTTGTATAGACCCCCTAACCAGCACTCTGCTGACCTACAATATTTTGTAGACACTTCGCGGACTGCTGTCATTAAGCTGCCTGCTCCATCATCTACCATTGCAACTGGTGATTTTAATTCCCATTGCAAAATCTGGTGTGCCTCCGACTCAACATCTGCTGCAGGCTCTGCCTTGACGTTGTGCAGCCCTTTTCGCTACATAGCTCTGTCTCAACTTGTTGCGTTCCCCACCCATCTTACAACCAATGGGCCCCGTGGCTGCCTGGAACTGGTCGCCACAAACATTCAAAAAAAAGTTCACATCCATTGAATCCCTGAGCCCCCTTTGTGCCTCTGATCATTTAATCGTCCTCGGCAGGCTCTCCGTTACTAAAGACATGTAGCAAAGTTTCGAGAGTCCACATATGACACTGCAAAGCCTCGCTCCAGCCATCACTTGCTCACTCAATCGCAATGAGAAAGTGTCAACGCTGAAATTGTCGCAACTCACTGGTGTGACCTCTTATGCGGCCTTGATATTGATACAGCCGTGTCCAACTTCTCGTCTGTCCTCGAATCGTCCCTCTCAGTCTGCTCTTCTCACCGCGATCACCAGTCATCCACCAGAAACCGAAGCCGCTCTTCACGCCAGGATCCACCGTGGATGACACCAGTGCTCAGGGCAGGCATTAAGAGAAAGCATGACCTCTACAGCATCTACAAAAACACCCTACCCCCAAAAAATGCAACGCAGTACAGACGTCAGCGGATTATAGCAAAAGCTTTATCACGTATAGCCCATAAAGAATACGTCCAGTCCATTACTACTTCTCTCACCGACAGCCAGCGTCCATCAATTCACTCATTTATGATAACTCTTCGTAGATCAGCATCGTCATTGGGCTCTAGTCCAACAGCAATCACACGGTCTGACGAAAGTCCCGCCACTCGGCCTCTTGATATTGCGGAGGCTCTGAATGAGCAGTTTACCAGCTTCTGCGTCGAGGATAAACCTGAATGGTTAGTTCCTGCTATTCACCAAATAACTGTAGAGTCAACGTTTATATCGCTGACGATTTAATCCCGTACTGCAACCAGATACATACGCAGTCTCCCAAATAAGAAGTCTCCTGGTTACGATGGTATACCAAACGAAACTCTGTAACACCTCCAAGACAGCCTAGCATATCCGTTATCGCTGCTCTTTAACATCTCTTTGTCGTCTGGAATCTTTCCTTCCTCTTGGAAATACGCATTAGTCCCAATTTATAAGCGCGAAGGCTGCCGGTTGGGTGCAACGAATTACATACCCATCACCCTAATGTCCTTTATTTCAAAGCTGTTTGAGCGCATTGTGTACGATCAGCTATATCGACACTTGTCCCCGTACTTCCATACTATGCAGTCTGGTTTCCAGCGAAGAGAATCCACAGCTCTGCACCTAGTCCACTTAATCCGAAACATCATGCAGTCACTCCATTTGAAAGAACTTACTGGCATGTGCGTCTTTGACCTGGCGAAAGCCTTTGACACCTTTTGGCATATATGCCTGATTGCCAAGTCGGATGCCTATGGCATTGGTTGCAAATTGTGTTGTGTCTTTGAAAGGTACTTAACTGGCAGGTTACAGGCTGTACGCGTCGGCAACACCCTCTCCCCAGCCAATTAATTCTGGTGTGCCACAGAGGTCAATCCTGGGGCCAGTATTCTTTTTAGTGTACGTCAACGATCTACCGATGTTTGTCCCTAATGGTTCACTGTTCGCCGATGACACCACAGTTTCCACCTCAAGAAGTTGCAGGCAATTGCTAGTTGATGATCTCCAGAAAGAGATCAACTCAACCATTTATTAGATGTCGACTTGGAAGCTGAGACCGAACACTAGTATGACTAAAGTGATGTTGTTCTGTAGCGGTGCTAGTGATCAGTTCTGTAATGTGTCTTTACCATGTCCTTTACCATGTCCTGGCAGCTCAGCGACCATAGAAATTGTCCAGGAGCATAAGTACCTTGGTATAATTATATGATGGGCTCCATATGTAGACTATATTTGCAAGAATACTACCGGTGGTCTCGGCATACTATATCCTCATCGTTCTGATCTGCCGAATATATGCCGTTCTATGTTTTATCGCTCGTATCTATTAGCTATTTTCCAGCATGCATGTCAGTCTTGGTGTAGTCTTAATGAGCATCTTGTGAACAATATTGAAATGCAACATAAATCTCTTCTTAACATATTGTTTAACAAGAAGCCTTTATTTCCTAGTCTTGATCTCTATTTTATCAGCAATACTCAGCCACTGCAAAATAACCGCGAACAGCAGCTTTTCATTTTGATCCACAGAATTTGCCTAGGTAAAATTCCCATTCATATCTCCGTATTCAATAATTGTTTTTCTCTGTCCCGGTCCACTCGTAATAGTTTCTCACTTCCTCGTGCTAATTCAGCCGCATTTACCAACTATATTAATACTACTACAGCTTTTGGCTGCAACTTCTTCAGCATATCAAAATGTCTTTCCAACTTTAAAAATGCACTCCAATTTAGGGACCGCGTATTCTGCTCGAAAAGATGGCAGATTCTGCTCGAAAAGCAGTGAAATTTGGAAGAACCATACAAACCTTTTGGCGGGCAATTCCTCGAATTCTGCTCTATTTCGTTATCCACATACCAAACATGCATGAAACTTACCAGAAAAGGTACCAAATTCTGCCAATTTTTCTGCCGGCAGAATTCGCAGGACCCTACTCTAATCGCATAATGTAGTTCGGTAGTTCGATAGTACGATAGGATCTTCTTGCTGGATTCTTGACTATCCTTCTTTCTTCTCTTTTTCTTCATTCCTTCCTTTTTTTCTTTTCTGGCCGTGTTTGGCTATTACCCCTGTCTCGTACTTTGCGTGCCAATTGGTAATGGACCACGAGTTGAGTTAAATAGTTAAAAAATTAAAAAAAGCACAACGATGTCAATTTATACAGCATATTGGCGGAAAAATTGTGAAGAAAAAATACAGGTTGAATGATAGTGTGAGTTGCGCCAAAGAGTTAGCGCACTATAACAGGGAGGTGGGAAGTCAAAATAGCACTAGCTTCCTAACAAAGTTCTTCTGTCTACACAGCTCAGGCTGTAGCTTGGCAATGTGAACAGCCTCTAGCACATCTAGGTGACATTTGCTGCGTGCCGGCGCGTGAATCTTGAAGTGCTCTGGAACATTCTTACATATTGCCTTCAGGCAAAAAGAGGACATGATAAGATCTGTATTTACAGCAGAATCATTTTTCACAGCTGACGGGTTGTGTGAATCACGCTGGTTGGGTTCACGCTAGCTCGGCATAGGGTTAGTCTGCGCTACATGATCCGATGGGCTCGTGGTCGGTGTCCGTGCAACTTGGCGCTGTTGTGGTAGCCCAGTACTGCGGCGAGCCCTGGTTGTTGTGTGCAACTTCTTGGAGCCGATATGCTGTATGATGGTTGAAGCGGCGATAGTTGGCTTTGTCCGGGCTGTTGCCAGAGCCTTCTATTTGGGCGGTCTTCCTATCCTGGGTTTGATGTAGTCAACACCTGGTGTCGCGGCCATGACTAGTCTCGGCGGAATATGCTAGCCATCGTTAAACCAATTATAATAAAAATACGTGAAACTTTTTGGTCGTCAGACTTTCCGGTTTAACAGTGTACACGCATGCAGCAAATCGTCTGCTCAATGTTAATCTATGGGACACTGTCTTCCATTGGCCACCAGCCATGTTTGAATGCAGCCATCGTTATCGGAGAAACCACCTGAAGAAAAGCAAATTTCACACACTTTTACAGTGACGAGATCTTCCTTCTGCTTATATTTTTATATGTTTCACCATTTAGAAATGTAGATGCTTTGGTGGCATTGACTGCATGTAGGGGGGGGGGGGAGAAGGGGGAGAATACAACATCGACTAGCGTATTCGTGTACGGGAAAGTCAAAAAAATAAATGAAACTTAGGTATATGAAACTAGGATGTTGAGCCATAAATAAATGTAGAAGAGAAAAGGACATATGGATACGAGTTTAGAGTCACTCTCCATCACTGTAACATGATACTTTATACAGTCAGAAAGTGCAATAACTAGGCACAAAACTGACAGAGTACTGAAACATTCGACGTCCTGACACCTAGCTTCAACACATGGCCTTCCCCTCTTTGGTCTTTACATAACCTTGAACCTTCCAAGTTGGAAGGCTGTCGGTTAGCGCTACGGAGATGTGTTGAAGCTAGGTGTCAGGACGTCGAATGTTTCAGTACTCTGTTAGTTTTGTGCCTAGTTATTGCACTTTCTGACTATATAAAGTATCATGTTACAGTGATGGAGAGTTACTCTTAACTCGTATCCATATGTCCTTTTCTCTTCTAAACTTAGGTATGTTTAATTTTCTGATTGTTTGGTGAGGAAGAAAAATTCACAACAGGCTTAGATTCAAAGGACTTCTTTTAGATATGCCGGCAGTCGTGAAGTGGTACTTTGCAACTGTCATGTGAGTACAATGCCTCACTTCTAGTATTGCGCATTTAAATGGCTGCTACTCCTTTTTTAACACAATGGATTAAAATGCTTTAAAAACACAAATGGAGAAAAAATCATAAATACAAAAAGCATATATAAAATAAAGATTTTCAAATCCAAACCCCAACCTAGTTGATAGCCGAAATCAATAAGACAAGCTGAATAGACATTTGGTTACACTTTATTCCGACACTACGGTAATGAAAACGTACTTTCAGGGTAAGAAATCACGTTTTAAGTGTCGGAATAAAGTGTACGCAAATGTGGATTCAGCTAGTGCAAGACTGGGCAAAATGGGGTCTGGCTGCTGTAGGCGCACTGCGCGGCGGAATTCCAACACTACGTCATGTGGCTGAGGCGCATCTGTACACAACTCGGCAATACGTGGTGCTTGGAACCAAGGAACAATACAAGCGCAGCGAACGTGTACATCACTTTTGACGTAATGGTGGAATTCCGCCGCGCGACCCCCATGTACCCAGTTGCACCCTCTTGGGCCTTGGGGTAATGGACTCTTGTTCTTATCGATTGCGGTACTCAAATTGTCTCCTCGCCGTTTGTTCAAAACATTGTTTTTTAATACCTATCGGCTATTACTCTCCTTGTCGTGACCATATCTGGTACAAGTCTTTTTGCTGATTTCAGCTATAGTGGTGGATGAGGATACTGTTCTGGTTGCAATTTGTCATAATTTGAACAATGCCTTCTTGTTTTCTTGTTTCTGTCAATATTCAGGTTACAGCACTTGATACTGGAATCTCTCTGCGTGCCTGATTGCTTCTCGCTTGCTCCTTATTCCGTCTTGTACTCCGTTCCAAAGGTGGTTATCGCAGAAAGCAAATGGCGTCTGGTCAACCAATTGAAACTCGTTCAGTTCTCATCAGGTATTCTGACAGTTGGGTGCTGAGTCACACGATAAGTAACAGATCTTGGTCGTTGCTGAACAGAGCAAGGTAGCAATAATAACTATATGCACCGACTCCACAGAGAATATCAGCGTACCGTCCTCATTTTGGTTCCACACTAATGAAAAATTGGAGAACCAGTTGAACGCGAGTTCACGTCGATGGTCAGAAAAGAATGCCTTGAAGTTGAGCCGAAGAACCGTGTGATCCGTCTCTTGATGGTTTTCTTCCGACGCAAACGTGAAGACATCACATTCCAAGACAAATTGACGCATCACATCGTCGCGGATGAACTTGAGGAGATCTTCCATAGTAGATGTACGATGGAAGTAGAATTGGTTAGGAGAGTGAATCTGGATAACAAATGATTTATTTGCCATAAACAGCGGCGGACCCCAATTGTAAGGAATGGCTGGTTCCCTATCTCCCATTACGAATAAATTTGGGTCATTTAAGCCTAAATTGGGATCATTGACGTAGGCATCATGATGGTTAATGAAGCCAAGTATCGTAATACCTACAAGGTCAGGATCGGGATACTCCATTTTCCTTAGGCGATTTGAACGGCAGCCAATTCCAGATTCACAGGTGGTATCCAGAAGCAGAGTCGGTATCCAGAATCAATCATTCAACAAAATCTGCAAACCGTCGGAAATCTCTTTCATCACAAGAAAACAAATATATTGCAGTTACCTTTTTGACCGTCATTTTGTAGGAGAATTGCCGCAACTTCATGCTCTATCTTAAAAACCTTTTCTCTCGTGCGAAGAGTCTCCATTGAGTGCACTGAAAATGGCGTGGAGATCACCTTCTGTCATCTAGTACTCGCGGAAAATGCATAGCTATTGAAAATAGATGATTCGCGAGAAAACCAAGTCCAAGTCGTACTCTAACGCAACAGGCCCCTTCAAGACTTTAGTTGAAGCATCACATGCAAAAGTTAACAGCAATCGCTTGGCCTGCTAACTTGCTAAATTGCTAAATTGCTAACTTGCTAAATTTGGCCTGCTAACGTTAATCTGAATATTTATCGCAAACGATGCTGGAAGAGATGCGTCTTTGCCCCATGCCTTCGTGGATATATGAATAGCAGATTTGCTTATACCATTGTAGCTTTGGTGTTGTGTCCTGCTCAAGGCAGACCAACTCTTCGAAAGATGAGAATGAATCATCAGTAAAACGCAATGGCTTTTAAAGGGAAGCTGGCTGCAAAGGCGGCTTGAAAGGTGACATGTGAATGTGTTATGTGCAAGGCGCCAGAGGTACAGCAGTGCAGGGCCTAGGGTGCGAACAGTAGCACTAGCAGCCTGAGTGCCAAGACCCATGCAGCGAAAGGTGCTACAATATCACCACATGCCCCCTCGGCTTAAGTGCGACTTGGGAGCACTAACACAAAGAAAATCCTGAAACTGAAATTCGAAAATCACAGCGTAGCGCACAAGCAACAAGGAAAAAGCAAGAGAAGCATGCCCAGTCAATCTATGCACGTGGCCGGAGGAACCGTCTGTTCCGCCAGAAGCTGGACCCCGTCACTGTCTGCACTGTGTAGCTCCGTCCTCTTCTCGTGCATTTTGTGACCGTTCCTTCCATATCCCAGCGTTTTGAAGACTGGTTCTGGATCCATACCTTATCGCCTACGTGCAGAGGGGGCAGAGGTTTGCCAAGCTGGGATGAGACCTGCTGGGGAGCACTGCGGCTGTGGGCAGCGTACTGCTGCAGATTTGCAGGAAGTGTGGGAACCTTGGTCCTCGTTGGCCTTCCAAACAGCAGCTGGGCCGGGCTTGCTCCTCCTGCACCAGGCGTGTTACGCCACTCCAGCAACCCTTCTCTGAAGGCACTGCTGTTATAGGCGTCACCTTTGCCAATTTTCATTAATAAGTGCTTCATGGCCTTGACCGCCGCCTCAGCCGCGCCATTTGACTGAGGATTGTACGGGCTGCTGGGGTCGTGGCAAATGTTCCACTCTGAGCAGAACGAAGCGAACGCTGAAGATCTGAATTGCGGCCCACCATCCGTCGTGAGGCGCGTAGGAACGCCAACGTCCGACATCCACTGAACGAGATGTTTGGTGACGTCAGACGTGGTAGCCGACCTCCCACAACGCCCAACAAATGGCCAGCCGGAAAACTTGTCGGTGAGAACCAGGTACTCAAAGCCGCCTAGGGAGAAGAGGTCCACCGCTGCATCTTCGAACGGTCTGGACGGACGACTGTCAGAGAGGAGCGGCTCAGAAGGTTGGGAGGGGAGCAGCGTGATGCAGGATCTGCAAGTCTGGACGACGTTCTTAACGTCATTGGAGATCTGGGGCCAGTACACTGCTTGCCTGGCCCTGCGGAGTGTGCGGGTCTGTCCCTGATGAGAAGCGTGAAGTTGCTCCAGCGTGGTCTGGCGTAACCTTCTGGGAACGACAATACGGTGGCCCAACAACACTATGCCGTCCTCGACCGACAGGTCATGCCGAACCTGCCAGTACGGGTGCAGATCGAGGTCCAGAGCAGCCTTGTCCACCGGAAAGCCGTTCTTTACGGCGTTCAGCAGCTTGAGGTATTCTGGGTCCGTCGAGCCCTCCGCCCGCACCTTCGTAATGCCAAGGTCGGGGAGGACTGTATGGCCTGTTTCCTCGTCCTCTTGCGACAGCTGACGGAGAACACAGTAGCAGTGCTCGATTTCTTCCTCACCAGCTTCATCGTCAGGGTCTGGTGCACTTACTGGGTGTCTCGACAGGCAATCTGCGCCCTTGTGATCGGCACCCGGTCTCCACTGAGCCACGAACCGAAAAGGCGTCAGCTTCTCCCGTAGTCGCACGATTCGTGGAGACGTCAACTCATCCAGCGTCTTAGCATTCAGGATAGGAATGAGCGGCTTGTGATCGACTAGCAGCTCGAAATCAGCACCGGCCAGGAACAGTCTAGCCTTGTGGACTGCCCAGACTACCGCCAGCAGTTCAATCTCCGTTGCAGAGTACCTGGCCTCGGTCTCAGTGACGTGCCGTGAAGCACATTGCACTAGACGCCACCGCCCGTCCACTTGCTGCTGCCACAGTGCCATGCCGAGACCGTTTGACTGCGAGGCGTCTGTCTCGAGACGAAGCGGCTGTGCAGGGTCGAAGGTAGCCAACACTCGAGGGCTTACCAGCTCCTCTAGTATAGCTGTAAATGCCTGCTGCTGCGGATCCTCCCAGATAAACTCATTCTTTGGAGAGAGCAGAGAGCGGATCGGGGATAGAAGCTCCGCTAGTCGCGGCGTGAACGCGTCGAACTGCTGCACGAGTCCACAGAAGGATCGGATATCAGTGCGGTTGGTAGGGATTGGAAAGTTGTGTAGATCCTCCACCAAGCTTCGATCAGGACTGTAGCCGTCCGGCGTCACCACGAATCCGCAGTACGATGCTCTGGGTGCCGCAAAGACGAATTTGCGGCGGTTCAGTGTGATTTGGTTCTCCGAGCAAAGCTTGAGCACATTGCGAACCCTCTGGGTGTGCGCCTCAAGCTCAGTGTCGTACACGATGACATCCTCTACCACTTTCTGAAGATTCGAAAACCCGGCGAACACTTCGTCTCCTCTCCGGTTGTGCTCGTCACCTGCCGACACCAAGCCCATGACGTTCCGCTTGAAACGGTAGGCACCCCATGGCGTCATGAACGTTGTGAGCCTGGTGCTATCATCGTCGAGGGGTACCTGCCAGTAGCCATGGCGAGAATCTAGGGTGGTGAAGTACTGCATCCCCATTGGGATCGACGCGACGACTTCCCGAGGTACTCGGGTTGGGTATGCCGGCCTCTTGACCCATTTATTTAGACCCGTCAGGTCCACCGTGATGCGCGGCTCACTGGAATTCTTCTTAGGGACCACCACCAGTGGGTGGCACCAAGTGTATGCTTCGCCGACAGACACCTTCTCAATGACGCTCTTGCCCACCATGTCGGACAGCTGGTTCTGCATAGCGTCCCGCCACCTGAATGGGATGGAGCGAGCGCGATACAGGCGGCATGGCGACGCGCCATTGATGAGCTCGATGCGCATCGGCTCACGGCTCATGGGCTTGAGCGGGGTATCACAGAACACTTCTGGAAACTCTTCCAGCAAGGTACGTCGGATTTCCTCAGCCGCCGTCGACGCAGTACCTACTGACGTGTCTGCGACTTCGGATGCTTGCTTCCGAGGGATGGAGATGTTTGCCACGCTTTGTACCCTTAGACGGGAGTGAGGCCATCCATCCTCGAGAAGCCGCAACTTCATGCACGTGTCCTTGCTGAGCAGAGGTGTCTTCAGCTGCCGGAATACGTGCAGGGTCGACACGGCGGTAGTGTCGCTCAAAGACAACTGAGCCTCGAGCTTGCCCATGGAATCCAAAGCTGTACCGTTAGCTGCCTTGACATCAGCTGTGTCCGGCACTAGATTCATCCTGAGGCTTGGGTCGATACCATCCAGGTCGGTAAGACTGATGGCGTCCACATCCGCTCCCGTGTCCGGCAGCCACCCGATAGCGCATGACGATCCTCCCTGGATCGCGACGCCAACCGTCACCAGCTTGTTCCTAGAAGGACCAGCCTGGTTGACAAACAGCGAGTCGACAGACGTCGTTCCTGGTGAGGGCGAGGTCCGCTGTCGACAAACCCTAGCAAAGTGACCCACCTTGAGGCACAAGCGGCATGTCTGGTTATAGGCCTTGCATTGGCCCTTGGGGTGAGTCTCCCCACAAAACCTGCACGTGCCTACGTCCGACTTCAGCGTCTTTGCCTGCGCCTGCTGACGCTTGTAAGTGGACTTCGTTGCCGCCGCCAACGCCAGGTCGGGCAGCTGCTCACCGAGGCCAGACTCCGTATCGGTAGAGGATTCGTATGCAGAGCATATCTGCATGACCCGATCGAGCGATAACTCACTGGCATACTCTTCTTCGAGCGCCCGTCGTTGCATCGCTCGATCCCTTAGGCCACAGACGAGCCTGTCGCGGAGCCGGGTTTCCCGAAGTTGGGCCTCATGGCCGCACAGTGACCCACATCTGCCGCACTGCAGACTATCTGGGTAGCTGCACGCATCATGCAGCTGAGACAGACCCGAGAAGTACTGGCTGATACTCTCACCTTGTCTCTGGCTCCTGCCATGGAAGGCCTTGCGGTCCAGTAACGGGTTTCTTCGCTTTCTCAGGAAAGCTTCCAGCTTCTGAATGGCAACCCGCTCATCATCGCCGACGGCTATGGGAACTACGCCCGCCTGCCACAGCCGCACCCAACCATCATTGAGAGCTGTACGGAGAACTGCTTGCTGTGTAACTGTACCTGCGTCTCTGCATAGCCCAGTCAACGACACGTAGTCAGACCACTTGACTTTCCACTCGAGGAAACCAGCTAGGTCTATCGAGTCTGGACTGGGCAGGTGGGGTATTTCCGCTCTCCGGGCCCACGGCCCTACCTCTGGCTGTCTTGAGGTGGATGGTGGCGGGCCGCTGCCGGCAGGCTGGCTTGACTGCGCCATTGTGAGCCTAAGCAGAATCTGCTGCTGCTGGCTGAGGGATTGGACGATAGACTGCAGCAGGCTTCCTTCTTCTTGAGTTCCTGGCTGCATCCGCTCTGTCAACCCGTCGTTGATTGCTGCTGCTTCCTCAGCCTTGGCCTTGACAGAGGTTCGTGTCTTTCGCTGCGCCATGTTGTGTCCTGCTCAAGGCAGACCAACTCTTCGAAAGATGAGAATGAATCATCAGTAAAACGCAATGGCTTTTAAAGGGAAGCTGGCTGCAAAGGCGGCTTGAAAGGTGACATGTGAATGTGTTATGTGCAAGGCGCCAGAGGTACAGCAGTGCAGGGCCTAGGGTGCGAACAGTAGCACTAGCAGCCTGAGTGCCAAGACCCATGCAGAGAAAGGTGCTACAATATCACCACAGGTAGCTACCAGGTATCTTCTACTACTTGCAAGTACACGAAAAAGCCGCATCAATGTGAGTACCGTTCAAACTACTTCTCTAGCGTCATAGAAATTGTCGCAGTTTGACTAGTGACTTGTCACTTGTTACTGACAACTCCGTAAGCTAAATCATACAACATTTATCACACAGGATGATAGTCTGAAGTCTAGGCTAACGTTCCAGGACAGTTGGTCTGAGAGTTTCACACGGAGATGAAGGCATCGCCGTCGTTGATGTCAATGGACGGAAAAATATCGTCCGGCTTATTTTCCAGGAAGGTCGTAAGTTGGTCGCGCCTCATCTCAAACGCATTGATTTTCTCCACTCGACAAGAGCCATTATGCTTGTGGTCTGCTAGCTCTGAATGATTTCTACTTCACCAACAACGCAGGAAGAATACACGATCGTTGCGAGGTCGGTTGATTACCGTCTGGGGAATCACCTCGATCTTGAAATGAACTATTTTTAAGCTGTGCGATGCCCATTTATTGCAGCTGTGTGGTCACTGCTCGCTCAGGTAAGTGTGCTATCACGTCGAGCTCGCACTGGTTTTCAGCATCACTGGTACAGTACCTGCACGTGCATCACTAGCACTACACTGTACAGAATAGTGCACACGCAGAGTCTACACTGCAGGTACTGAGTGTCTCAGCATTCCTTGCATGGATGTAAGAGCGATAAATTGTATCGCTCTTGCTTGCATTAGTTTGGTGACCCCTCGATGTTTCTCCAAGCGCGGCAGCTTGTTCAACAAAGTCATTCTCACCCCATCTCAGGTAAAACAATGGTGAGTTATTGGCTATAAGCGCGAGAAATGTTCAGGCTGCAACGCCTCACTGATCTCAGCAAATCGAAAGTACCATCGCAGTGACACCAGCGAAGAAATTGCCTCTAGTTCAAAATGTTCAAATTCCCACAACAGAAAATAGAATTTTGCCCTCACCCTTTACTGATGACTATCGTCTATGTTCGATTCCTTACCTCTGGTACGACTGCTTGTGGGTATATGTAGGACTCAGTGACCAGTCAAGGCCCCATGACCAATCACGGTCCCCGTGACCAGTCAAACAGTTACAAACTCCCCATGACCAGTCACAAATTAGTTTACCAGTCACAATGCCCCATGACCACTCACAAATCACCATACATGTACATGTGTAAAGCACACAGTTCGTGACTGCTCGCGAAGTGCTTCGTACTGCAGGATTTTTTTGGAAACTATAATTCCCTTTGAGCGGTCACAGAATACAGTTGTGACCACTATAATTCAAAGCGAACAGTTATATGCGGAATGTACAGTTGCGACCATTCTTTCTCTGTGAGTAGTCACAGGCAGAATATAGGTATTTCTGTATTACAAGAGAGATTGGAAGCTTTGTCACAACTCTGAGTTTCACGTATTACTACGATCGTCAGGCAACTGATGGCTCCAAAACAGGCAGCCTGAACATAAGGGGGAGTAAGGTGGGGAATTCTGAGGGGTATCATAGGCGACGTGTATCATAGCGCAAGAGTAGGGTGCAGGCGTGAAGTTGCCAAGTCTTCAGACTTGGGGCTATGCAGCAGCAGTTTCAGCGTGAATGATATAGAATAGAGATGGGGACTTAAATGCCAAATCCACACATGCTCACACCATTACACACCCACACTCCGTCCCTTTTCTCACATACACGCACACAAACACACACACACACACACACACACACACATCCACACACGCGCACACGCGCGCACACACACACACACATACACACACTCATTCTCTCTCTCACACACACACGCACTCTCTTTCTCACGCATGCACACAAACACACACACTCACATGCACGCGCACACTTACTCACACACACACGCACACACACACACACACGCACACACGCACTCACACAAACACACACACAAATTGGCAGCGGGAATACCAGCTAGATTCACGTGACCTTGCGGACAAAGTAACGGAGGTAGAACTTGTTTTCATGACGACACTTGGACACAAGTAATTCTGTATCATTATTTTTTATTTCTTTTCAACAAATGCATAAGCCAAGAAGGGATGCGTAGACGGAAGAACCGTAATCTTGGTGATACTGATATGCCAGTTCAAGAACATATCCGTCAGACATACATAACGATACATGTCAGTAGTATAGGAGGAGGGGGTTCTGGCTCACCTTCCAGGTGAGCCAAAATCGACTTTCTCGATCGGCCCTTCGAGGCCGCTCTCGAAAGTCTCCCCCTCCCCCTATACTACTATACTAAAGGATAGACACCCAAGTACTAATATTACAACTCCAAGTACTAATTTTACATCTCCAAGTACTAATTTTACAACTCCAACCACTGATCCCATGTTGGCTCAACCCAGTTCCAGAAAAGTGAGTCAACTTGCTGTCTCCGAGAAAATCGGAAGTGAGCCAACTTCAGCTTTTTCACTTTCCCCATCTTGGCTCACTTCGAGGACTGATGTGGGATCGGTTTCTGAGCTAACTTCAGCTTTTCACTTACCCCATCTTGGCTCACTTCGAGGACTGATGTGGGATCGGTTTCTGAGCCAACTTCGTGTGGTTCAGCTTTGGATGATGATCCTTCTTTCTATGATATTTTTTTTTATTTGTCTGTGAAATATACCAGCAGTAATGGGGATGACCAACGCATATGGCCGATTGGTTTGCAGGCCTGCCTGCGAATCATGAGGTCCCGAGTTCGAGACCCGCGCTGGCAGCAGGGAGCGTGTAAAAAGACTTTTTACGCGTGTTGAACTGCGCCGAAACCCACGGTCAACTGGGTACTCACAGCTCGAGTGAGGATAACAAGGATGCAGTTTACAGGGTTATGGGCCGTTACACGCCCGATTGGTTGAGAGACTCACCTCCTCTCCCCTGACTCACTTGTGAGGTCTGCATTCGCCACTAAGGTGTAAAGGCAAAGGCATAGTGGTGGCCTGCGGAAGCGAAGGCTATAGCTTGTGTGTTTCTGAACATTCAAGTGATGCTAACGCGGATCCCGCGAATATTATTATTACTTATTATAATGGGGATGAGAAGAAGAAGAAGGAAAAGGAAGTAAATCAAGTTGTCTGATTTTCCCGATGTAATTCCCGATGTTCCCGATGTTCCCCATGTACTTCCCGATGTTCCCGATGTAATTCCCGATGTTCCCGATGTTCCCGATGTAATTCCCGATGTTCCCGATGTTCCCGATGTAATTCCCGATGTTGTCGGTGTTGTCGGTGTTGTCAGTGCTGCCGGTGTTGTTAGAGCTACCGTTGTTGGTATTAACCTTGTTGTTGGCTTTCTCGTTGTTAGCGGTGCTACCGATGCTGCGGGTATATTATCATAACGGATCAAAATCTAACCTAGGCTGATGTTGTAAACAAAAGAAGCATGTAGTCGCGTTAAAGTTGTTCTCGTAGCTGGTTATCAGAAGTAAATGTCGTGTCATGGCGCACTGTATCGCCTCACGTTTTGTGCCTGCACTCAGTTATATAATGTTAGCACTATGTTTAACACCTATAATGTAATGCTGTAGCACTTCCTTTCTTGTTCACACTTTTAATTATGCTGTTATAAAATGGCCCAGTGTCTGCAGAAATGGACCTTAGGGTGATTTTTCACAAAATGACTTTTTCTGTTGTTGTCATCTATAGGTATCTAGTGATCACATGGCACAGTATTAGACCGAACAAAGCAATATTTGATGACCCAGAAGCTTCTCAAACAAGGATAGGTACATATCAGGAAATACAACAATTTATCACAGTGTTTTCCACATCGGAATACGATGTGTTACAGTGAAATAAATAAAAAATAGACAGTGTAATAAATCATCCATCCAGTTTTTGTTGTAAAACAACTCTTGGGCAACCTCTGGCATAGAGCATGGATGGCCTTGATCCTCATCACTGCATACCAATGAAAACTGTTTGAACGCCATCCCAAGTCTGCTGAAAATCCACAGAAGTGCAGAACAGGAGGGAGGGTGGCTACAACTACACCTGGAGTCCCAGTCTGTGCATCCCACAGGGAATACGACACAGGCACAACTTTCTAACACCCCACACTTCATCTCATACACGATTTAGAGGCAGTCCATCACTGCTGCACCTCTGTGAAATTTGAGCTCTGTGGGAACTGGCGGCATGCGCGTCAGTGCGCCATGATTCCAGCACTGAGCGCAGAGAGTTCGTAGCTCATCAATCAATGTTCAGCTCTTGCCCCGTCCAAGGGGTTTGGTGTTCACCACGGAGTCCAGTGTGGGAGCCTGGGAAAATTCAGATAATGTCAATAGCGGCAGCGCTCTTTCGTCCTGACTCGAGTTGATCCAGGGCGTTTCAGTTAGTCTACCTCTGTTGCCGTCGCCTCACTAGTTTCTCCTCGTTGAGTATTTCTCCTGAGCGGAGCTGTACTAAATTCAGAAGGGCCCTACAAGGATTTTCAGATGTCAGAAAGTACTTTTGCCAACAGAGAGCTCCTTTGGCGGAGCGCCTAAGTCAAGTTGAAATTCTCGTCGCTAAATAGGAATTGCGCGTCGACAAAAATATCTTCTGGAAACTGTCGTCGTTCTCTATCAGACTCGACGATTCCTGCCTAGGAAATCCAATGACTTCTGGCAGAGCCGGACGACAACTAGCTGGCCATCGTGAGCGAACTCTCCTGCTACTGGGACGATCCAAAGCATTCATTGTTGCGATGAACTAATTTTTGGTTTGAATGTGCAGGGCGCGAAGCAAGAAATTTTTTGCCGTTCCAGAAAATGACTTATACTGAAAAAAATGATTTTCACCCGCAGGTCGATTCTCGCTGATACTGGGCCAAATGTTCTTTTTTGTAGACAGTACCCTCAGTTCTGATACTATTGACTGATGAGCGGAACACGAAAATCTATTTCGAATAACATAAAAATCCTTAAAAATTCCATGAACTTGTTGTCTTCTCATGTCTGCATCTAGTATTCACTTTATTGCATTAATAAATTTGCTTTCTCCACGCCGACTCTTTAAATAGTTTTTATTTTTTAATTTTTTTTATGAAAGTGCACTTGCCTACATAAAATGGAAGAGAAAAACAAAAACAACATCGAGAGAACATAGGGGACTACAAAGGACGTGTAGGTGCTATTGAGCTGTGCCGGTGAGGTAAAGTGTGCTTCCCCGACCAATGGTCTCAGTATCAAGGCGCGAATCACGCACCATGGGGGAAAGGGAAAGAAGAAAGACTCTGCGTGAAGAGTGAGAACCTAATAGCCAGACAATGATGGAGAGAGAGAGAGAGATAGAGAGAGATAGGAAGAGAGGGGCGGGGGGGGGGGGGGCGGGTGAGTGAGGGTGAGTGAGTGAGTGCCAGATTGGTTCTGGAAACTATGGCAATGGACCGACAGCTGCGTTGCTTTCAGCGGGGGGGGGGGGGGGGCGGGCGGGGGAGGAGGGGGCAATACGGACAAAGATGGCTATCGCAGAAAGCAAATAGCCTCTGGTCAACCAACGGAAACTCTATCAGTTCTCCTCAAGTATTCCGATTGTCGGGTGCCGAGTCACACGATACGTGACAGATCTTGGTCGTTGCTGAACAGTGCAAGGTAGCAATATAACTATATGCACTGACTCCACAGAGAATATCATCGTACCGTCCTCATTTCGGTTCCACACTAGTGAAAAATTGGAGAACCAGTCAAACGCGAGTTCACGTCGATCCGCATCAAAGAATGCTTTGAAGTTGACCCGCAGAACTGTGTGATCCATCTCTTCATGGTTTTCTCCCCAGAAAAACGCGTTTTTTTCATGTTCCATGGGAAATTCACGCACCACTTCGTCACGTATGAACTTTAGGAGAACTTCCACAGTAGATGTGCGATGAAAGTAGAGTTGGTTAGGAGTGTGAATCTGGATAACAATGGATGTATTTGCCATAAACAGCGGCGGACCCCAATTGTAAGGAATGTCTGATTCCCAAGATCCCATGTAGCTGAAATCGGGATCATTGTAGGGGAAGGCAACATATTTACTAATGAAGTCAAGTATCGTAAAACGTACAAAGCCAGGACCTGGATACTCCATTTGTCTCTATGCGATTTGAACGGCAGCCAATCCGAGAATCACAGGTGGTATCCTATTGCAGAGTCGGTATCCAGAATCGATCATTCCACAAAATCTGCACACGAAATCTCTTCTAAAACAAGACAACAAATATGTTGTAGTATCCTTTTTGCTCGCGTTTTGTAAGTTAATAGCCGAGACTTCACACTATATCTTGCAGAATCGTTGAGTCAACTGTTTTCACTCTTGCAAAGCGTCTCCAAGGGTTGCACTGAAAATGGCGCTGAGAACGTACAAAGTGCAACAAGGTCAGGTCCCAACCTTGACTCAAACGTGGATTTGCACGATCAACGTGCTCAACCTGATCAACCAGCCTGCTTGAGAAGAGTGTACCTGAATAGTGAAAATTGAATTCCACACCACGTAGAACTTGCGCTGGAGCGAAACATTTTCAGTTCACGCTATGAGCTTTCAAGCTGGTCTGATTGGTCGGATTTTTTACGTGCAAAAACATCTTTATCAATGATAGAAATGCAACTAAATTCCAATTTTTTTTAAATGTACACAACTCAAAGGAAGAATGAAGTTGAAGACACCACTACAGCTGTACTTATGGTTGATAAATATGGTGGTAAAGACACACCTGGCAATATGGCGGTAAACACACGCCTGCCCACACACGCTCTCTAGGCTGCAAAGTTCTGGCACAGAGCTCTCCTTCTCACCACCACCACCATCAGTTCGCGCCTGGCGCCTGGTCGATGCATGGCTGGCGGTATCCGGCATAGCAGGCATAGCAGGCGCCAGGCGCGAACTGATGGCTGTGATGGTGAGAAGGAGAGCTCTGTGCCAGAACTTTGCAGCCTAGAGAGCGTGTGTGGTCGGGCGTGTGTTTACCGCCATATTGCCAGGTGTGTCTTTACCACCATATTTATCAACCATAAGTACAGCTGCAGTGGTGTCTTCAACTTCATTCTCCCGAGTCAAGCTCCGTATGAAGACATCCAAGAAGAAGATTGCCTGAAGAGTCCATCGGGGACGAAACGTACGTCGCAATCGAGCTATGTCGTTGCTGCGTCATCATCTATGTGCCATGCGCTACTTGATGTACCAGCTTGCTATGCCGGATACCGCCAGCCATGCATCGACCAGGCGCCAGGCGCGAACTGATGGTGGTGGTGGTGAGAAGGAGAGCTCTGTGCCAGATCTTTTTAGCCTAGAGAGCGTGTGTGGGCAGGCGTGTGTTTACCGCCATATTGCCAGGTGTGTCTTTACCACCATATTTATCAACCATAAGTACAGCTGCAGTGGTGTCTTCAACTTCATTCTCCCGAGTCAAGCTCCGTATGAAGCCATCCAAGAAGAAGATTGCCTGATGAGTCCGGCGGGGACGAAACGTACGTCGCAATCGAGCTATGTCGTTGCTGTGTCATCATCTATGTGCCATGCGCTACTTGTGTACCAGCCTGCTATGCCGGATACCGCTAGCCATGCATCGACCAGGCGCCAGGCGCGAACTGATGGTGGTGGTGGTGAGAAGGAGAGCTCTGTGCCTGAACTTTGCAGCCTAGAGAGCGTGTGTGGGCAGGCGTGTGTTTACCGCCATATTGCCAGGTGTGTCTTTACCACCATATTTATCAACTCAAAGGAAATGAAAACAACTCAAAGCAAGTGAAAAAAACTTAAGAGAGCATGTCTGAGGAAACCAGAACATATGTGAAAGTCAATCTCTCAGATTTCGCTCAAATTTTGCAGGTAGGTTTGCTTTGGGGTGTAGATCGACATTCCAAAACCCGCGCAAAATCTTTTGAAGGGAACCATGAAATTGGCATACCCCTCAATATTGACTCAATATTGGCACGATTTATGGGTCTACAAACGAGCCACGGCACAGCGTACAAGAACAAGCTACGAACAAAACTCCATCAAGCCAACATTACCTCACCTTAGAAGAGTTCTTGGGGCAGCATCAATTAGCCACGCCAGCATCCCAGAAGACGAGGGCAATCATCCCTTGACGCCACAAATGATCGTCTTGAAAATAGCCCAATTAAAGGCGCTGGTAAAACAGCGAGCTACGTCCTCAATTAGCAAACACTATACACCGGCAGATAGTATAACACCTCTTCTAGCACTGAGGACATGTCCCCCATCATCCTTTTTGGGTTTTCTTGAAATAAACAATTTTGAATTTTTCCACTCGACCATTCTGAAATACGTCCAAACTCATACCTGCGCAGGAAAGCTCGCCTCTCCGCGACGTCTAGTCAGCAATTTCTACTCCAACACCACTCCCAACGCTGCAGAACAAAGTGTATTGTTGACTCTGACAAGCAAAAGCAGCGGTCGGTGATCACTTGTCACTCCAAGCGACAAGCTTCTCCTTGCGACAGCAACATTTTTCGGTTCAACAGTTGATGCAAAAAGACTGAATTTTTGCGTGTAGTTTTTGGATTTTACTGCAAGAGAAATGATGAAATCACGTGCTCGTGACACAAGAATGCCAGGTCTCGTAGATCACGGTTCAGCAGTTGTTCCGAGTCACCTTGATCAAGCGCACCTGCACTTACATGGATCACCCGTTGATCTAGATCGGATCAAGTGCATCTTTATGTCCAGCTCAAGTCAAGACAAGAGCACGCATGTCGTGTTGTAGGCCTTCCAGCCGGGACTTTCCCTCAACATGCAGCACAGAGACTTGGGTGAAGAGGGTCCAATACGGTGTTAATGACGTAAGAAATGTGCCATGTGGACGCGCCACATACCCCATGCAACCAGTGTAGGCGCTGGTCAACTCCAAGCGACCTTGATGGCATGGACCACTGTCATTCCTTGCATGTTGTAGATCTACGTGCATGTAAACTAGCCGCAGTTCCTGTTGAACCATGTTCGGGATGAGCGAGGTTAGTGTGAAAAAATGCATCCCTGTTCTTACTGCAAGAGGAAATATCTCAAAGAATTCTTGCCAATGCAATACTGCTAGCGCTATAACGATAGTTTCTGCATGTGCTGATCAGAGCATGTGCAAGAAATATAATGCATCTTACCTCCTCCCTCATGGTCCGTTTCGAATAGCACCTCAGGAACTATCGTGATCGTGTGCATTGTGTCGTGCACCAGAAAGCATTGTTCTACGTCACGATCCACGTGATTTCTTCATTCCTCTTGCAGAAAAGTCCAAAAACTACACGCAAAAATTCAGTCACTTTGCATCAACTGTTGCACCGAAAAATGTTGCTGGCGCAAGGAGAAGCTTGTCGTTTGGAGTGACAAGTGATCACCGCTGCTTTTCCTTGTCAGAGTCAACAATACACTTTGTTCTGCAGCGTTGGGAGTGGTGTTGGAGGAGAAATTGCTGACCAGACGTCGCGGAGCGGCGAGCTTTCCTGCGCAGGTATGAGTTTGGACGTATTTCAGAATGGTCGAGTGGAAAATTTCAAAATTGTTTATTTCAAGAAAACCCAAAAAGGATGATGGGGACATGTCCTCAGTGCTAGAAGAGGTGTTCTACTATCTGCCGGTGTATAGTGTTTGCTAATTGAGGACGTAGCTCGCTGTTTTATCAGCGCTTGAAATTTGGCTATTTTCAAGACGATCATTTGTGGCGTCAAGGAATGATTGCCCTCGTCTTCTGGGATGCTGGCGTGGCTAATTGATGCTGCCCCAAGAACTCTTCTAAGGTGAGGTAACGTTGGCTTGATGGAGTTTTGTTTGTAGCTTGTTCTTGTACGCTGTGCCGTGGCTCGTTTGTAGACCCAAACATCGTGCCAATATTGGGTCAATATTGAGGGGATGCCAATTTTATGGTTCCCTTCAAAAGATTTTGCGCGGGCTTTGGAATGTCAATCTACACCCCAAAGCAAACCTACCTGCAAAATTTGAGCGAAATCTGAGAGATCGACTTGCACATATGTTCTGGCTTTCTCAGACATGCTCTCTAAAAGCATGTGAAAAGAACCCAAAGCAAATGAAAAGAACCCAAAATTAAAGAAAATAACCCAACCAGCCGCGGACGGAGAACACTAGGGGCAACAGCATAAATAAGTAAACTTCCACAAAAAACATATCGATGAAAACTATAAAATTTGACCGCAGCTTGAGCATCCGAAACATCGAGTGCAGTAGACGAAGCACCAGCCGGCTCTGTGCACTGATTTAATGGTCACCAGACCGGCGTATCCGCTTGCGGAAGGACATTGGAGCGCAAGTACAACCCCCTGCACGCCGCACTGGTCAGGCTTGGTTCTCTGTTGCCGCTTCCAAGCTGTGGAACGCACTACTCAGCGACATCCGCACCATCCCCCAACGCAGTGTGTTCAAGACCTCAATCATCCCCCAAACGCTCGTTCCTTGAAACGTTTCAGCCATTATTCCAGTCACTGTTGCTGTCGCATCCACTCGTATGTCGCATCTATTCGTAGTCCACGTCTACTGATGTCGACGGAGGTAGCTGTCTTGCTGCTGTGCAGCTGTGTAATAGCTGCATGTACTCAGCTAATGTCTCTGTTTCGTTCAGGGAATTCTGAATAGGAAGACTACTGTACCACCCGCTCTTTTCTTTGTTTCTTTTAAATCGATTATTTGTAAAAAGGAAATATGTTCCTTGCCGCACCACCTAACTTCCTAGAGGTGTTATTCATTTTCTGTTGCCCCGGTTATTTCTTTTATTATTATTACTTTCTTGGCCTTCGCTTTCTTGTTATTGGGCGGTTTGCCCGTTAGAATCTGCGAAGTGAAACGAACAACAACAGCAACAACAACAACAACAACAACAACAACAACAACAACAACAACAACAACATTCAGCTCAGTTCCAGAATCACGGGATGTCCGAATAGCTTCCTGCAACTTCGGAGACACATAATACAAGACTTAAGAGAGCATGTCTGAGAATACCAAAGTATGTGTGCAAGTGGATCTCTCCGATTTCGCTCAAAATTTGCAGGTAGGTTGCCTTTGGGGTGTGGATCGACTGTGCAAAGCCCTTGAAAAAGTTTCTGAAGGGAACCTTGAAATTTGCATACCCCTCAAAAATGGCCGAATTATCACATTATTTATGGGTCTAGAAACGAGTCACGCCACAGCGTATACGAACAAGCTATGAACAAAACTCCATTAAGCCAACATTGCCTCACCTTAGAAGAGTTCCTGGAGCAGCACCGCTTAGCCACGCCAGCATCCCAGAAGACGAGGTCCATCACCCCCTGACGCCACAAATGATCGTCTTGAAAATAGCCAATTTACAAGCGCTGGCAAAACAGCCAGCTACGTCCTCAATTGGCCAGAACTATACACCGGCAGATAGTAGAACACCTCTTCTAGCGCTGAGGACATGTCCCCCATCTTCCTTTTGGGGTTTTCTTGAAAAAAACTTTTTCAGTACACATGACCATGCTTGCACAATGAGGACACGAGAAAAAGTGCGGTCTTTGTGGTCCACTTTCACGACAATAACACACACAGAAGTCTCTGCTGTGAGCACGGTGGCTCGGCGATGCCTTTATTTATTGATATTATATCCTCTTCCTGATTTTTTTTTCATAATTGGATGCAGAGAGATAAGAAAAATAAGCACAAGATACTGCTGCTAGTCACACAGCAAAGCACACAGAAACGACAAGATGTTACAATGAATGTAAAACACCCGTCCAAGCTAAAGGACCTACATCCCTGCCCCAGGACGGTATCTTGAAAAAACCCACACACTCACCACACGGTCATCATCCAGCTTCAGTTCAATCACAATACAGTAGTATTCTTCCCATGCAGATTCATGAACTCCCCTGGCACTAGCTATACAATCTGAAGCTGTACGTAACCATACAAAGGCCCGCGACGCAGACATCACTACTACGTTTTTAAACTAAAAAAGAAAAGCAGTCGTTACTGCCACAGCCACAAGGCCAATAAGAAAGCCGATAAGATTATATCGATAAACACATACCCAGAAGTCAGGGGTGGGAGGGTGGGATACAAACTGCACCAACGAAAAGCCACTGCGAAGTGACAGGAATGCGGTCAAGCACAACATTTTTGCTGAAGCAAAAAGTTGCAGGGAAATCCCAAAATCAGTGCGATTTTACATGAGCCCCGAATGTTCAAGTTACCCACAAAGACACAAGCTTTCCAACTCTCTTTGGCCGTTGGAAAGCGTACCTCACGTTGACTTCATAGCCACAGGAGCAATGGGATGCATTATACTGTATATTTACATAGATTATGACATGGAATGATGGAACGCTTTTGGTTATTCGTTGCGTTTTGGAAAGCCTATTTTGGTAAATTTTAGTTTGTTGAAATGCTACGTTGAAGTTTGCTATGGTCAGTATTTCTATGGACTGAAGTTGTAGACTTTCGAGAAACGGAGGAATGTGATGTTGCAGGCGTCCTGGTTAATACTATTATAGTATATTGTACGGCATTTATATGTGAATCTGTTTTGTTCCCTTTCTCACTGCTTTATGTTCCTGATTCTTGGTCTCAGGCAAAGCGCCAGCACCCCAAATCAAGACTTTTTTTTATTTTCCGTGGCAGGAAATTGAGCTTTTCCAGGTACTAACAGGCTGTAGAATTTCAACGCTGAGAATTTCCAACTATTGTCCGGCTTTGGTCCTCTAAGCTGGAACGCTGGTGCTCTCTCTCTCTCTCTCTCTCTCTCTCTCTCTCTCTCTCTCTCTCTCTCTATCCGTCACATTCTGCCACTGTCCAAAACCAGTGCATGTGCTAGCATGTCGAAGCGCACTGTGTTTGAGTCACGCACTCTCCTCCTCCTCCCTCAAATGCCCATGACAGTATGACCAACTATGAATACAGTTCATGCCCACATGTGAACTTGTGTTATTCTCTTGCAGTAAGCTGCCACGTGTGTACTTGCACGTGTTGTGTACATGTGTGTGTGTGTGCTTGTGTACGCGTGTGTGTGTATTTATTGGACTGCGTTCTCCTATTCTCTCTCCGCTGCCCCTCCGAGGCCCACGCAACCCTTGTGGCAGTGGCTCGACCGTACAGGTGTGTATGCGCGTGCGCGCGTGCATGCGCATGTGTGTAGGTGTGTGTTTGTGTGTGTGCGCGCGCGCGCGTGTGCATGCGCATCATGTGGGTATGCACGCGGGCATGCAGATGTGTTGGTGAGTGGGTGTGCGCGCGCTGATGCTCAGCTCTCCAGAGCTTGGTCCGTGTGTGCAGCCAGTGTATGGTGGCAACATAGCATTCCTTCATGTATAAGTGGATGCGTATACTATTTGGGATGCTTTACTGTTTTTGGTGGGATCCAGTTACATAGTTTTCTGTTCAATTATTAATGTTAATACAGCTGCTGTATTTGTAGTGCAATTTTATGTCTTTCTGCTGGTCAATTGGTCGTCTTGACGGTGTTCTAATGCTGATATACATTGAAAATATTACCCTCAGAAAGTGTGCTCGTTGTGAAGTTGTCCTTCTTTAGGCTCAAACCATTGCTCGTGTATAGGTAGATACATATCACTGGATTCGATTGGTGGCGAGAGGTCAGCCTTAATAGTTCGGGGCGGATTTCGGCACGAAATCAACGCTGAGTACTTTTTGACGACGAGTTGCGCCGGTCTTGAAATTTCTGGCGAGAAAGCCAGGGAAATGATGTCGCTTGGATCTTTCCGCGAAATTTAGGGCAGCTAATGCCCGCACCTTCCCAAACATTGCCTCGGAACAAGACGATACCACCAGGGAAGCTCTTGTGAGCCAGGAATAAAATAGTTACTTTTTGGCGATATTGAGCCGAGTTTCAAATTTCCCGGATCTGGTGTCGGATTTGGAAAATAAAAGTGCAACTTTTAGGGCTCTTCTTTGGTGCTGGCGCTTCGCCTGGTCTTTAGTTGTGTCTTTGTTAGTGCTTTGGTTTGACCAGTACTGTAATAATAATAATGTCCCAGAACATCACACCAACCACTGTCGTTTGCCTGTTTGTATAGACCCCCTAACCAGCACTCTGTGACCTACAAAATTTTGTAGACACTTCGCGGACTGCTCTCATTAAGCTGCCTGCCCCATCATCTACCATTGTAACTGGTGATTTTAATTCCCATTTGCCAAATCTGGTGTGCCTCCGACTCAACATCTGCTGCAGGCTCTGCCTTGACGTTGTGCAACCCCTTTCGCTACATAGCTCTGTCTCTACTTGTTGCGTTCCCTACCCATCTTACATCCTGTGGGCCCCGTGGCTGCCTGGAACTGGTCGCCACAAACATTCAAAAAGAAGTTCACATCCATTGAATCCCTGAGCCCCCTGTGTGCCTCTGATCACTTAATCGTCCTCGACAGGCTCTCCATTACTAAAGACATGTAGCAAAGTTTCGAGAGTTCACATAATATTATGACACTGCAAAGCCTCGCTTCAGCCATCACTTGCTCACTCACTCGCAATGGGAAAGCGTCAACGCTGAAATTTTCGCAACTCACTGGTGTGACCTCTTATGCGGCCTTGATATTGATACAGCCGTGTCCAACTTCTCGTCTGTCCTTGAATCGTCCCTCTCAGTCTGCTCTTCTCACCGCGATCACCAGTCATCCACCAGAAACCGAAGCCGCTCTTCACGCCAGGATCCACCGTGGATGACACCAGTGCTCAGGGCAGGCATTAAGAGAAAGCATGACCTCTACAGCATCTACAAAAACACCCTACCCCCAAAAAATGCAACGCAGTACAGACGTCAGCGGATTATAGCAAAAGCTTTATCACGTATAGCCCATAAAGAATACGTCCAGTCGATTACTACTTCTCTCACCGACAGCCAGCGTCCATCAATTCACTCATTTCTGATAACTCTTTGTAAATCAGCATCGTCATTGGGCTCTAGTCCAACAGCAATCACACGATCTGACCAAAGTCCCGCCACTCGGCCTCTTGATATTGCGGAGGCTCTGAATGAGTAGTTTACCAGCTTCTGCGTCGAGGATAAACCTGAATGGTTAGTTCCTGCTATCCACCAAATACCTGTAGAGTCAACGTTTACATCGCTGACGATTTAATCCCGTACTGTAACCAGATACATACGCAGTCTCCCCAATAAGAAGTCTCCTGGTTACGATGGTATACCAAACGAAATTCTGTAACACCTCCAAGACAGCCTAGCATATCCGTTATCGCTGCTCTTTAACATCTCTTTGTCGTCTGGAATCTTTCCTTCCTCTTGGAAATACGCATTAGTCCCAATTTATAAGCGCAAAGGCTGCCGGTTGGGTGCAACGAACTACATACCCATCACCCTAATGTCCTTTATTTCAAAGCTGTTTGAGCGCATTGTGTACGATGAGCTATGTCGACACTTGTCCCCGTACTTCCATACTATGCAGTCTGGTTTCCAGCGAGGAGAATTCACAGCTCTGCATCTAGTCCACTTAATCCGAAACATCATGCAGTCCCTCCATTTGAAAGAACATACTGGCATGTGCGTCTTTGACCTGGCGAAAGCCTTTGACACCTTTTGGCATATATGCCTGATTGCCAAGTCGGGTGCCTATGGCATTGGTTGCAAATTGTGTTGTGTCTTTGAAAGCTACTTAACTGGCAGGTTACAGGCTGTACGCGTCGGCAACACCCTCTCCCCAGCCAATTATTTCTGGTGTGCCACAGAGGTCAATCCTGGGGCCAGTATTCTTTTTAGTGTACGTCAACGATCTACTGATGTTTGTCCCTAATGTTTCACTGTTCGCCGATGACACCACAGTTTCCACTTCAAGTAGTTTCAGGCAATTGCTAGTTGATGACCTCCAGAAAGAGATCAACTCCACCATTTATTAGATGTCGACTTGGAAGCTGAGACCGAACACTAGTATGACTAAAGTGATGTTGTTCTGTAGCGATGCTAGTGATCAGTTCTGTAATGTGTCTTTACCATGTCCTTTACCATGTCCTGGCAGCTCAGCGACCATAGAAATTGTCAAGGAACATAAGTACCTTGGTATAATTATGATGGGCTCCACATGTAGACTATATTTGCAAGAAAACTACCGGTGGTCTCGGCATACTATATTCTCATCGTTCTGATCTGCCGAATATATGCCGTTCTATGTTTATCGCTCGTATCTATTAGCTATTTTCCAGCATGCATGTCAGTCTTGTCAGTCTTGGTGTAGTCCAAATGAGCATCTTGTGAACAATATTGAAATGCAACATAAATCTCTTCTAAACATATTGTTTAACAAGAAGCCTTTATTTCCTAGTCTGGAGCTCTATTGTATCAGCAATACTCAGCCACTGCAAAATAATCGCGAACAGCAGCTTTTCATTTTGATCCACAGAATTTGCCTAGGTAAAATTCCCATTCATATCTCCGTATTCAATAATTGTTATTCTCTGGCCTGGTCCACTCGTAATAGTTTCTCACTTCCTCGTGCTAATTCAGCCGCATTTACCAACTATCCTCTGTTTTTGTACTACAGCTTTTGGCTGCAACTTCCACAGCATATCAAAATGTCTTTCCAGCTTTAAAAATGCACTCCAATTTAGGGACCGCGGATTCTGCTCGAAAAGATGGCAGATTCTGCTCCACAAGCAGTGAAATTTGGAAGAACTATACAAACCTTACGGCGGGCAATTCCTCGAATTCTGCTCCATTTCTTTATCCACATACCAAACATGACATGAAACTTACCAGAAAAAGTACAAAATTCTGCCAATTTTTCTGCCGACAGAATTCGCAGCACACTACTCTAATCGCATAATGTTGTACGATAGTACGATAGGATCTCCTTGCTGGATTCTTGACTATCCTTCTTTCTTCTCTTTTTCTTCATTCCTTTCTTATTTTTTCTTTTCTGGCCGTGTTTGGCTATTACCCCTGTCTCGTACGTCGCGTGCCAATTGGTAATGGACCACGAGTTGAGTTAAATAATTCAAAAATTAAAAAAAGCAAAACGATGTCAATTTATACAGCAAATTGGCCGAAAAATTGTGATGAAAAAACCCAGGTTGAATGATAGTGTGAGTTGCGCCAAAGAGTTAGCGCACTATAACAGGGAGGTGGGAAGTCAAAATAGCACTAGCTTCCTAACAAAGTTCTTCTGTCTACACAGCTCAGGCTGTAGTTTGGCAATGTGAACAGCCTTTAGCACATTTAGGTGACATTTGTTGCGTGCCGGCGCGTGAATCTTTAAGTGCTCTGGAACATTCTTACACACTGCCTTCAGGCAAAAAGAGGACATGATAAGATCTGTATTTATAGCAGAATCAGTTTTCACAGCTGACGGGTTTTGTGAATCACGCTGGTTGGGGTCACGATTACTCGACATAGGGTTAGTCTGCGCTACCTTATCCGATGGGCTCCGGCTCTGTGTCCGTGCAACCTGGCGCTGTTTTAGTAGCCGAGTACTGCGGCGAGCGCTGGTTGTTGTGTGCAACTTCTTGGAGCCGACATGATGAATGATGGTTGAAGCGGCGATAGTTAGCTTTGTGAGGGCTGTTGCCAGTGCCTTCTGTTTGGGCGCTTTGCATCTCTTAGGTTTGACGTAGTCGACACCTGGTGTTGCGGCCATGAGTAGTCTCAGCGGAATATGCTAGCCATCGTTAAACCAGTTAATACAAACCCGTGAAATTTTTAGGTCATTAGACCTTCCGGGTTTACAGTGTAAATGTATGGAGTAAATTGTCTGCTCAATGTCGATCTATGGGAAACTGTCTTCCATTGCCCCCCACCCGTGTTTGAATACAGCAATCGAAACCAGAGAAACCACCTGAAGAAAAGCAAGTTTTACACACTTTTACAAGGAGGAGATCTTCCTTCTGCAATTATTTTTATATGTTTCACCATTTAGAAAGGTAGATTTTTTGGTGCAAATGAATGCATGTGGAGGGGGGGGGGGGGAGAATACAACATAGACATTCGTATTCGTGCACGTGAAGGTGAAAGAAAGAAAGAGACTTTGGCATGTTTAATGTTCTCACAGTTTCGTAAGGAAGAAAAAAATCCGAACAGGTTTAGATTCGATGGATTTTTTTAGATTTGCCTGCAGTCGTGAAGTGGTCCTTTGCGACTATCATGTGCGTAAAATGCCTCACTTCTAGTATTGCGCATTTCAATGGTTCCTACTATTTTTTAACACAATGAATTAATATGCAATAAAACATACAAACGGAGAAAAAAATCATAAATAAGAAGAATGCATGTGTAAAATAAAGATGTTCAAACCCAAACCTAAAAACCAATCGATAGCCGCATTCAACAAGACGTAAGAAAGCACGTTTTCAGCGTCGGAATAAAGTATACGCAATTGTAGATTCAGCTTCTGCAAGAGTGTGGAAAATGGGATTTGGCTGCTGTAGGCGAACTGCGCAGCGGAATTCCAAAACTACGTCATGTGGCTGAGGCGCAGCTGTACACAACTCGGCAATATGTGGTGTTTGGAACCAAGGAATTGTACAAGCGCAACGAACGTGTACATCATTTTTAACGTAATGGTGAAATTCCTCCGCGCGACCCCATGTACCAGGTTGCACCCTCTTGGGCCTTGGGGTAATGGACTCTTGGTCTTATTGATTACGTACTCAAATTGTCTCCTCGCTGTTTGTTCAAAACATTGTTTTTAATACATATCGGCTATTACTCTCCTTGTCGTGACCATATCTGGTACAAGTCTTTTTGGTGATTTCGGCTATAGTGGTGGATGAGGATACTGTTCTGGTTGCCAATTGTCATAATTTGAACAACGCCAACTTGTTTTCTTGTTTTCTGTCAATGTTTAGTTACAGCACTAGATACTTGAATCTTTCACCGATACCCACTCCTGCGTGCCTGATTGCTTCTAGCTTGCTCATTATTCCGTATTGTACTCCGTTCCAAAGGTGGTTATCGCAGAAAGCAAATGGCGTCTGGTCAACCAATTGAAACTCGTTCAGTTCTGATCAGGTATTCCGACTGTCGGGTGCCGAGTCACACGATAAGTAACAGATCTTGGTCGTTGCTGAACAGTGCAAGGTAGCATTATAACTATATGCACCGACTTCACAGAGAATATCAGCGTACCGTCCCAATTTCGGTCCCACACTAATGAAAAATTGGAGAACCAGTTAAACGCGAGTTCACGTCGATGGTCAGAAAAGAATGCCTTGCTGTTGACCCGCAGCACTGTGTGATCCGACTTTTCATGGTTTTCTCCCGATGCAAACGTGAAGTCTTCATATTCCAAAACAAATTGACGCATCACATCGTCGTGAATGAACTTGAGGAGATCTTCCGTATTAGATGTTCGATAGAAGTAGAATTGGGTAGGAGTGTGAATCTGGATAACAAATGATTTACTAGCCATAAACAGCGGCGGACCCCAATAGTAAGGAACCGCTGACTCCCTAGCTCCCAGGAAGCGGAAATTGGGATGATTTAGGACAAAATTGGGATCATTGAGGTAGGTATCATGATGGCTAATGAAGCCAAGTATCGTAGCACCTACAAGGTTAGGATCTGGATACTCCATTTTCCTTAGGCGATTTGAACGGCAGCCAATTCCAGATTCACAGGTGGTATCCAGAAGCAGAGTCGGTATCCAGAATCGAGCATTCCACAAAATCTGCACACCGTCGGAAATCTCTTCCATCACAAGAAAACAAATATATTTCAGTTAGCTTTTTGACTGGCATTTTGCAAGAGAATTGCCGCAACTTCACGCGATATCGTGCAAACTTTTTCTCTCATTCGAAGCGTCTCCTTTGATTGCACTGAAAATGGCGCGGAGATCACCTTATGTCATCTAGCACTCGCGGAAAATGCATAGCCATGGAAAATAGATAGTTCGCGAGAAAACCAAGTCCAAGTCGTCATCTAACGCAACAGGCCCCTTCAAGACTTTAGTAGAAACATCACATGCAAAAGGTGACAGCAATCGCTTGGCATAAGCGTTCTTAATTTGGCCTACTAATCTGGATTTCTATCGCAACTGATGCTGGAAGAGATGCCTCTTTGCCCCACGCCTTGGTGAATATATGAATTTCAGATATGCGTATACCATTGTAGCTTTGGTAGCTGCCAGGTATCCTCTACTACTTGCAAGTACACAAAAAAGCCGCATCAATGTGAGTACCATTCATACTACTTCTCCAGCGTCATCGAAATTGTCACAATTTGACTAGCGACTTGTCATTTGTTACTGCCAACTCCATAAGCTAAATCATACAAAACTTATCACACCGGATGATAGTCTGAAGTCTAGAGTACCCATGACCAGTCACAAATTAGTTTACCAGTCACAATGCCCCATGACCAGTCACAAATCACCACACATGTACATTTGTAAAGCGCACAGTTCGTGACTGCTCGCGAAGTGCTTCGTACTGCAGGATTTTTTTGTGGAAACTATAATTCCCTTTGAGCGGTCACAGAATACAATTGTGACCATTATAATTCAAAGCGAACAATTATATGCAGAATGTTCAGTTGCGAACATTCTTTCTCTGGGAGTAGTCACAGGCAGAATATAGGTATTTCTGTATTACAAGAGAGATTGGAAGCTTTGTCACAACTCTGGGTTGCACGTATTACTACGATCGTCAGGCAACTGATGGCTCCCAAACAGGCAGCCTGAACATAAGGGGAGTAAGGTGGGGAATTCTGAGGGGTAGCATAGGCGACGTGTATCATGGCGCAAGAGTAAGGTGCAGGCGTGAAGTTGCCAAGTCTTCAGACTTGGGGCTATGCAGCAGCAGTTTCAGCGTGAATGATATAGAATAGAGCTTTGGAACTTAAATGCCAAATCCACACATGCTCACACCATTACACACCCACACTCTGTCCCTTTTCTCACATACACGCACACACACACACACACACACACATCCACACACGCGCACACGCGCGCACACACACACACATACACACACACACACTCATTCTCTCTCTCACACACACACGCACTCTCTTTCTGACGCATGCATACAAACACACACACTCACACATGCACGCGCACACACGCACACACACACACACGCACACACGCACTCACACAAACACACACACACAAATTTGCAGGGGGAATACCAGCTAGATTCACGTGACCTTGCGGACAAAGTTATTGAGGTAGAACTTGTTGTCATGACGACACTTGGACACAAGTATTTCTGTATCATTATTAATATTTTTTATCGCTTTTCAACCAATCCACAAGCCAAGAAGAGATGCGTAGACGAAAGAACCGTAATCTTGGTGATACTGATATGCCAGTTCAAGAACATATCGTCAGACATACATAACGATACATATCTGGTGCATTCTCACTAACAAGCAGGCATCGCAGGGTACATTCGCACCCGCAATCACAAGAAGTTGTAGAGAGTGAATATCTCTATAAAGTTAATAAGAAGAAGGAAAATACGCAATGGACAAATGAAGGTGTGGAGGATCGCCCAAAAACATTGACACAGAGACAGTAAACGGTACAAAGTACTCGTGTGCATGTACTTATAATACACGTTATAGCAGTACAACGAGATAGACCATGTACATCAATAACGTTTACAGAGTTTTGTTGGGAGTAGGAATGAAGATGTGTTCGAAGCAATAAACTGCGTAAGCACTACGTTGAGCCACAATATTGAAATACAGTTTCCTGCAGTCAAAACAAGACACTCACACTTCTCTGGTCTAGGTCGCCATTCTTATCGCTAGCAGGACTTGATTAAATTTCTTACGATGGTTCTTGAGAATGGATCAATGAAGTCTTGAATAGATGTCTTACCTGAACGACTTCAACTGAGAGGCAGTTTCAGCTTCAACAAGCTGGATATTGTTTTTCTGTGGAGTCTTCCACAAGAAAGACAGAGCTACACACACGAAGGTGCTTGATGTACTAAGTACCTTCTTGGAGATGAACATATTTTCTTTTCCATCTTCATTATATTTTCGTCTCTGCATCGTCGACGATGTGATTGTCCACTTCTGACTCCGTAATCTTGTCAGCCATCCTCTCCCAAAACAAAAAAGCGAGTGTTGCTTGTATGCTGGATCAGTTGAAATCAGCCTCCGTTCTAGCAAGATCGGCATGCAAAAAATTACTGGACTGAAAATATTCCGAAAAAGCTTTTCTGAACGACGAAGTTTGTTCTTCAAATATGATGAATAGCACAATCTACTAGCCATAACATCCTATCAAAAGAGATTCTATCTGAAGCCTGCAAGATTTTCGACCACCCTTCGTTTTGGAGAGGAGCCCACACACACCAGACTCAAGCTACAAGTAAACTACGCGGAGATCGAGAGTTGATCGAAATCTTTCTTGCGCATTTCTACCTGTGAAGGAAAAATGTATGCTGATCGCGTGAACGCCTACAATTGAGTCGTAATTTTTTGACGTGGATCCTGTGACCGTTCACAGAGAAAGTCGCGGCAGTTTGTGACCGGTCATCGGGATTCAAACTGGTGTGTGACTTTATTACTGCTCATTGGGGATTTGTGACTGTTTGATTGGTCACGGGGATCGTGATCGGTCATCGAGACGTGACTGCTCACTGAGTCCTACATATATATCCCGTTTTATATCAAAAGTCAAACTGCGACAATTTCGATGACTCGGAGGAAGTAAGTTAGAGAACCATTCACTATTATTTAGTGCAACTTCTGTGATATTTATATGATTGCGGACCTAGCCACATCCACTTTTTTAAGTCCACATTGTACAGTTCTAGAGTGGTCTGAATTGAATGTAACAGTTTTTCCCACCCTACCAACAAGACGACTGCAGGGGCAGTCTTCCTTAAACTCATCAAGCAGCATTTCGCTGCCGGTTCCCCTGGGAAAAATCTGCAAAAAGAACTCAATCAAGATTAGCTTCAGCTACCTTCCAAACGACTCCACCATTATAAAGGGATTCAAGCAAGGTAAAATACACCAAACTCCTCACGAAAATCCGTACAACTGCCTTGACAAGGTAAACTGCCCCCTGCCGGCCCTGCGTTGAGCATGTCAACCCGATTGAATCATGTACAAAGCAGCCGTGGGTGGCGCAAACGACCCGAAATACTACATTGGGTCGGCTTAAACGCCCTTCAAACTTCGTCATGCTAACCACAAGATCTCAATGTGGCATGAAAAAATACGTCAACTCCACCGAGCTGTCAAGCTACGTTTGATCGCTCAACATCCAGGGACAAGACTACAACGCGTCATGGAGCATCAAGTGCAGAGCCAAGTCGGAAGTCTACGTGAGGCAATGAGTCACTACGTAGATGCAATGGAAGCAGCGGAAGCTGCAACTACCGGCGGAAATGAACGACAAAGGGACCGACCGTACAAACCAACGACACACGTAGCTCACTCAATGGCAGCAAACACAGTGAAAATGTAACGCAAATGCATCTACTGCGGACAATCGCATTTCGCTGATGAGTGTACAAGGTACACAGATGCAGAAAGCAGAAAGGATCAATTGAATGGTCGGTGTTTCATTTGCCTGAAATCTGGACACAGTGCAAGGGCATGTGAGCGCCCTAAACCATGTTACTACTGCAAACGCATAACACACCATTGTAGTATCTGTCCGGAGAAACTTGGCGCAGGGAATGTGTCATCCCCAATTCAAAAAACAATGGGAGTGGCAATCTCAGATCACAAGAAAACGGTTTTATAAACTGCAGCTACAGAAGTATCAAATGAAAGTGGGACCAAGGAATGCCATGCTCGGATTTTATTGGACACCGGAGCAACTAGATCCCTTATCACTGAATCCCTATGCCACAAACTGCAATGTAACAAGATTGGAGAGGACACAATCTCAGTGTCAAGCTTTGGTAACGAAAAACGGAAAACCGAAACCATGCCAAGAGTCAATCTACGAATTGAACAACCAGACAAATCCTGCACGGAGGTCTGCGCAAATGTCACATCAATCCTGTGTCACCCAATGCAACGATTCCCGCTTCCAAACGATATGAAGTTGCATGGCATGCCTCTTGCGGAACCACCTGTACAGAAACCAGAGAAGTGTGACGTGGACATACTGATTGGTGTAGATTACTATCACAGATTCATAATGGACGGCAGTATTGCACTGCAGAATGGCATGTACATGGTAAAATCAACGTTCGGGTATTTACAATCAGGAAGAACGGAGTATCATGGAATTACGGATGATGCAGTACATGTACTCACTACGTTGCCAACGGCAAGCCACGATCCTATGGAGGATACTCCTGTCACTGCTATTCTCGTGCAGGGGGAGGGTCCTGACGGATCACCAGCAGGCATGGACCCGGAACATTTCACGTCTTTCGGGAAACTAGTCAGAGTCACAGCGTACGTACAGAAATTTATTGATAAAATCCAAAAAAATCGGTTGGCAATACCATCTCACGTGACGAATACCAACGAGCGGAATCGAAATGGATACAATTTACACAACGACAACACTGCTTGTCATGTAAACAGCACGATTGTGGCCCGTTTCAACTTTCGAAACCCCCTCCTTTTGCACAAGGAAAGAATAATGGAGTTGCTACCGTATGAGTTCACAGGCATAGATTACGTTGGACCTATTGAGTTTTAAATCGAACGAAGGCTCGATGAAATGCAAACCATGGCTACCTAGTACGAATTCAGTCTGATTACAAATAACTGCTTACACTCAAATTTCCCTGTCGACACTTCATTCACGGCGGTTTGTATTTGTTCACTCACGCGTATGCTATTTCATAACTATGGTAGTCACTTTCAGCGGGCGGGAGTGTCGCGAATGCGATCGGATTTATTCGTAGTCACGAGCACAATGCATGTATATAACCAATAATTCACAGCTACATATACATGTATCCTTGTTCAGTGCATGATTTGTGCGTTCAATCACTCACATCCCTTTGTGACACCTCTTTTTCACCTTGCACTTCGTTGCATTTCTAAGGTTCAATTCTGGGCACCTTTTTCTCACCTTGTAGGTGTTTTCGCCTGACGTTCCCGCGACACCTTCAAATGAGGCGAACAGGTACACCACCAGGCATAAAAATCACTGCTCATTACCATGTGCCGCGCGCGTGCTGATCTGTGTGGACATGCAGTCAGACCAATCGTGCTCTTCCCTGCCTGTTAAGCGAATCCACTGACTCCGGAGGGCCTAGGTCTTTTACTCGTTTTATTTTCATATATTGACCTCTATACTCGTGCAATAACAGATTTATCACGACATAGCACACCTAAACTGTTTTTGCCTTGTTATAGGAAAAAAAGGAATACTATTGTAATAGTGTTGAATCACCTCCACCACACCACTGCGCTCTTTAGCCGACTAGACCCTCCTGCACACAACCATCACAATTGCCAGGACACTTAGGTGACTAGGTGACTCAACATTTTCTTCAATGGCCGAGAGCTCTGTCGCACCCTGTAATCATATTGTTATAGTATAATATTAAATAGAGGTTGTGACTTCGGCGATGATTTTTGTTTAGGAATGAGTTTGCTCCCTTCTCGTGTTCTCTGGATGGCAGTCTTGAGTCAGTCAAGTATCAAGTCGTCGGCGGAATACCGCGAGCTCCGGTGTGGGAGTAAACCCATTCCTAAACATAGTATAATATTATTGGCAAAAATAAGATATATTGGGCACTCGTAACAACAGCAAAAACATGAAGAAAGTTTAAAGGTTTCAAAACGTTTTCTTGTGACTTTCATCAGTGGAACGCCGTCACACAAAAATTTAATAACTAAAACCCAATGTGTGAAATAGTGTGAATACCTTTCGCACACACACTATATTCAAAGTTAAATTCAGCAGAACAGGTCAAACACAGGTTGAATGTGAAGAAATGACTAAAGCATAATAAAAACATGAGTGAGGAGAAGCACTCCGTTCACTTTCACGAGGATTAGCGCCAAACAACTGCAGTGACAAAACATTTTTCTTCTGAACGCATAGTTCAGGGGACAACTAACGGATGTATAACGCTTCGAAAACAGACCAATGTAACACAGACCTACCATTCTACTATTTCTCGCCGGCCGAGCGCAGCGAGATAGGCGATAAATTATTTCTCCCGAAACAATTTCAGGTGCAAATATGGCATCTGGTGTGTTCTTTATTGGCGCTTCTTTTCCTGACTTCTTCAGTCAGTTTTGAGTCTCACCAGGGTGGACCAGATTTTTCGATCTCCGTAGGATTTTCCTTGAAGGAACTCCTTTGTCAGGATCCCTCGAACATGAAATGCTTCTTTCTGAGTGCCTTTGACATCCCCTCCGATCTCATCTTCGTCGGTTCCCCCGCGTCCCCCGAGTTGCCGTCTTCGCCACCCAACAGACCAACATCCGAAGCGGACAGGTCCCCTGCGTGACGGAATCTGACACGACTCGTGTAAAGCCAGCAGTTGAAATAGCAACACCCACAGAAGAAGATCCAGGAGCTGAGGGCATTGTCTGAAAAGGGTCCCGAACCCAAACTCCAGCAAACAAAACCCTCGCTTGTACTCGTAGCAAAAAATGCTGCGAACAACTGTTTGAACTAAAACTCGAACTGTTCGCAACCAAGCCCCAGGTCCGTGCAAGACACCAACAAGCCGCTATGTCATCCATCGATCATTGCGAGAGCCTGATGTACACATGAAACAAACTTCTGAGTATTGCGGAGGAAAGGTTTGGGATATTGTAGTGATGATTTGATCCTGGGGATGACGCTGCACGCGAAACAGGCTGGACGAAGTAACATGCCTTCTCCAGCAAAAAGCTGTGACCACTGCAGCACCTGCAGTAGCCTCCAGCTGCAGCCGCCACTGGGCAATCAGCCATCGCCAGCCCCGAGTTCAAAAGGCCAGCAAACGGATCGTGGCTTGCCGCCAGTGATTATCCAGATACTGTACGTTGATTTTATTGTATGCTTTTTCTCATAGGTTTTACAGACGGGTGCCGTAGTGTACTCCAGTCGTCTCCGTTCGAGCTTTGTAAGATTTGTTTCACCCTTAGAGTCATTGTTTGCAATTCCAGTACTTTAGACGGCGTAGGGTACTACACTAGTTCCCCTCCCAGTATATCCATTGTACAGCGTCAGTGCACTATTTGTGCAGCAGTGGATGAATCTACAAATTTATGTGTGCGAATGTATCTTTGTGAACGCGCGTATGGCAAACTGTGTGCTGGTGGCATAACTGTGTTTCGGGATGAGTGTGCTCCACATACAGTGTGAGCGGATAAGTCCTGTTGTATCTGTATTACTGAACGCACTGTGCATTGTGCTATGTTTGAACGGTCTTGTCTGATGCGTGCATCGTGCTTTGGGTGCCGGCAATGATTTCTGGTGTAACTGCCCTAGTTGACAAGTGCATTATGCGTTGTGATGTGAACCAGGGTTTGTGGCTGAGTGTACTTCGCATAGTGTGTTGGTGGACAAGTCCTGTTTTATCTGTCTTTCTGGATGAACGCATTGTGCGAAGAACTGTGCCAGAACTGTCTTACTTGATGAGTACATTGTGCGCTGATTGTCAGTGTTGATTTCTGGTGTAACTGTCTGAATCGATGAGCACATTATGCGCTGTGCAATTTCATATGAGTCCCAATCTGTCTCCCAGAAGGGTTGCATAGTCGATGTCCAACGAATCCCGGTATGTCTGGCGGGAAGAGTGCATTGTGCCCTGCGAGGTGACGGTGGATTCCCAGTATAACTGTCTTTCTGGAAGAGTGCATTGTGCACTGCGAGATGATGGAGGATTCCAAGTACGACTCTCTTACTGGAAGATTTCATTGCGCGCTGCGATTGACTGAGGATTCTCAGTAAAACTGTCTTACTGGAAGAGTGCATTGTGCACTGCGAGATGACGGTGGAGGCCCGGTATAACTGTCTTACCCGAAGAGTGCATTGTGCACTGTCCAATGCCAGACGAAACCCTCTCCAATTCGGACACTCTGTCGACGTTCAGTGAGATAGCTGGTGAGCCACTGCAGACTTACCCCGGTTACGCCAAACGATGCTAGCTTATGGAGGAGACCCTTTTCCAGACAGTGTCCAATGCTTTGCTCAGGTCGAAAAAACATAGGAGGCTAAATTGTTTTTGATCCTTGCATTCATAGCTTCTGCACAAGCCTCAGCAACTGTCAGGTGGTAGAATCTCCTCGCCGAAATCCAGAGTGTGACGGGTCAAGGACCGGGTGCACATGTTGGTGGAAGTGGGCGAATGCCACCCGTTCACAGAGCTTTAAAATGGTGGAAAGGAGTGAAATTGGCGGGCAATTTGATGCAGACAATAGACTGTCTTGGTTCTTGTAATTAGGCACAACCACGGCCGCCTTCCAGACATCAGGGAAGATTCCGGTGGTGAAGGCCCGGTTGAAAACTAGGCTGAGGGGGATAGCTACAAGTACTAAGAGACAGGGCTTTAAGGAATTGTCGGATGTGTTGTGCAATGGCGGTAGGAGTATTGTGGAAAGAGGGTAGTTCTGGGAGTTTGTGAGATGCGATAACAGGAAGAGACCATGCAGGATTTTCCTGTGATCCAGAGCTGATGAATTGGCGATTCAGAGCATTGGCAATCTGGATAGGGTCGTTGTGAACTAGGCCATTTTCGTGGAGTTCAGTGATGACAGGGTTTCCGACAGAAAATTGAGCACGAAGCTGCTTAACGAACTTGAACAAACTAGGGGTGGATGCAATCATTTATGGGGGGTTAGTGCTAATGGAGGACACACACTGGCGGTGACCCTCTCTAGATAGGATTCGTGCTCTGTTACGTTCGCACTTGTAATGCTCGCGATTGCTAGGAGTAATATACTTTGTATACAAGCTGTAGGCCTCTCACTTCCTTTTGTAACTGAGCTTTAACAGCATATGTCAGCCATGGAGGACTTGGTGTATGCTGTCTTGGGGCAGAAGAGCGCGACCGGGTGGGTAGGAAAGCGGAGCATTGACCATGAAGGATTTCATAAAATGCTGGAGCAGTACGGTTTGGATTTCCAAGCTTCAACTGGAGAGCATCATTCCAGTTGACATTAGCAATGGATTCATTTAGAACAACAAGGTGAGTGGGAAGAATGAAGGAGATGTCAAACTGACTGAAGTCAGGTATCTGGAAGGAATGGGAGGGCAGTGTAGTGTTGGGTGGAGGCGGTGTGCGGTATATGTCGGTATGCGCAAACTGCCGAGAACAATTTAGTGGTCCGACTGACGGAGAGGGGCTGAGTTGCACGGATCGCAGATGCTGGCTGCGGTGTCAGTGATCATCAGGTCCAGGGCAGCTTCATCGCTGTTGTTGGAGCGATGGGTCGAGAATGTGACGTGTTGCTGCAAGGAAAACATGTCAAGAAGATATTAAAGGTGGTGGCTTGTAGTGTCCGTTGTCGACTAGCATTGTAATATCATATGATGAGGTCTGGCGAGCCAGGGGTCCAGTTTAGTCAAGCAGCTTTGAAATTAGGAGTAAAAGTTATCTATCACCGACGGGTCGGTGGCCGGTGGGCGGTAGACAGCCGCAATTTAGATGGGCTGCTGGAGCATGGGGCAAGCAGAGGTTGCAGTGGATGGCGGTATCTCTACCCAGGTAGCTTCGAATTGCGAAAGATGTAGGTCTGTACAGTGGGTAAAAGGACCAAATACACTTGATTTTACTAAGATAGGAACACCGCCATAGGCCCGGAAGTCGTGGGTGTTAATTTTATGCTCGGAGGTGGGTTGATTCCTTCGAAAACCTTCATAGCCTGGGAAGGAGTGGGGAAATTTGTGGACACAACGAGGTTTCAGTTATGCAAACATAAGGGGACAGCTGGTCGTGAGAAGGTTGGATAGCTCAGCAGATTTGTTTCTAAAGAAACGTGGCAACGGGAAAGGAGGCTAGGGGCGTTGAAAGATAGAAGGTTGTTGCTTTAGGGTCAAGTTGAGGTGTTGGTTTACTCATTGTTCAGATTCAACCTGGTCAGTGTGGAACCTCCATTTTCGGAAACCAATTTTGTCAGGCCATAAACCAGGCCCTTGGATCCTGTATAAACAGTTCTCGTCCACAACCAGGTGGGCATAAGCTGTACCAAAGTACCAGGATTTTGAGATTGAGCATTGAAAAACTTCGACAGTTTTCTTTTTACACAACAGTTCAAGTGAGTCAGCATCGCATCCAAGGTCTACATTGCCAAGGTAGAAAGCCTTGCGCTTCATCCACTCCATGCCCTGGAGGTCAGTGCGTTTGGTACGGGCTGGCTCTTTTGTGAACTGGCTTGTGATAGTGCGTTTCAGTGGACTACTGGTAGTGTTGGTGTCGCCTTGTACAGTGCGGCGGCGGTGTGGGTTTTGCCACCCATTGTCGTTTGCGCTAGTATCTTGCGGTTGAGGTTTGGCGGGCAAGTCAGGTCGAGTCGGTGGGGTACTACGTCTTGTAGTAGTACGTGTACTACCATCCGTGCTGGTGTGTGTGCCTGCAACTCGTATAGAAGCTTTCCCGTATGTCACATGACTGTCTCCTTGGAGTCGACCAATGACAGATCAAATTACGCGGGCTGGAAAGCGCGAACCTGCCTGATGAATGGTGATGGAACTAGTTCCACTGCCCGTCGTCAAGTGACGACGGGCAGTGGACGGAATCCACTGCCCGTCGTCACTTGACGACGGGCAGTGGACAGAATCCACTGCCCGTCGTCACTTGATGACGGGCAGTGGACAGAATCCACTCATGAGTCTACCATTTCAATGACAAGCTTCTGTGGTCTGAAAGTACATGCAAAAGTCATGTACTGTAGTCCGTGTACGGTTGTCGAAGTCACTCTCGCTCAGCTCACACAGAGTCACAGCCTCATACAGGACTCGAGTCGAGTCACAGAATGGTTCATGTAAACTCAAACGTCAAAGATTGTGAGTGATCTCCTTGGCTTGGGTGCATACGGGAAACACGTTCCAGTCACTCATACGCGGTCAGTACCGCTGCTCATCCAGCCCTTGCCGCTATCGGGGCGCGGGCTGGATTCCGCGGTACTGCCCTCATACTCGTGCAGGAACCTGCACTTACAGTCATCAGTCTCAAAGGAACCACCCCCAGCAATATCCATGCCATTCTAAGTCGTGAGGGAACCACCCAAGGATGTCCATTGGCAATGCTGATGTATGCAGTTTGAGTGCAACCTCTTGTCATCCGGCTGAAAGATCCAGAACAGCATATTCAGAATTGGTATGCTGACGATTCTTCCTGCGCTGGCTATACGCGTAGGGTAAAGGCCTGACTTTGCTCCCTTCTAAAAACTGGTCAAGTTTATGGCTACTTTGCTGAGGCCGCCAAGATTGTCGTGATTGTCAAACCTCAGTTCTTGCAGGAAGCACAAGACCATGTCACCGACTTCCAGGTGGAAATCACACTATCCAGCGGATTCCTAGGAGGATGCATCGGTGATGAAGCAGTGTACAGCAGTTTGTCAGCAACAACGTTTCATTGCGGTTTAAGAGCGTGGGACACCTCTCTGATGCTGCTAAAGCATACCCACAAGCAGCTTATTGGGCGTTTACACCGTCCCTCTACTGCGAATGGTCATAAATTCACCGCGTTGTCGAAGGCCATGAACCCGAGTACGCCTCGCTACGTAACATTATTCGGCAACAGTTCACGCCTGCTGTCCTGGGTAGAGAGATCCTTGAACGAGAATATCAGCTACTCGCCCTCCCTGCCAAGTTCGGCTGCCTCGCCATCACCGGACCCACCAAAACAGCACAAGGTGCCCAAGCAGTGTCGAAAGATGCCACTCGGACTCTGGCGCGCTCCATCTGCTCCAGTTAGCTAGTGGTTAACTAGCGACGAGTCAGGTACGCCGGATGGGGACAAGCTAGCAGGGGCACTAAGCAAGGAGCTTCTTCAAAACCTCCCCAAAACGGAACGGCGCACTGGAACACTTCAAAGTTGCAGCCTACCGCTATTTGAAGACGAACGACTGGTCGTGGGCACATGACCATCTCTGATTGTCAGCATCATATCTGCCTCACCCCATAACTTCCAAATTCCGCTCCACATACTATTCCCAATAACGTCTGTTCTTCTTGTCTCTCCTTCTCCTCCTAGCACTGTCTGTCTTATCATTCCCCTCCTTCTAATGTACTGTCTCTCCTCCTAACTTTTCGTATCATGTACCTGTCACTCCTTTCATTTGTCTTCTCTATTTGTTGCGTTTTATGTCCCCATGACGTCGAGACCTCAGGACGGCTGAGGGCAAATAGCCTCACCATCACTATGCTCCCACTATGCATTTTTGTCTTTGCCTGTGAGCTGTGATCATTGTGAAAAAAATAAAATAAAAAACCGCTCCATCAGGAAGCCTACGACATGTCTGCAATCCAGTTTCGGGATCAGCTGGCAATGCGCTAAGGCAGGCAGCCCAACTCTCTTCCGTCTCAGTGTGACGGATGTGGCGCCTCCTTCACCCTGCAGCACGGCCTTGACTGCCATAAGGGCGGTCTTGTCAAGAGAGGCCACAACGACCTCCGTGACAGTGATGCCAAGTCTGCCGACCTTGCCTTCGGCAGCGTCACCAATTAGCCGATCCTCATCCCCGGAACAGGACAGGAATGGTCGGCCAATGCTCCAAGCGGACTGGCTCGCTTGCGGAGTATGGGAAGGCAACCAGATAACCGCGTCGTAGATGCTGACGCACCCAGTTATGCCAAATCCAACCTGCCCATCAATGCCACCGCCAACAAAGCAGGTGCAGTGAAGACGCGGAAATACAAGCATGCCGCTGAAGAGCTACGAGGCTCCTTTACTCTTTGGTGTGTTCAACTGATGCTGTCCTCCACCGCGAGTACAGTGCACACCAGAAGCGTCTCGCCAGCCGCTTACGTGCGTAATGGGAGAAGCCCTTCTCTGCCATGATGGCTTGGGTACGCGTGCGCACTCAGTTCGCCATTTTCAGCGCCGTGGACATGCGTCTGCGAGGCTCCCGTCGCCGGCTTATGGTACTCTCCGTACATGACGGTGCCGGCGTTGGAATCGATCACTGGGTCATGTCCTCGTTCTGTTCTTCTTATTATAATATCTTTTCACTGATGGTCCTTTATCACTGTCTTTTTTCTCCCTGTAGCTCCTCATTGTGTTTTTTTTTCGTTTCTTTTCACCGGGCGTAGGCCATCCCCTGATTTCATAAGTGCCAAACATTTAACTTTTTTCAAAAATTTAATTATCAAGGAGTTGCAAAAAAGAGGAAAAAGTGTGTGTGCCTGTTGGTGAGGCAGCTTTCCTTGCAATGCTACTGTAATGGGTAGCCGAGTGGTAGGCGCGGTGAAATCAACAAGAATTACTTTTATTCTACTTCTTTCAGGTGCACACCTGAGATATAATTATTAGTGAAAGAAGAAGCGGCAAAATAACTTTCTCTCCGGTGCAAACCTGGAGGTTGAATAGCTCGTTATTATCAAAATCTCATCTTCATCAAAACAGAAATGCGCAGCCGCTTTTATGCAGCAGACGCCGTACGCTTACATACGGAGATACACTAAATATACATCAGGCAAAGCTCCGTATTAGTTCCGTACTACTTCCGCATTGGTCGGGCAGGGATACTACACCCTCCCTTCCTACAGATAATCACGCCCTCGTGATTTACAAAAAAATTGGTGAAGAGTTATGAACACAGCGTCAACCGGAAGATGGCAAATTATATCGGAAATGATAACGTTTAGAATAGACAGAAGAAATGAACTGATAACAAATCATAAAGTAGAAGCACACCAGGTTCACACGATCTCACGGGGTCAAAAGGGGAAAGAACTGTCCTCCAAATAGGACCTGAAAAACCACAGCACTCTTGCTGCACAACGCTGGCACAACCCGCCAGGAACATCGCAGGTCAAAAACCGAACTGAATACACTATACCTATAAGGGGCGTTGTCACACAAATTGTCCCACGTTAGCTGGGTAAGCCGTGGCTCACCATGATCAGACGCCTACCAAACTAAACTGGATTCACACACTCGCATAAAGGAAGACTGAAAAGAACAGGGAGACTGAAGGAAGAGAGGAAAGAAAATGCCATACCTAGAATCAGCGTTAGCGTTAGCGGCTGGAGCTACGGCGGAGGGCAAGCCAGGTTTTATCTTCATCTTGGTGTAGCCGGTCACTCAGAGCGGCTAGCTCGGCGTCAGACAAATGACCTCCCTTCTCGTCTTGAATCGTGGTCTTCACATTGTCGATAGCATCGCTTTGCGCGACGTAAAGAGTGATGGTCTAGCCAGGAAGAGTGTTGACGAAAATCTGCTTCCCACCACGGAGGCGAAGTACCAAGTGAAGAGTGGGCTCCTGCGTGCCGGCGAAAATCAAACGCTGCTGGTCTTGGGGAATACCCTCCTTGTCTTGGGCAGCAGCCTGCCTTTTGTCGTCCTCATCAGCTTCGCCATCACCACAGGTAGTATAGGTAGCGGGTCGCTTGGAATCGCCATCGGAGTGTCCAGTGAGTGCCGTGCGGAAAGAAGGGTGATCCACGCTAGCACCCTGACTGTGCTGCAGGCTAATAAGCAGAGCCAAGCCTAGGAAGGCAAGAAACATGATTCTTATCTTAATTCGTCGCAGGGAGCTGCAGCGGGTTGAGCCATGGGGGTCTGGGGTCGAATCACGTTGTTTTATTTAAAACTACACCGCTGCCACCAATGTAATGGGTAGCCGAGTGGTAGGCGCGGTGAAATCAACAAGAATTACTTTTATTCTACTTCTTTCAGGTACACACCTGAGATATAATTATTAGTGAAAGAAGAAGCGGCAAAATAACTTTCTCTCCGGTGCAAACCTGGAGGTTGAATGGCTCGTTGTTATCAAAATCTCATCTTCATCAAAACAGAAATGCGCAGCCGCTTTTATGCAGCAGACGCCGTACGCTTACAAACGGAGATACACTAAATATACATCAGGCAAAGCTCCGTATTAGTTCCGTACTACTTCCGTATTGGTCGGGCAGGTATACTACACTACGACTCGTACTGTACAATTTCTCTTCATCAGTGCAATCTGGAGACGCTACGCGTACGGGATTTGTGGACTGCTTTCTCTCTACTACTCCTTCAGTTGAGCAACTTCTACGGCACGCCTAGCTATGTTTGATGTCCTGCAGGCTAAGATGTGTAGACTGTTCCTAAGATCAGCCAAGATAGAATTTGACAGATATGAATCAAAAGATAGTTTAAATAGTATGTGTAACTTAGAATCCCTCCATTTTAGACCTACCCTCATCGCTATTACAATTCTGTTCAAATACATCCACTTTCTACCTCATATCTTATCCTTTTTGATATCAATATTTCTCGTAGTGAACGCAGCCCGAACAAGCTTGTTTTTCAATTCTCTTGGTAAATTTTAATCTTCTCTTTTCTTACATAAAATCGACAAATTGTGGAATTGCCTTGCACCCAAGATTACCGCCATAGATTCTGATTAAGAATTTCGGACACAATTTCGCGCTCATTTTAAACAGCATATATTTACCTGCACATGTCGCTTCACTAAAATTTAAATCAATGAACATTTTCACTAAACTGTTGAACGGTACTGTTGATTAATACAAGAAACTAACTCTCCTCCTCCTTGCGCTATAAAGCCGACCATTGCTACCCTCCGTGGCCATTACTCATACCAATAACTTCAAACAACGAAGGGGTCACGGGTAAAACATTTCCTTCTGACAGCTGTTTCGCCTATCAAAGGCTCGTCAGAGGTGATACTGATATTGTAATTGACATGGCATACTGATTTTATACGGTGTAATTATTATGGGCGCAAGAAAGAAACTAGGCAAGGTGAAACACTGAGCTCAACGCCCTTGTCTCAGGGAATTCTGTCCCTGCATTAGCTATGCTTGTCACGTGCTATGAGATTGTGTCTAGTAATAACAAGAGTACATAACCCCCCAGAGTGTGCAACGCCTGATCCAGCTCTGCATAGGGTCTTGGTCGAGCGGAATCGGATCTTTGTGTCATAATACCGTACACATCTGAGGGGAACCTGGGGAGTCGCGGGTACTCTTGGATCAAAAACAATGGTGCCCTGCCTCGAGACCGGCCTTGCGCTGGTGTGAAGTGTACGCATGACATCAGAAGATCCGAATCCGCTCGACCAAGACCCTACACAGAGCTGGATCGGCGTTGCACACTCTGGGGGGTTATGTACTCTTGGTAATAATAATAAGTTCCAAGAACATTCTCAAAGCCCTTGGTTCTAGGAAAATAGCAGGTAAGAAACTGCTAACAGCTCGATAATGCAGCACAAATTAAGGACCCACGGATTCTGCTCGAAAATGTGGCAGATTCTGCTCGAAAAGTTGGCAGATTCTGCTCGAAAGCTGTGAAATTGGCAGAACCATACAAACCTTGTGGCGGGCAATTCCTCGAATTCTGCTCCATTTTTATCCACATACCAAACATGCATGACACTTACCAGAAAAAGTACCGAATTCTGCTAATTCTTCTGCCGGCAGAATCAGCCGGACCCAAGTACAGATTTGTTTACGAATTAGTTGCTTGGTTTCAAGTAAATAAAAAAATAAAAAAGGACTCGTATCTGGCATAGGTACTTAAGGTTAATGATACCCTTGCGATTCAACGACTTCAGAAATGCCAGGGCCGTCATGGTAACGTGTGTGTTAAAACTACTAGGGCTCGGTCAGACTGTTTCAAAAATGAAGTTATCTTGAGATTATATTCCGAATCTCTTTACCAACTTTATGCCAGAATGAAGAAATCTAGGGTTGACGCTCCAAATAAAACTAGAATCGACCAAGATGTTCCGCTCCAAACAGGAACTTGACGCTGATACACCACTGATGCTGCTAATAGTATTCATTCATTTCTTAACCGCGATATCGAGGAGCTAATTTGCCACGGATAATATCAAAAAGGCATTGTCGATTACAAAAAGTAAAGGGAATTGACGTTATTTCGGTTCACCACTTTTTCATAGCAGGCTTGCCCAGTGGAAGGTTGTATGGACTTCGCGTTTGCTCTGGATAGCAGTCGTGAGTTATTCAAGTGAGAACTCAAGTCGGCAGGAAAAGCGCAAGCTCACACGTAGAGAGCAACACAAAACAACCCACGAATCGCACAAGTCGCACCAACCACCTCTTGACATTATTGTCTTCTGCACACGTTATTATTGGACACCAACAAAATCTACCAGCCGCGAATTTTTCCTTTCTGTCTCACAGATAGAACACGAAAACAACTCAAAACAAAAAAAAAAACTTAAGTCACGACAATACCCAGGACACGAAGCACAGTAAACCGTCTAAATAGAATGTGTAAGCTGTTGGAGAAACCCAACAAGACGTTGGCCAGGAAAAACAAATATGATTTTATATGTTTGGCGTCAAAAAATTTGGAAATGAATTCATCCTACTATTCACGAGGTTCAAGTCTTGCTCGGAAGCGGCAGGATGTTTTCCAACCGTGCTGCGACACACAGTTAATTGGGAACTCGTTGCCTGGCATGAGTAAAACATGGATGTGGCAAATGGGATTTAGGCCTTAGGCCTGGAGTTGGTGGATCTGATCTATCCTCTCCCACCGATTAGGAGCCACATCTGACGCCTGATCATGGGGTGGTGGCGTCCCACGGCAGCGAAAAGGTGGTTCTTGACGAGGGAGTTGTACGACTCCTTGTTCTTGACCTGCCCGGTACGCTAACCCGTCGAATTTTTTTATTCACCCACTTTGAGACTTGTATAAATAGATTTTGGTAGAATGATAGTGTTATCCAAGCAACTTGGGCATTGACAGATTTTTACAGGTTTGGAACACGAAATAGGCGTTTGTATTGGTGTTGCACTCCAGGGAAAGTTCAGTTTACCGGTAGAGTCATGGAGTAATTACAACATCCAACCGATTTAGACTCGACATGATTGTTCTGGATTCGATTTCAGTCGTAAGCAATATCTAGCCCAAATGTCCTCCTTATAGTCTAAATGCCTTATACATATGATTTTGATCATTTAGCTGGCCAGCGATGAACTCAGGCACAGATATCGCCGGCCGGTGAGACATTCTTTACTGTTCTTTAATTTCTTGACACTAGTCAGCCTTTAACTTGGATGTCTCGTCTACATCCACTCCAGTTTGCCTGGATTTACTTCGCTTTCTTCAAATATCGTACAGAATCTCCGTCTTTACATTTTTATCGCACAAAGCAAATGGTTTCGGGCATGCTTTCTCCTCCGTTAGCTGCTCTGTCACACCTTAACACTAGAACTATCAAAGGCATCATATGATGCATTTACGAATTTCAAAATGTGATTGCTGTGGTATGGGCGGTTAGAATCCCCCTAATTTTGTGACTTTTAATTATTTTGTATTGTGTTAGTGGCAGGGGGCTGTATCTCCAAAATTTGAGTACTGTTCCGAAATGCCAGGGGGCATTACCTAAAAGTACCGCGCGGCATCATATGACTCCACATACTACAAGCATCAATATGGGAATCTTTAGCATGGCGACGGCAGCTTCTTGTCCTTGTCTATTTCCACCATGTATTCTCCAAATACCCCTCCTTGTTGTCTCACTTCCAGCTACCCTCTTCCCAAAGCAAACGTCACCCTTCATCCATAATTCTTCCTAAAGCTGCCACATTCTTACGTAGATCAACCATTTTTTCTTTGAGTGTTGCCTGGAATACACTTCCTGAAGATATTCGCTCACTCTCTACAACAGCGAAATTTAATATTGCTGTTCGTCGGTATCATTCGCAATCTATGTTTCCTGTGAAAGGTATTCTTGACTTTTGTGTCTAGGCTAACCACATCTATGATATTTTCAATAGTTTGTGTGTTATGTCAGTTATAGTAGTCCGCAATGCTGCTTTTCTAATTCTCATTATGATTAGCATGCAATGTACTACTCGAAGTACTGAATTTACTTCTTTTGGACTCTATATTCTAATGTATCTTCTACCTCTTCTCGCTTACGAACATACTTTCTCATTTTCCATACTTACTAAGGAGACTCCATTTGATAGGCATCTATTTGCCTCTGGAGTATCCCTGAAATAAAAATCAATCAAAATAAGAGGGCCAATTTTGCTCAGAAACACACTTTAATATCGTAAAGAGGAACACGTTGAGGAGCAAGTAGAGGGGGACCATGAAGATAGTAATTATTTTGTACATATGAGCCGCAATCAGCGAAAACGACCCTTAGGGATTTCGTAATTTTTTCGAGAAAAAGATCGATTTGTGACGTTCAACGAAATTTTGATCACGATGCGAACAGCGTGACGACTTCTTGAACTTCTTGCGTTAAGTAATTTGTTTTGAAGTTGAACAGGTGTCGAGTGGCGACTCCAGTGTTCCTTGATCTTGTTGCGATGGCTGCGGACGCGAGAGCTGTTTGCAGAGCACACACGGCTGTCATTTTGTTTAACTAGCTTAGCCTGGTGGGGAGTAGATGCTGAAGTAGCCGGTGAAGTTCAGAGTCAGGATGAGACGTTCTTTGGTTCCGACATCGATGTCGACAGCGAGGCGGACCCGCAGCCGGCATCTCCTGCTGCGATGCAGCTTAAGGTGGCCGATGACTCGTCAGAGTCGGAAGATGAGGAATCGTCACCAGAGATAAATTCTGAGTCTGGGGCTAGTGACGACAGTGACGTCGTGTGTTCACCTCCGGAGGAAGAAATGGAATACGAGATTGCGGAACGACTCCAATCAGGATGCAGCGGCGCATATCTCGATCATTTCTCCGCACTCATCAGCTAATCTTTGTCATTTTAGCTGCTTACTACACTATTTCAAAGGTATTCAAGCTGCCCACACACCTTCGAATGCTGAATATTTATTGTACACATACATCGTATACATACATTGCACCAAATTGGAGTACATATTTTATGTTGGTGTATACACCCGTTTTGAATAGGAATATTGAACTTTTTTTAGACTGAGGTCCTTCAGTAGATGTGTTTCAACAAATTTCTAACCAAAAAGGAATATTGAAAATTTTGGCCCTAAGGGCTGTTTTCGCAGGTTGAGGCCCATATTATTGAAATACTAATATGCATATTTCACGTGTAGCTATGGTCAATATCATAATCCGGAATCCTGTCGAAACAGACATATTCGTTCGCCTAAAGTGGTGGTAAGTGATCCACTATAATTATCATGTGCAGCATTGAACGATATGAAGTACCAGCGCAGATATAATATTCTTCGAACTTCCTTTGAGTTTAGGTCGATCTGGCGGAAGCCATGCTCGGCAGGCGTTTTGTCGCTGCTGAAAGCAATTCATTTGATTTTGAAGGAAGTCAGGGCAGGAGTTTGCGGATGAATGCGAGGAGAGTGACTGGATCATTGTGTGCGAAGAATTAAAAGTGACCGAACACAGAGAAACATAATAATAATTATGCTCCAGAAGAAGATGAGTGAGTACTAATTGCCCCGGCTTCTCGAGGGGTCTGATACAGGATCCGACTCGAAGGAGCAAGCGGATAACCGTGGTGATAAAGCTATAGAGCCATTCCCAAAAAAAGAACATCAACCTCCAAACCTCGGGCGGGACTTCCTTCATGAGATCGTGCTCTCTGGAAAAGCTGGTAGACAGTGGAAATGTGCTGCACAAAGCAAGCCCGAAAGCACGCAACCGGATATTGCTTCGAAAGTTCGCGGGCTTTTCCGGGATATTCACAATTTTGAAGATGGGGCAGATGCATTATTCGCATCTATTGACCAGGATATGATTCAAGTCGTGAGCAAATGCACAAGGCAGGAAGGAAAACAGAAAATTGGAGAGGACTCTATTTTGAGTGACGGCAATATCATGACAATGGTTTCGCAATTTTCCGCAAAAGGCGTTATCTGTACCCGCGCAATAATCTGCCGACAGGCCTTCGGCTCGATAGGAATGTCCGCCAAATAGTCAAGTAAAATCCCTAAAAATAGTTTCCAGGAACTACTCTGCTACTTGAGGTTTGATCACGAAGATCGTCTCCGGGCACGACGGCGAACGGAAATGAAATTTTGTTTGCTGCGAGTCGTGACACCACTTTCTCCTTTCGCTCGTGAATGTATTATCATAGCAGTCAAAGAATGACCAACCTGGCTGAGGAAAATCCAGCAATTTGGGGAAGTAGCAGCCATTTCCAGTGTAATGGACTGATATGTAGAGTTTGCAGGATGGGCATGTCAAGCAAATGCACTTTTACTTTTCCGTAAACCGACGAGAGGTCGCCCTTTCGCTGCGCGCAATGCCAGCTGTTTGCTTCCAAGAAAGTGCACCTGTAATTGGTTCTTCCTTTTGAAATGTACCCGTTTCCCCAAGGACTTCCGTTTCCACACATTTTGCAAAAAATAATACCAAGCAGGTATGTTTAAGTTCGGTGGAGTCATAATTATGATGCGTCCGGTACTTTCAAGGTGGTTGAAATTTTGGTAGTTATGGGGTTCAGTTACTGATCTTTACCAATGATGAACAGTGCAAGGCGGCACAATAACTATATGCAGTGACTACACCGAGAATGTCATCCTGAAGGAGTAGTGCGTGTCATCCTAAGAGCTTTGCGCCTGTACGGGAAAGTCCATTAGTGAGCACAAGAGTGCCTTCGCGAGCATGTTCACAGGCATTTGTACGCTTATGCACTGGTGTGCACATGCGCCTGCGCTTATTAAAGTGGGTTTGTGCGTGCATGAGCATGTGTATTACTACTATACTATGCACACACCATGGTGAGCACATGTGCGTGCGTGTTTGTTTGGGAACAGGGGGACATTTGCACAAATTTCATAATTATAATCAAATAGATCAGAGTTCTGTTCCTGTAGTGCCTCCATTAAACAATAGAGTAGGGCAAAGCGCACCCAATGTGCTATTATGCTGCCGCTGCTGCTGATGTTGCTGATGCTAATGCTGGTGGTGTTGCTGCTGTTGCTGTTGTTGCTGCTATTGCTGTTGCTAAAGTGCACAGCATAATTGTTGGTACACAGCTGCATGAAATACAAAAGACGCATATTAAAGCTTTATTAAAAGTTTTAAAAAAATGAGAGAATGTATTCCACCACAATACGAACTGAGGTGCAGTCCACTTATGTGAGATAAAGCAAATTGCACGATTTGCAGCACAGAGATAGTGCTAGCCATGTTACGCAGCAAACTCCGAGTAGAGAAGTACGAGTGGGGAGATGATTGAGAATTGTGCGAAAAGCACATTTCACACAATTCAGGGTTTCGAGAGACCGATTCGATTTGTAAGCATTAAGAGGGACAATACTATGAAAACACTTACGCGTTGTCATGCTCGTCCGAGCTGCTTTGGCTGCTTCTTCTTTTCTGGATTTATCTAATTAGTAGCCAGATGTTGCTTTTCGAAAGCGGCGCCTTCAAGTGCAGCCACTTCTGCTTCATCCGAATTTTCAGCCTGATTAGTTCTAGGCCTGTGCTTGGTAGTAAAAAATAGAAAAATATTTTAAAAATACAGCTCAAATCGAAACCACCGCTTGCACTGCCATATAATTTCCTGAAAATTTCGCCTCTCGCTCGAAGCGACACATTTTCAGTTCAGGATCTAGGCTTTCAAGCCTGTCTGACATACTCGATTCGCTCATGTCGAGGAAATCTTTGTCAGAACATTACTTTCAATAGGTCTTTTGCCAAATAAGACACACAGTGACTTGGCGGGGCAAGGCATGTGTACTGAATGCGTGACCCGGGCACACCATACATGCAGTGCCTTACCAGTCACGCGCGAGCTCTTGTTCCTGAACCGCAACGATCAATCACCGCGTTTGGCGTGTACTCACCCACGCGTCGAGAAAATAGTGACTTTCTTTTTTAGTTTTCCTTGTGTCTTTCAAAAACTATGTTTCTTCAAGCGATCGCGATCGCGATCGACATTCTAGAATAATATAATGAGGATGGTCACTGGATTTTCTCTGCCTAGTTCTTGTAAAGGGTTTAGTTTTTTTTCTAGAAGATCTCTCCAGGTTTTTTAGCCATGGGAAAGGCGATCACTGCTGCGTTCCGCAGTGCAACAGCGACCGACGTTCAGACAAAATACTTTGTTCAATGTCTTCCCTGCTAGCAAGGAATCGAAAACTGGAGAAGCTAAGAGCGTGAGCAGTGACGAGTTGGACACAAGAAAGTCTTGGATTGCCGCCATTCGTCGAGATGAGCGGAATGGCGACGGATACCATCATGTCATACACTATAGTGGTGTGTTCTAACCATTTCACTGATGAATACTATAGTCGCTATCGACGATATCCAAGTGGAGTCGACGATATCCAAGTGGAGTTCAGCCTGGAGATTTGGCTCGGTTTGAAGACTCTGACATTCAGTACAGTCAACTTCGCTTATAACGACATTCGGCGAGGCATCAAAAAGGTGTCCTTATTCGCGAAGTGTCGTTATACCCGAAGTCTCATTATGTGTATAACAATGGGATGGGACTTTGCTCTGGGCATGGAAATTCTGTCGCTGTTCGCGAATTGTCGTTATATCCGCTGTCGTTATTAGCGAAGTTGACTGTACTACACTGGTTTTCCTTTGCTTGCTGCGTTTGATGCATGTATTCAATTTCTTCACCTGGATTATAAGAGCGTCTTTCCTTTCCCAGTAAACCAGTGGATGCTGATTCCAGGAAAAGGAAACCCGGTGATGAACGGAAGATTAAGTTAATTGGCTTGGAGAGCTTTTTCATTACCATGGTTAGTCTTCGCCACGGCACACATACCAATCTCGCCGCATCCTTCCCAATTGGCAGAACGATTGCTGGATGTTTTCAAAAAGCTGCATCCTACAACATTCATGATCATAGATGCTACAGTGCTGAAATGTAATATCGCTTCCTGTCTGTCTACGCAGTCGCAACTCTACAGCTCATATAACATAAAAGATGCATAACGTTACTACCTTTACGTGCATCATCCGTATGACCCCAAATGGTGGTGCGGCGCTTACCTCCAAGTCATTTACGGGATCCACCAGTGACCACGAGCTCACAATCAGAAGCCACTACTTAGATCTTTTGCCAGTAGCCGGCTATAGGACTTTGATTATGGCAGACCAAGGATTTGACATCCGGGATCTCTTGATGTCACATGGCGTAAAGAAGTGAAGCATTGCACTTTGATGACATTCGCAAGGACCGCTTCACGACTGCATCCAAGTCTTAAGGAAAACAGTGTTGCGTAATGGTCTTCCCCAAGAAACTAGCAGAAAATTAAACATGGAAAAGTGCGTTCATCATCATCATCATCATCTGCGTTGCCGAAAAAATAATAATAAACGGCATTATGCAGCTGTGTAAGCAGTAGGTGCACAGTGCGACTGCCAGGCATCTCGGTCAGATGCCAACAGGCCATTCTCATGCAGAGACATACCAGTCCACGAAACGAAAGTGGGTTAGACGATTACAAATGTCAATTTTGCATTCGCACCGACCACATGCATTAATTGCCACAAAAGCTTCAGTAGCCCTACCTTTCTACACGATGAAAAATACTTTGAAGTATAATTACAAACATGTATGGTATCATGGTTCATCAAACGTTTCTTCACTAACTAAAAGGTTGGTTTAGCGTTTTCGAACAGTTTTGAAAAGGTGATGCAACGGTTATCTCTCAGTCTCCTCATCTTCGTATCATCTATTGTCTCCAATACTACTCCCAAGACCGCAGAGCAAAGTGTATTGTTGGCTCTGACAAGGGAAAGCAATGGTGATCACTTGTCATTCCAAACGACAAGCTCTTCTCGCTCCACATATACTGGCATACACAGAGATATAGACAGCAATAGCGACAACACACAAAGTGAAGGGTAGTGGGCCGCAGCCAGATGTGAGGGTAGTTGGCCGCAGCCAGATGTGAACCGGATAACGAGTGAGGTATGGAAGCAAGCAAGGACTGAGAACAGAGTGTCTCAGATAGAATAGTCGTGCCAGTGAATAGCAGAAATAGGCCATGATGCAGAACCACTTGGGACCCTCAGATTAATTTTCCTGGACCGAGCCAGCCGGGAAAAAACCCTCGCGCCGACGGACGCCTTTGTGAGGGAAAAAACCAAGTGTATATCCCCAATGGCGATTAGGCATCATGTAGGCATGGCAAGCACATCACGGCAAACAGTGATAAAAAGCATTGATAATATGCACAGAAATAAAGGGTGGGAGGGCAGGGACACTGGTGAGACTCAAAACTGACTGAAGAAGTCGGGAAAAGAAGCGACAACAAAGAACACACCAGATGCCATATTTGCAACTGAAAATATTTCGCGAGAAATCATTTCTCGCCTATCTCGCTGCGCTCGGCCGGCGAGAAATACAACTTCTCGCTCCACATATACTGGCATACACAGAGACATAGACAGCAATAGCGACAACACACAAAGTAAAGGGTAGTTGGCCGCAGCCAGATGTGACTCAGAAAAAGCATAGCGCGGCGAAAACGAGAAAAGGCAGAGAGATGCAAACAAGACTGACAGAGACAGAGAGTACGGGACAAAACGAGTAGGCTATGACCCACACAAAGTTTCTCAAAGTCCAAGGACCTAGCACCCTGATCTGGTGCAGTATGTCCCAGTTCAGTGCCGAGGAACCACCCACCAAACTGAGTGTGAGAGCATGTACGGTGTCTATAGTAGTTCAGGTGTCAGGAACTGGCCAGCCAGGACTTGATAGTGATACGTCCACGCAGTGCACATGAACAAGGCATCTGATTCTCAACCCTGACTGAACAGCAGGTGGCGACTATAAAGATCACAGATAGCAGATATATCGGTTCAGTTTGGGCTGCACAGGATCAATCCTCCCATATTCAACCCCTAAAGTACTCTAAAGCAGGGAGTAGAGAAGAGAAAGGAGAAAGAACAAGCAGGAAAAGCACACAGAACAGAAGAGTAAGTCATCTGGATGCAAGAATCATGTACAGGGTTGTACCACGAACAGACTGGGGACAAGTGAAACCCGATAGGGCCGGCATGATTAAAATGCACAGCATAAAATTGTTGGAATTAATCCAGGAATATTCACACAGTGCCGCCAGGCCTCACACAGAACACACAGAGCCTATGCAAGAAGCCAGTAAGTTAGGTCTGATCCGAATTTGCAAAGTGCATGCAACACCTGGCCAATCGGACTGGTACAGTGGGCCTATTTTGACTTCGCACAGTAGAGAATGAACTCCTCCAGTAAGACATTTTTACTGGGATACAGCTGACACCACACAGTATTCAAGGCACTCCTCTAATAGGACAGATAATGAAACTGGAACTCAATATTTAACTCTCGGTGACCGAAACGTATAGCCGGTAAGATCATTCTACTGGGACCCGTCCAACATGGTACGTGGCGAACGCACTTATTCATCGAGACGATCATACAGACTCAACTGACATCGCACATTGCACAATACATCAACTACATGTAGTAAGCCATTGATATTGGGAGGTGGCGGACATTACACAGTACCCAATGCACCCATAGAGACTGATATGCGGGGACCCGTCTGACCTTGTATAGTACACAATCTGATAAGCGAATAAGACTGGAATGAACTCCTCCGGTAAGACATTTTGACTAGGACACAGCTGACCCCACGCAGTATGCAGACACTCCTCCAATGAGACACAATGATACTGGAAATCGACATTACAACTTTCGGTAAACAATGCGTACATCCGGTAAGACCATTCTACTGGGACTCAACCCAACATTGTACGTGGCGTAATGCACTCATTCTTTGACACAATCGTACAGAGACACAACTGACATCGTACATTGCACAATACGTCAACTAGTAAGACATTGATATTGGGAGGTGGCGGACACTGCCGGGCTGGAAGTGCCTTACGTTGTACGGTGCATAAGGCGCTCATCCAGTGAGACAGTTATATGGGCACTCATCTGGCGTCGCACAGTGTAGAACACAATCATCCAGGGCGACAGATCTAGAGGGGTTCGTCTGGCATTGGACAGTGCACAATGCACTCTTCCGGTAAGACAGTTATACCGGGCCTCCACCGTCATCTCGCAGTGCACAATGCACTCTTCCAGTAAGACAGTTATACTGGGGATCCTCCGTCATCTCGCAGCGCACAATGCACTCTTCCAGTAAGACAGTTATACTGGGAATCCTCCGTCATCTCGCAGCGCACAATGCACTCTTCCAGTAAGACAGTTATACTGGGAATCCTCCATCATCTCGCAGTGCACAATGCACTCTTCCAGTAAGACAGTTATACTGGCAATCCTCCATCATCTCGCAGTGCACAATGCACTCTCCTCCACCGTCATCTCGCAGTGCACAATGCACTCTTCCAGTAAGACAGTTATACTGGGGATTCCTCCGTCATCTCGCAGCGCACAATGCACTCTTCCAGTAAGACAGTTATACTGGGAATCCTCCGTCATCTCGCAGCGCACAATGCACTCTTCCAGTAAGACAGTTATACTGGGAATCCTCCATCATCTCGCAGTGCACAATGCACTCTTCCAGTAAGACAGTTATACTGGCAATCCTCCATCATCTCGCAGTGCACAATGCACTCTTCCAGTAAGACAGTTATACTGGGCATCCACCGTTACCTTGCCTGTTTTGCGTGCAGCGTAATCATCAGCATCGAATCATCACCACAGCATTCCAAACTTTTCCTCCGCAATTCTCAGAAGTTTGTTTCATGTGTATCACAGGCTCGCGCGATGGTCGATGGATGACATAGCGCCTTGCTGGTGTCTTGCACGGACCTGGGACTTGGCGCCGTCCTTGGTTGCGAACAGTTCGATTTTTTATTCAAACTGTTGTTCGCAGCATTTTTGGCTACGAGTATGAGCGAGGGTTTTGTTTGCTGGAGTTTGGGGTTGAGGCCCGTTCCAGACAATGTCCTCAGCTCCTGGATCTTGTCCTGTGGGTGTTGCAGTTTCAACTGCTGGCTTTCCACGGGTCGTGTCAGATTCCGTCACGCAGGGGACCTGTCCGCCTCGGATGTTGGTCAGTTGGATGGCGAAGACGGCGATTCGGGGGACGCGGGGGTAGCCGACGACGATGTGATCGAAGGGGATGTCAAAGGCACTGAGAAAGAAGCATTATGGTCGAGGGATCCTGACAAAGGAGTTCGTTCAAGGAAAATTCTACGGAGATCGAAAAAACCGGTCCACACTGGTGAGACTCAAAACTGACTGAAGAAGTCGGGAAAAGATGCGACAACAAAGAACACACCAGATGCCATATTTGCAACTGAAAATATTTCGCGAGAAATCATTTCTCGCCTATCTCGCTGCGCTCGGCCGGCGAGAAATACAACCTCTTTGCGCCACCAATAATTATTTGTGCGACTGTTGATGCAAAAGTAACTGAAGGCATGAGCGCGATTCTTTTATTATTTTACTACAAGACTTTCCCTGACCATGTAGGTCGAAGACCTGTGAAATGATGATGAAATCACATTTTTTATGACGTAAGAAATATCTCATGCAGTTCACGTGACAAGTACGTGTAGCCAATGCTGCTCGCGTGCCAGTCAACATAAAGCGACCGAGCTAGCAGCTTTTGTCGAGCTTCGAAATGAAAAAAGTATAATTATAATAACACATGGTACGGAGGGCATTAGGGCCGTTTCACACGAGGTACAAAATCGCGTACATGTCACGTTTCCAGTTTTGTTCCCTAGGAGATGGAGCACTTTTGGCGCGAAATGCGAAACGCATCGTGTACGTTTTCAGCAAGACCAGGAGGGTGTAGAAAGCAGGATATACCCAGCGTTCTACTGACAAACTTCGTTTTCCTTGCATTGTGATCTGTCGTCGTGTTTGCTTTTTTTGGTTCTGTTTGCTTTCATTGCTGGTTGCTGGTTGTGCCTCCCGTTTCGGACAATGCCTCGCCAAATATTCTCTGATGACCTGGAGGCTAGACTTATTGAGTTGTGGGCCGACTATCAAAAGTCAAAAAGTGGCCAGATGGTGAAGCGTATTGTGAGGGAAAGGGAGATCGCCGAGAAACTCAATGCTGCGTTCCGCTCAGGATGGTTGAATCCAGAGAAAAAACTTGAAATTACACTTTGACCAAGCGAGGACAATGCAGTCCTTCTAAGCCTCGCCATCCTTTGCAACCTCTCTCGTCCGTTCATCTTTCTCCCCTTGTGGCGATCAAAGAAAACGAGAATCAGGGAGAGAACATCTCCTTGCCAAACTAATAATAATTATTATTATTTTGTGTTCAAAACTCCCGCGTTCGCGTGCGGATTCCGTATTTTACGATTTCTGTGCGAGGCAGGTCAAAGCTGCCATGGCAACTGCTGCTTGAAAAGCATGTTGCGACACTCGTGTGAAATCACGCGCTGTGTACTTTGCCTAGAACACCCATTCGTGAAAAGCCATGTATACCTCGTGTGAAACGGCCCTTATGGCTGATTTATGCCCTAGTGCGTAGCCCGAGGTCGTGCACCGTAGCCCAAGGGCCCCAGGCTCGCGGGCTACGGTGCACGACCGAGGGCTACGCACAAGGGCATACAATCAGCCATAATGCACGACGCACCATGTGTATATTATAATTCATACATGTCACGTGCCTAGTTGTAGACAAATAAGGTAAACATGGTCAAGGGAGGAGGAAGGTTCCAATCAGCTGTCATATGAATGAAGGGTCGAACAAGATCAGAAGGAGCTTTCACCGTGGAATGATAGATCGTTTTGTGTCAGATTTACTTGCAGTTCCAGGAATATGTCTTTGCATTTTGGTGTTAGTGTTGCCTGTTGGTCGGTACGAAAGTTAGCTGATTCGCTGCTGCTTTGGAGTTAACGTTGGCCGCAAATATCCTTGACCAAGTGGCACTAGTAAATAGACTAGCTTTGAGAGTACATTGTAAGTGTTCTTATTCGGAACAATGATACTTTTTCACACAAATGTACATCTGAGATTTTGTTCGCATTGCTTTCAGTTTACTTGAGGTCCATTATGTACACTGGACAATCATGTAGCTAGGTAAATTTGAAGTTCATGTACATGTAGATGTAACTGTATATTTTGTAGGAGTTCGAGATACAATCTGATCTCTTCCAGATAGGTAACTTTGTGATGCATGTTCACCTGTCGACTTGTTTGTCTCAATTGACTTGAATTTAGTAATGCATGGTAATGACATGCTGTGTGTTATGGTCACGTTGTTATAAATTACTTCTCCTATGTCGACATTGCTAGTAAAATATAATTGTTTTAGACGGTGCACGTAAGTAGTTTCGTTTTGTGTGGTGTGTGCGAGTGCATGTGGTGTCCTTAGAAATGGTTCCACGTGTTCTATGTGCGCTGGAGTGCTGCCAATTATGTACCAGGTCACTGCCCAAAAGGCATGGCTTGGTGCATATTTGGCAGTGCACCAGCGTACGTAGTGCGCCTTGGGTCATTCCTCATGGCCATGGGTACGCCGTACCCGTGCATTATCGTCTGATAATGCCCTGTTACGGTGCTGCTCTGATTGGCCAAATGCTAGCAACGACCTGACAGCAGGCACGTCACATGTATGACGGGATTTTTACTGTGGGTCTATGTTCTGGATTGCAGGAGGTACGTGTGAAAGATGAATAACTCTCCATGCTGTACGGGCATATTTCAACGGCTTGCTGCCATTTCGACACTCCTAGAACAGTTTGTGGTGCTTCTCAGCGGATCAAGCAGGAAATGTAGCTCTCTTACCTCTGCCATCATGGTCTGTTCCGAGTAGCGTTCCAAGCACGTTGGCGATCGATGGCCGGGTGTGGTGATCCAGGAGGCGTCATCCTACGTCACAGAGCACGCGATCTCCCATCGTGCATCTTGCTTTAAGGTTCAAAAACTGCGCTCAGGCCTTCAGTCACTTTTGCATCAAGAGTGGCACAAAAAAGATTGGTGACGCAAGGAGAAGCTTGTCGTTTGGAGTGACAAGTGATCACCGCTGCGTTTCCTTGTCAGAGTCAACAATAGACTTTGTTCTGCGGCCTTGGGAGTAGTGTTGGAGTAGAAATCACTAAGGAGACATCGCGGAGGGGCGAGCTTTCCTGTGCAAGTATGACTTTGGCAGTATTTCAGCATGGACGAGTGGAAAAATTCAAAAGGTTTATTTCAAGAAAACCCCAAAAAGAAGCTGGGTGACATGTCTTAAGCGCTAGTAGAGGTGTTCTACTATCTGCCGGTGTATAGGCCTGGCCAATTGAGGACGCAGTGGGCTGTTTGGCCAGCGCTTGTAAATTGGCTTTTTTCAAGACGATCATTTTTGGCGTCAGGGGTGATGGTCCTCGTCTTCTGGGATCATGGCGTGGCTAAGCGGTACTGCTCCGTGAACGTGAGGGTGAGGCAATGTAGGCTTGATTGAGTTTTGTTCATAGCTTGTTCGTATACGCTGTGGCGTTACTCATTTCTAAACCCGTAAATAATGTGATATTTTGGCCATTTTTGAGGGGTATGCAAATTCCAAGGTTCCCTTCAGAAACTGCTCTCTTAATTAACCTTCTGTAGAAGAACAAGTTACGATCCAATTGCTATCTCTCTGAAACCTATGATTGCATTGGTCGCGAAAGAGATCCTGGCGTTTGTTTAGCAAAGAGGAAGCTAAAATGAACGCGGCATTCACAGTTTACTTGAACAACCATAATCTATTCCAGTTTCACGGGGTACGTCCTACCGATGACCATAGTAGGAGGAATAACGAAAATATCAAACGCAACACGCCTCTCCAACCCTAAAGTTGAAGCATCACAAGCAAAGTTTGACAGCAATCGCGAGGCATCAGCGCTCCAAGCTTGATCTATTAATCTAAGTATTTATCGCAAAAAAAGACGCTCTAGTTTTCGTCACGGACACTTTTGTTCGCGCTCGTGATACCGGACAAATTACTGGTGCTGTGCTCGTGGATATGTCCAAAGGATTTGACTAGGTCAGGCACCAAGTGCTCATTAATGATTTGTTTGAGCAAGGCATGTCTGGTTCAGCATTAGTTTGGTTTGCCGACTTTTTGTCCAATCGTCGCCAAATAGTGCACATTGCCGAGAACTTTACCCCCCCCCCCTTACCCCTGCATGTGTGGCGTTCCCAGGGCTCTGTTCTTGGTCCGCTGCTTCTTGTACTCTGTGTTCGTTCCATCGAGTCCATTATCTCCGAGTTTTGTGTAAAAATTATACAAATGGCTGACGATATTCTATTGTATGTTTGCGGTACGCAGAAGAATGCGATTAGCAACTCCCTGTCTGCGGCTGTCTCAGCCATCAGTACCTGGCTGTCAAACCGCAATTTAATTCTAAATGCCCGGAATACACAAGTGCTCTTGCTGTCTGCGCTACATATCACTGACCACCAATTTGCAGTCTACTGTCATGGAGTGCAGCTCAAACAACTTATTTATTCAAAGTACCTTGGAATACATTTGGACCAGGATCTTTCTTGGAGGACTCGAGTTGATTCTATGGTCACCAAACTTGCCAGGAAAATTGGCATTCTGTTCCGAAATGGACACAATATTCCGCTGACTTGCCGAGAAACCTTTGTTAAGTGCCTACTGTTGCCAGATTTTCTATATGTATCAAATTGTATATCTGGCGGACTTTTCTTAACCCAGTTGGGGAGGCTTGAACGAATGCTAAAGCCAGCTTTACGTTCAGTGTACGTTACTGGTTTTTGTAGTCCATCAAGCCCTTTATTTGCGAGACTTTGTCTAGATCGTTTGGCATCCATGTATCGCAAGAAATGACTGTATTTGAGGTGGCCCTGTTAGGAAGGCCGCTGTAGTGTCTTATTAACTCTTTGCGTGCTGTGTACGAGTTAACTCGCACTTTATGCATGACCTGATCTACTAGGTGCGAGTTAACTAGCAAAAAAACCGCGCGATATATCGCAGTGCATAGACCAGTGTACAAACTTTCGTAACTTCGTCAAACATAAACGCATCACGACAATCAATACACCGTTGGAAAGGTCTTGACCACACCTTTCCGGAGCTGAGAGCTGCCAGAATGGATTTGCTTGGTCCAGATCTTTCCAACGAGCCCAGGATGATGAAAATCCATCAAGGTGGAGTGAAATGAGAATATAATTCGTTCGGAGCTGTGAGTGCATACTCCACCAAGAGAGTAAGTGCGCTTGAATGCCAGTGGATTGGAGAAAAGGTGCTCAGCATGCAAAGGGTTAAGTCAACTGTTTGAGAGCTTAAATAATGGTCTTACAACGCGCAGCCTTGCTCATGCTCACAACTGCCATTGCCCGTCTTGGCGTGTCCTTCCAATGTGCTAAGCTGTGGAATGATTTACACCCTCTAGCTCGCTGTGTGTATAACTCCGCCTGTTTTAAGAAACTGTTACCCCAATGCCTTGCTTTTTAACGTTAGTACATGACAACCCGTTAGTACGGGTTGTCATGATTTCTTTTGGACAATTCAAATATGCTCTTCGATAATAATTGATTTAGTAAAGATGCATGCCTGAAACAAGCATCAGCCCGTCAAGGGCGCACAAATGGCCACCGCGGCGAAACGCGGGCAAAACTAGCATACTGCCCACTGAGGGCGCCCGAATGGCTTAACTAGCCTACTGCCCACCGAGGCCAGCAAACCGCCCGCCGAGGGCTTATCTAGCATACTGCCCTTCGAGGGCGCACACATGGCCGCCGAGGCCAGCAAACCGCCCGCCGTGGGGTAAACTAGTATCCTGCCCACCGAAGGTGCTCAAATGGCCGCCGCCGCCAGCAAACCGCCCATCAAGGGCTAAACCAGCAGAGAACCCATCGAGGGTGCTCAAATTGCCACCGAGGCAAGCAAACTGCCCACCGTGGGCCGATATAATCTTGCCCGCCGAGGACACACAAACGGCCACCGAGGCCAGCCAATCGCCCACCGAGGGCTCACACGACTGCCTGGCATCAGACGTCACAACATATAGACATATAAGGAGGCCCGTTTGCCCCCCCCCGACCGGAGAAACAAAATGCCCATTCAAAAGGGGTGGGAGGGAGGGAAAAAACTTTGACTTGACACCGAAACTGCAACTGCAAAGAACGCTCCTTCCCACGAAGACAGCTCAGCAAAACACGTCTTCAAATAAGTTTCTTGAGCGATAAAAGGTTCCCAACAGTGTTAGATTCAGTGGGATTCTTTTAGTTTTGCATGCAGTCGTGAAGCAGTTCATTCGACTATCATGTGAGCACAATGCTCCACTTCTAGTACTGCCCATTTGAATTGCTACTACGCTCCTTGTCGTCACCATATCTGGAACAAATCGTGCTGGTGATTTCAGCTATAGTGATGCATGAGGATACTGCTCTGGTTGTCATTTGTCATATTTTGCACTATTACTTCTTGTTTACTATCAAGGGTTAGGCTGTTACACTTGAAAAGTGAATCTCCCACCGATATCCACTCCTGCACGCTAGGTTGTTTCACAGTAGCTCCTCATTCCGTCTTGTCCTCCGTCCCAAACATGGTTATCGCAGAAAGCAAATGGCGTCTGGGCGACTATCGGAAACTCAATCAATTGACCTCAGATATTCCGTCAGTCAGGTGCTGAGTCAATCGATGAGTAACATATATTGGTCTTGCTGAACAGTACAAGGTAGAAATATAATATTATCTAAAAGCAGCGACTCCACAAGGAATTGCATCGTCCCGTCGTCAGCAAATTTTGTGTTCCACAATAGTGAAATATTTGGGAACCAATTAACGGCCACTTCAGGTCGATGGCCGTGAAAAATGCGTAGAAAGAGACCTTCACAACTTTCTGTTTCGTCTCTCTCCGGCTTTCTCCCGTTGCATATGTGAAGAGTTCTAATTCTTTGAAGAATTCGCCAGTCACAGCGTTATAGATCACCGTGAGGATGTCTTCCAGAATAGATGTACTGTGAAAGAATAATAGGACAGGAGTGTGAGTTGTTGCTGTTGCTGCTAGAATGCACTGCACAATTGTTGGTGCACCGCTGCGTGAAATACCACAGGACATCTAAGCTTTATTAAAACTTATAAAACAAACTGTGAGAATGTATTTCACGACAATACGAACTGAGGTACAGTTCATTTATGTGAGATAAAGCAAAAGGGAACCTGTACACATTGCACATGTTGCAGCACAGGGATAGTGCTAGCCATGTTACGCATCAAACTCGGAGTAAAGAAGTCCGAGTTAGAAGACAATAGAAAATCGTGGGAATACGACATTTCACACAAGTCAGGGTTTCGAGAGACCGATTCGATTTGTAAGTATAACAAGGCCAGTACTATGAAAACACATACACATTCAAAACACATTCTGAGGCTCGTCCGAGCTGCTTTGGCTGCTGCTTCTTTTCGCGATTTACCCCCCTCCCCCTGCTACCCAAACAAATCGCCAGATGTTGCTTTTCAAAATCAAAGCCTTCAATTGCAGCCATTTCTGCTTCATCCGAATTTACAGCTCGAGTTTAAGCCACTGATTCCACTGGCGTGTCCTTTCCTGAAATGTTCGCCTCTCGCTAGAAGCGACACATTTTCAGTTCAGACTCGGAGCTTTGAAGCTGGTCTGAGAGGCCGGAATCGATCATGTGGATGAAATCTTCGTAAGACAGTTCCCTTTCAAATACCAACGTACTCTTTACCTCTTAGTTCAGTCCAAACAGGCTAGTCTCAGTAACGTAAAAGGACGATTTTTTGGAGGGGGGGGGAGGGGTTTGCTCCCGCATGACGTCACGGCGCGCACCCTGTAAGCACAATCTCAATCGAAAATGTTTCAAAAACGTTTGGTTTGCAGTAAATGGGACCTTCATTTTTCGACTTAATTATTTCTTTGAAAGAATACCACGGAACGTGCAATAACTCAAGTATGGGAAAATAAAAAAATACGCTCCAATACATGAAACAAAGATGTGGAGAGTGAGAAATAAGCGTTGCATTACCTTTTCAAAAGCTGTTCGATAACGCTAAGTCAAACTTCTAGTTAGTGAAGAAAAGTTTGATGAACCCTAGAACCATAAATGTACATATTTTTTATAATATATTTCATCATGTAGAAAGGTAGGGCCACTGAACTTTTTGTGGCAATTAATGCATGTGGTGGGTGCAAATGCAAAACTGACATTTGTAATCGTGTAACGCACTTTGGCATGTTTAATTTTCTGCTAGTTTCTTGGGAAGAAACTTACCCAACAGTGTTTTCCCTAACATTTGAATGCAGTCGTGAAGCGGTCCTTGAGAATGTCATGTGAGTGCAATGCTTCACTAATAGTATTGCATACTTGAATGGCTACTACTCTTTTTTGGCAATAAACAAGACTCTCTTAGAACACAAATTAATACAAAGGATAAAAACGGAATACAACATACACTGAAAAACAATCAGAAACTGCATGTGTATAATAAAATAGTTTCAAACCCACACCAAAAAATTCAAATGATTATTATATAATTATTGGCTACTACTTTCCTTGTCGTCACCATATCTGGTACAAATCGTTATGGTGATTTCGACTATAGTGGTAGATAAGGATACTGTTCTGGTTGTCATTTGTCATATTTTGCACTATGCCTTCTTGTTTCTGTCACTGTTTAGGTTGTAACACTTGATACTTGAATCTGTCAACGATATCCACTCCTGCATGCCTGATTATTTCTCGCTTGGTCCTTATTCCGCCTTGTACATTGTCCCAAAGATGGTTATCGCAGAAAGCAACTGGCGTCTGGTCAATCAACGGAAGCTCAATCAGTTCTCCTCAGGTATTCCGACATTTATGTGCAGAGTCACACGAACAGATCTTTGTCGTTGCTGAACCGGGAAAGGAAGCAGTATGACTATATGCATTGACTCCACAGAGAATCTCATCGTACCATCGTCGTTTGTGTTCCACACTAGTGAAAAAATCGAGGACCAGCGAAACGCGAGTTCACGTTGATCTTCATCAAAGAACGCCTTGAAGTTGCCCTGCAGAACTGTGTGATCCGTTTCTTCAAAGTTTATTCCCGATGCGTACGTGAAGGCGTCTACGTCCATGAACAATTCACCAGTATCATCGTCACTGATATATTTGAAGATTTCTTCCACAATAGATGTACGATCGAAGTAGAAAAAGTCAGGAGTGTGGATCTGAATAACAATGGATGGATTTGCCGTAAATAGTGGCGGGCCCCATAGGTAAGGCGTGTCTGAATCCCGATTTCCAGGATAGCTGAATTCGGGTTCTCTGACGTAGCGGAAATTATTTAATCCGTCCAATATCGTACAACCTACAAACTCAGGATCAGGATACTCCATTTCTCGTATGCGATATGAACGGCAGGCAATTCGAAATTGAGACGTCGTAACCAGAATCGATCATTCCACAAAATCTGCACAAGAAGTATCTTTCTTCACAATACAACCAAAAGGTTGACTGTGGCTTTTGGGCTCACGATTTGTAAAAGAATTGCCGCAAATTCACGCAATATCTCGCAGGATAGCTGAGTCAAAGGTTTTCACTCTTGCGAAGAGTTACACCTAAATTGGTGCTGAGATATCTTTTTGTCACCGAACACTCGCCGAAAATACATAGCCGTGCTCTATGAACTGTTTTGCTACTACTTGCTTATAATAATTATTGGCATTGGAAAAAGGATGATACGTGTGGAAACCAAGTGAAAGTCCTAGCTTTGCACAATTTTGCCCACTTATTAGTGGTGAATTAAAATTTAATTAACCCTCTGAGGAAGAACAAGTTACAATCCAGTGCTAACGCTCGGAAACCTATGATTGCATTGTTCGCCGAAGAAAGAGATCCTGGCGTTTCTTTTAGCATAGAGGAAGCTAAAATGGACGCGGAATGCACAGTCTACGTGAACAACCATCATCCATTCCAGTTTCACGGGGTACTTCTTACCGATGACCATAGCAGAAGGAATTACGAAGATATCTAACGCAACAGGCCTCTCCAGAACTTTAGTTGAAGCATCACAAGCAAAGTGTGAGGCATCAGCATTCCATGCTTGAGCTATTAATCTAAGTGATTATCGCAAAAAAGGCTCTAGTTTTCGTCACGGACACGTTTGTTCGCACTCGCGATGCCGGACAGATTACTGGTGCTGTGCTCGAGGATATATCCAAAGGATTTGACAAGGTCAGGCACCAAGTGCTCATTAATGATTTGTTTGAGGTTGGCATGTCTGGTTCAGCATTAGTTTGGTTTGCCGACTATTTGTCCAATCGTCGCCAAATAGTGCACATTGCTGAGAACTATAGCCCCCCTTTCTACTGCATGTGTGGCGTTCCTCGGGCTCTTTTCTTGGTCCGCTGCTTTTTGTACTTATGTTCGTTCGATCCAGTCCATTATCTCCGAGTTTTGTGTGAAATTTATTCAATTTGCTGACGATATTCTCTTGTATGTTTGCGGTATGCAGAAGAAGGCGCTTAGCAACTCCGTGTCTGCGGCTGTCTCAGCCATCAGTACCTGGCTGTCAAACCGCAATTTAATTCTAAATGCCCGGAAGACACAAGTGCTCTTCCGGTCTGCGCCACATATTACTGACCACTAATTTGCAGTCTACTGTCATGGAATGCAGCTCAAGCAAGTTATATATGCAA